>NC_059429.1:26997523-27301646 GCF_021028975.2 Sphaerodactylus townsendi
TTAAGGCCTGGAGGGCAGGGCACAACCCACCCCTGCCTCGGCATCTGGCCGGCGGTGGTCATAGCTGATCACTGGAAGTCGCCCAAGTCTTTGCCTGAGCCCCCATTGGGCCTGTCCTTGCCAGCCTCCTGTTGTGCTGTCTCCTCAGCTCCCTGGGACTGTCCCAGGC
Organism: Sphaerodactylus townsendi; assembly: GCF_021028975.2. Classification (NCBI taxonomy): domain Eukaryota; kingdom Metazoa; phylum Chordata; class Lepidosauria; order Squamata; family Sphaerodactylidae; genus Sphaerodactylus; species Sphaerodactylus townsendi. The sequence goes on from NC_059429.1 coordinate 26,997,693, forward strand.
TATGTGCCTGCTGCCACCACCGCCATCTTGGAGGCACTGCTTTGGTTCCCGCTCCAGTAAATCAGGTGTGAATGGGCAAGTCTGGGCAGGCTTTGTGGCTGACCGAGAATGGAACCACATTAGCCACTGCAAGAGAAGATGCCATTTTTGAAGGTAAATGGAACCTGGATACCCACAGCCAGCTCTGTTAGCTACAACTCTTGCATACAATGAAACAAGTTTATGTACCTGAAATACTGAAATTCTTTTACTACACAAGAGGGAGAAAGGGGAGCATGCCCAATTTGTACCGATGATGTTGTCATAGATGAACATGAAATATACAAGAGTCACCCAAATGAGGGTTGGTCAGCCTCCTGCTATGGTGGGAGACCTCTTGCGAGCCACCCTCTCTTTTTGCTGCCACGTCAAGGCAGAAAAATAAACAAAAAAGTTGTTGTAGGGAAAAACTTGCAAGTGATGTCAGTCTTCTCTAGGAACTGTGATTGCTAGAGAGGTGTGAGGTCACGTCCAGGTTTTCCCCAGAAGTGACATCACACTGCTGTTAGCAGTATTCCCCCTCCTCGGGATTCTTGCCAATTTCCAGGCACAGACGTGTGACCTGAGCCAAATCAAATGTCCTGAAACCATCCTGCTTTTCTGTAATGTTATTTGAATTCATTAGATAGTTTCAGACAAGCCAAAGTATGGCTCAGAACCTGTCCCCAGATACAACTTGGGGGACAACTCAGTGGTAGGATTCTAATAATTTAACAACCGGTTCCGAAAGGACTCAGTGGTGGGATTACACCAGTTCTCTGAACTAGACAAAAGATTAGCTACTGGTTCTACCGAATTGGTGCGAATAGGCTGAATCCCACATGGCTCCCAGTGATAAACCCTTAGAAGTACTATTTTTACATGGCTCCCAGTGATAAACCCTTAGAAGTACTATTTCAGATGCCTCCAATTCTAATGAGACTGTAGGCCCTTTGGAAATTCTGGGGAACAATAGTGGACATTACCACAAGTTAGTTTCCATGGGAAGTGGGATCATTCAGAAAGTGGTTGTCATGGGGAGCGATCACAAAAGATTGGGAAATGGGTGCAAGGCAAGCCAAGGATGCTCCTGTGATGGAGACAGATATTTCTGAATGGGTGCTCCCTAAACACTCAAAACTGATGCATCCTGTGGTCCTCTGAAGAACCTTCTGCTCCAGCGAGGTGAAGGAAAACAGGAACTTCCTTTGCTTTAGGGGAAGAAGCAATCTCGTTGCATCCCAAGCCTTCTGAGAACAGCTTGGTCATATACTTATTTATATTTTCAACAGAGCCCTTTGGGGGTGGGCGGTATAGTAAGTCTAATAAGCAAACAAACAAACATATCCCCCCCCCCACACTTCTCATCATTTGTGTCACCAGTTGCTCAGCCTGACAGCCAAGCCAAAAACTGAGGCTTCTTGGGGCCAGGTGATAACCCAAGTGGTCCTCCCATGTCACTTGGCACTGGCTCAACTAGGAACTGAAGAAGTATTCTTTGTCCAGTGTTGGAAGAAAGGGACTTTACGCTGTTTCCTGCCTCATCCTACAGAGGAGTTTTGTTTTTTTTTACTAGCAAGCTAGTGGCTAGATAGGGACTTAGGAATTTGTCACCTTTACTCTATCATGCTGACTCTATCCCTTTGATGCAGACTGATACTCTTAGGGACCTCCTCCCTTGCTTCCGCCTTCTTCTCAGAACTTCTCCATCTTACTTTCACCATGCCTAGGGAGAGGATGCATACCTCGAGCATCCGCCTCCATCCAGCTAGAATAGATTAGTTAGTGAACCGATCTCTCCACCTTTCTATCCAGAATGGAGTTCACTAATAAATACTCTTTTTAATCGATTAGAAACTACAAACGACTCTGACTTTCTTTTGCGTCTGAAGTTCTCTCTAGCAAGCTCAGCCACGCGTGTATGCCCAGGTAAGCTTCCCTGTGCTCAGCCTCTGTGCCGCTCTGCTACTTTTGCAAGGGAAACACACGCACCAGGTGTGATTCTCCCAACATTCAGCAGCAAAGGAGGCATATAAGTGCAGGAGCAGACTAGTCCATTAAAAAAATCCCTGCAACAAGGTGACCTAAACAGGCCCCACAGTGAAGACAATGTCCCAGAAGCCAGTGGGCTTGGGCCTAGGCTGCAGGGAAGATGGCAAAGAGCGCTGTTCACACACTGTTGCAATGGCCTGCTTCCAAACCGGACAACCCATGCAGACCTTTCTGCCCGGTCTGTTGTCTCAGCTTGCTCCTGGCCTCCAGTGATCCTTCAAAGCAACCATCATTGCAAACTTTCCGAATGTTAACAGGGCAGTCCACAGCTGACCAGAACGGCAGCTCCCACTTCTAGCAAAAAAGACATGAATGAAAAAGACTATTGAACTCATCTCTGGTTATCAGCATCCCTAGGTGGAGATCCCCAGGGCTATAACACAGAGACTCTTTTGCCGTGCCACTGAATTTTTGCCTCTGTGAAGTCCATTTACAAGCATATGTGCTGGTGAAATATTAGTAGAAATTTCTGGGGGTCATCAAAATGATTTTAGTATGATTTTGGACATTTCTCACTGGATTCAAGAAGCCTCGATATCAAGGATGGAGTTCAAACAGAATAAATTAGGCCCCTGCCAATGACCACTGTCAATCTACTACAATTCCATCTTGTTCAGTGTGCCAACTCTGTTGTACATTGAATGATGAAGTGTGGTGGTAGACACGAGTATAATCTTCTGACTACACTGTTTTGTTTTTTGTTGACGTAGCACAAGGAAAAGGTTAAATGAGACCTCAGGATAACAATAAATAGGTAGGCCGGGTCCGCCTGCCCTGACCTTCACCTCTGCTTGACACGGTTGCCATATCATGAGAAGCAAGTCTTACCACTTGCCTTCAAAAGATATCAGTGTAAAAACTATCCAGTCTTTAGAGATTTAATTCCTCTTCCACAACCAGCACCACCAGTCCTTTCCATAAGTTGGTTTCTCCATGACAACCAGCTCCTTGACACTGCCACCTTAGGTGCCTTAGGGATCAGCAATGCACGAGCAGAAGAGACAGGGCTTGGGTTTCTGAGATCTCATTCAGACAGCTCACGCAGGGAGAAATCTATCATAGCAATGTGTTTATCAGCCTGGAAAAGATGATGGATTGTGCCGGCTCTGCTGGGAACCCTTCTTAAAGAGAGGGTTGGAGCTAATTTAAGCTTCACATTCCAATTCTTATCTGTAGCTGCATTTATCTAGAGAGCACTGGCTTTCAAACGCTGCTACCCCTCCTTCCCCTCCCTTGCATGCCACCCTTCCCCTCTCCCTCCGCTCCCTCCGCTAGGGTGGGTGGGCCATGTCCAGGTGCTGGCCCCCTCCCCTCCCTTGCATGCCACCCCTCCCCTTTCCCTCCGCTCCCTCCGCTAGGGTGGGTGGGCCATGTCCAGATGCCGGCCCCCTCCCCTCCCCTCCCTTGCATGCCACCTCTCACTCACTCCCCTTCCCTTGAATGCCTTCCCCTCCCTCCCCTCCCCCCTCCCCTTGCATGCCTTCCCCTCCCTCCCTCCCTCCCTTCCTCCCTCCCTCCCCATCTCTTGCATGCCACCTCTCATGTTATAGAGTTTCTCAAAATTGCTCATCCACATTTCGTGCAATCTCCAAGAGACCAGACAAAGCCTCCAGGACCCTTCCCCAATTAGCTCATCGGCAGAGGAAAGGGCTGGGTGGCATTTTATAGTTCTGCTCTGCAGAGTTTAGATATATCTAACTATATATGTATAGATGAGATCCCTATAACTTCCATGTGCTCACCTGGTGGTATTATTGGGAAAAGAGGCAGAAGATGCCCCAGAACTCCAATACTCGGGGGTGGGGGTGGGGGGGTGGAAGGGGGAGAGAAAAATTTCTGGTACCAATTCAGTGATTTTTTTTCATACCTCAGCATGTGCTGAGTGAATGAAGGCCAGCAAGGCCAGCAAAAAGAAAACAAAGACAGATTCAAATTGAACATAAATACAGCAACCCAATGGTCAAAGAAGCCTCAACTTACAACGTTATTACAGTCTCCATCATCTAATACTGCTCCCTGTCTTAATATGGATCTGCACTTATTATATGCTAACATACAAAATTTAGCTATCTGCAAATATATGCAAGAAACCCAGTCTTCCAACAAAATTCTTGTAAGAGCTAAGTCAGAGTCAGCTGCAATTGAATTAGTATAACGGATTAACAGTGGTTGAATTAGAGACTTCCTTTCCTCTTTAGGGAGCTCACAATGCAGTAGGGTGTGACATAGAGTCTACTTCCCCTGAATTGCAAACACATACTCTCCTGTGCCGTGGGATTTTTTGAAATCTTCCCACTAAATTGGCTGATGGAAAAGCATCAAAACGGGCCCTAGAAAAGGCCCAACAGCATTTTGCAGATGTAAAGAAGGTGCTGAGTGGATTTCTTTGAGAACTGGGAAAGAACAAAATACAGAATTCCAGATGCGAATAAGTTGCCTACAACTCTTCAACAGTCGTTGAATGGAAAACCAGCAAGGAATACTAGGGTCATAATGCAGAGGCAGGCTACAGCGATGGCAAACTACCTCTGAATGCAACTTGCCTTGAAAACCCTATGGGGTTTACTGTATGTCTCAAAGTATGATCCTGTATGAGCCACTATTCCTTCATAAACCAGCCTAAAATGTATCACTTGACCAATAGTGACATTCTGCCCTCTAGGGTACACTTGTGGGGCACCTACCAGGAGTGCCGTGCCTCCTTGCTGGCTTGCAGAACAAAGGAGGAGAGCTAGAATACACCCACTGCTGTCTTGCAGACGGTTATTGATGGACATGTGGCCCATCAGTAAAGATCAGTACGGATTTTTTCATTTAGCATATGGATTTTTTCATTTAGCATTGAAAGAAACACAGAAAGGGGACACAGTTTTAAGCATTATGGAGTAGAAAGAGGAATGCGAGGGATAACTATGTGTCAGTGGGGGCACAGGTCCAAGCCATAACCACCGATGACATTTTAGAGGAACAGTAAGCCATTTAAAAATTGCCACAAGGGCCTAATCCTAATTGGGCCCACAGTGCAGCAGCTCTTGTTTGCTCCCCACACCTTTTCAAGTCTCAGAAATCCCATCCCTGTTTTCAGAGGCGTACCGCCAGAAAATGGATCCCGGGCCCATTTTCTGCCCCAGAGGCCCCCCCCCAGCCTACATGGCCCCTGCACTTCCCCTGTGTGGCCCCACTTATGGCAGCCCGGCTCCCTACATGCCCCTGGGGGCAATGCCAGTCCCCGCCCAGGCCGGACTCCGGAGCTCTTGGCTGCACATGGGGAGCCGGGCTGCCGTAAGTGGGGCTGGACCGGGGGGGGGGCACGCTGACGGAGTGGTGTGGGAGGTGATTTTGCGCCCCCCACATGATCACATGAGTGGCACCCACCACTGCCTGTTTTGATACTTGAGAAGGAACAGGAGAATGAGGAACAAGATCTACTGGGACCATGACACCACAGGGTCAATTTTATGATCCTCACATCAGTTTTCCTATAAAGTGATGTTGGCAGCCCCTGGTTGGCCCACAGCTGCTGTAACATGAAGTCTGGGTCTGAAACAGTGGGCTTTCAAACGTGTTGTGTAGCTCCTGTGTTTGCTGTCAAAGCAACTCTTCTCGCTCCCTTCTACTGCCCATCTTTCTTCATTCTGTTCTTTTTTTCTCTCAAACGTTTTTGTAAACCTGCCTTTCTCTCAAACCAGCTGGGACCCCAAGTAGAGAACAAGAAGACATAAATCAGATGAAATCCCTGCCTTAAAAACAAACATGGTCTAAAAAGCTAGCACAAAGACACGATGCCATCTAAATGTCCAAGTCCAATGAACCTGTCAGGCCTTTTACAGGTCTCGAGCCCAGAAAAACTCTCCTCAGCAGTCCACTTTTACAGAAACAAAATTAAAGCGGGAGTTTTGTTGCATAAGCTGCAGTCCACATCAGACAGGGTTGCGACTGTTTGTACTCTCGCTCTAGGGAGGGACAGCAAGAAGATGTTGCTGTGAAGAATTAATGACTGGATAATTATGGCACAACTGCAGCTCAGAAATGGAGTTTCTACTGCACAGACTTATATTGGTCTGAAAATCCCTCTTAAAATCCCTCTCAGTTACTACCACCACCCTCGTGTCTTCCTTCAAACTGCTTTCCAAACCCTCCTCTTCTTTGATGCCTTGGGCTTAGCTTGGTGGCACTTATTCCATGGCTGCTGGAGAGCTGCATTCTCAATTACCATCAACACAAAATCCCATATTTACTTGCACATACCCCTGCTTCGCCGCCTGCTCCGTGACGGGTCCGTGTAAAAAGTCAGCTGAGGGTCATTGTCTGCTTCAGTCCCAGAATCTCCCTCAGGGTTCAGAAACGCAGAGCCGGCTACATTGAAAAAACAGTGATTTGAAATGTTACTCACAAGAGCTGCCGAAAGTTACGTGCTTATGTTCCACTCTCCCTTTGCTCAACTGCACAACAAAGAGAAGTGCTGTTCGTCTTATCGTGCGTATCAACAGTTCCTGCAGAGATGAAAGAGTGGACTCCTCTCTTGTTTTTCTCAGGTGTAAATGTCAAGGTTATCTTTGATCTGCCAAGCTACACACCGAACAGGGCTTTGGGCTTCTCTTCCGTCCACCCTTCCCCTACTCTTACCTGAAGGCTGCTTCGGATTGGGAAAAACACACATAAAAGAAAAGAACAGCACGCTCTAAGGTGCAGTCGAAACCTCAAGCTCTCAACCCAGTACTGTCCTTAAGCTCCCAGAAGAACAGCTACAGCAACATGCAAATGCAAGAACTTCAGGATAGGAAGAATGCCTGAAGTACACAAAGCAGCACAGATGTGGAAGCGCTCCAACTATTATGACATGTTCTCACCATATGTAGACCATAATTACGGTAAGATTTTCCATACTGTCAATGTTATTCTCAACTAACAAAATGCCTGTCATGGCAGGCAGGTTGTTCAGGCACGGGTAGGCATGAAGAGAAGGCTTATATAGTGAAGGGATGTCAATATGGAGTGTGTGAGGACACTGTAGACCAGAGGTGTCCAACTCTGGTGCTTCAGATGTTCATGGACTACCATTCCCATCAGCCCCTGCTGGCATGGCCAAGCAGGGGCTGATGGGAATTGTAGTCCAGATGCCATGCCAGCAGGGGCTGATGGAAATTGTAGTCCATGGACATCTGAAACACTAGAGTTGGACACCCTTGCTGTAGACGCTTCAGGGTGCCAGTAAATTAGGGAAGAGCCACCACGGTTAAGAGGTCTTGTGAATCTCAAGTAAAGCTCTTTATCCCCCCATATGAATGAATGGCAGCCACCTATACAACTCCCCACCTCTCCAAAAAGGCATTAACTCAGCAAAACACTGCAAAAGAATCTGATGCAAAAAAAATCAGCAAAACACTGCAAAAGAAGCTTGATACAACCTTAAGAACTACCAAGCCAAGGCAAGGCCGAGAAGATAGTAGCTGCTAATCGATGTAAACACCATTTGCATGATGCTACGCAAGGATATCCTGAACTGGAGGGGCCAGGCTAGCCTGATCAGATTTCAGACGTTAAGCATAGTCAGCCCTGGTTAGTATTTGGATGGGAGACTATCAGAGAAGTCCAGGGTTGCTACACAGATGCAAGCAGTGGCAAATCACCTCTGAGTGTCTCTTGCCTTAAAAATTCTATGGGGTCACCATAAGTCGGATGTGACTGGATGGCTCTTTCCGCCACCAAACAGGGATGTTAGATCACTCTCTGTTCAGACTGCATTTTGTCTGAAAATTGTTAACAGAACCATCACAGTAAGTGATCAAGTAAGTAATCTCCACATCCATTGGGAAAATAAGGCTTCCAGGGGTCTGCCAACGATGGCTCTCCAGATGTTCATGGACTGCAGTTCCCATCAGCCCTGCCACTTGGCCATGCTGGCAGGGGCTGATGGGAATTGTAGTCCATGAACATCTGGAGAGCCATCGTTGGCAGACCCCTGCACACCATGTCATTCTTACATTGGTCTTCCATTTGCCATTCTTCACCATCTCCAGGCTAGAAAAGATCAATAAAGCAATAAAAATGAATATATAAATCCTTTCAGGAGGGAGAATGCCTGGCATGTCTTTGTAACCTAACCTTGCCCATGTCGCCTGACTGATTCCATGTTTGTTAAGTCTAGACTGCAAATTTTTTTGGTCACAGCTGTTCACCTCCCTGACCGGTTCCCCCAATACACCTGTTCCCTTAGCGGTTGCATCTGAGAGAGAGAGAGATGGAAAGCTACGTGGCTTTTCTCTTCAGCATTCCAGTGCACACTTTGCCCGTTCGTATTAATTGTATTTACATATTCTCACACTGCTGCCTGGAAACTGCAGTTTGATCCAGTCAATCAAGGGCATGCATCAGCACAATAAATGCCACTGTCTAATGAATGCCACCAACTGCACAATGGCAAAACCCCCACATGCATGCTAACGTGCTTGAAGTGGTGCATGACCTCCCCAGGGGATGATGGCCCCACAGAATACGTGAGCCTAGAAAGCCAGTAACGGGGAGCATGCGTCCACAGCCAGCCAATCCCATACTGAACACTGTGCAGGAGGAAAATGACAAGCAATGCTGTCCATTGTGAACTGAGAACAAATTGCCGAGTTGATCAAAAGAGGTGCCTGACTCAGCAGAGAAACGGGCCTTGTGAGCGAGGTAAGTCTGAATGTCAATTGCCTTCTTTGTGAGTGCGAGAAAAGCGCAGTGCTAAATGAATCGCCGAGTCTACTGAAAACTCTTCACACAGGCATCAGCAGTCAGAATAGCTAACGGAATCTTTCAGGGATACTTTTCTTGGTATCAGCAAAGGAAGGGAAGGGGAAGGGGAAAAAGCCGTTTGAAGTGTTTCTGTCTTCCAAAACATTCCTATTTACAGATGGGAAAATGGGGCTGAAAGAGAAAGGTTGAGCGATTTGCCTCAAAAACAGTGGAGGGGGTGGAAGAGAAATTAATGCCAGAGAAAGTCTGTTGATAGCTCTTAGCTGTGAAAGTTTAATAACGCTTGCATGCTCAGAGGCAGAATGCTGGGGAGAACCAACAAAGGAGGACTGTTAGTAACATCTTACTGACTCGGGTTCCTGACTGGCCACTCTTTGTGTGGTTCCTGACTGGCCACTCTTAAGAAGAGGGTGGTGAAGTAGATGTACCCTTGTTCCAACCTAGCAGGCTTCTTCTCAGGATACCCAGCCATGGCACTGCCCCACACCAGATCCCCATTTCTACCCCGCCCCAGAAGGACATCCCGCCGCGATACCTCGTGATTTGTTACTCATCCGCTTGCGCTGGCTGCTAGAGGTGTGAGACAGCAGCGTGGCCTGCTGGTGGTTGGAGTCCACAGGGCTGGTGGCGATGATATTATCCTTGTACTTGTTCATCAAGGACAGCTTGGCATTGTCACTTCCTGAACAGGAAGAATTTAAGGCAAAAACTTTGAGAAAAAGAGACAAAACAAGGAGAAAGGGGAAGGGAAGGGGAAGAAGGGAAGAAAGAGAGAGTATTCATTTCCAGCTATTCAGGCAATACCATGAGCAGCATCTGTAGGGGGGAGACCAGAGAGCAGAAGAATGAGGAACCCAGGCCAGGACAGCTTCTCACTTCTCCCTCTCATTCCCTTGGAATCAGCAGCAGACAAATTCAGATGATTATCCACCCAAACATAAATCTGATGCTGAGTTATCCCTGGACAACACTTGGGAGGTGGGGTGGGAGAAGCAAACAGTGACCTCAGAACAATTTAGTCCAAACCACAAAAGCTCAACAGAGTTCCACGATCTCCTCCTCCCCCACTATCATAATGAGATTAAAAAGATTCTTTGCTGTCTCAGGTGCATGCCAAAAGTCATGGGGGTGTTTTCGCAGTGCTAGCCTGCCAGACCTGCTGCCCCCACTGAGCCTCCCGCTAAGGGCTATCCAGCTTTTCATCGACTTGAAAAACATACCTCAGCATTCTATACTGAAAAGGAATAATAATAACTACTAAAATTTAATATTAATTAAAATATACTACATGGACCCCACTGCTCATTTGGGAAACCCTGCTTTGCCCCATCCTAGCTAGATTACTGTGCGATTGCTTTTAAAGATACAGATAATCTGGCATCCCAAATCCTTATGGATCTTCCAATGAAAGAGAAGAAAAAGGAAAGACATATGTACATATGTGTGTGTGCGTGTGTGCATAAAATCATGTGCGAGTGTCTGTGGGGCTACGAGAGACTTATTCTGGGATGGTTCATTTTTTAGAAAACTTACTCATCCCCCTAATTTGGGACCCAAAGCAGCTTATAATACTTGTAAGCTCACAAAGCAGCTTACAATATTGTTTTCTACTCTTTAATTTAAGCAAATAGTGAGCGGGCCAAAGTCACCCAGAGAGTTTCAATGGTAGAGACTTGAACCTCCCAGATCCTAGTCTGAAACTCTTACTAATATCCCAGGCTCTCGAGATGGCCAATTGGCCATGCTGGCAGGGGTTGATGGGAATTGTAGACCATGAACATCTCAAGAGCCACAGGTTGCAGACCCATGTACCATACCAAGATGACTCTCCAACCTGTTAAAGGTGAGCCCAGAAAAGAATGACGAGTTTGAAGAACACCGACATATATATCTGGGCTTGGCATCATAATAACCCCTCATCCAGCTGAATATTTTTGAAATTAGGTAGAGACAAGATACTTTTTGCAACTAGGTACAGACAGGATGCTCCCACCTGGTGTAAGATCCATGCTTGATTTCTCATTGCAGCCCTGCAGGGAGTCCAGGGTTCTGGTGACCTGGCTGGCAAAGTCCTCGCCACCGTTCATGCATTCCCGTTGCAGGTGGTGACGCAAGTCAGTGATGTCGTATTCATAGCCATCTAAGATCGGGGTCTCCCGGATGCTGAGGGTCCCGCTGGAGTTGTGGCCTTGCACCCGGGCATTCCGCAGGCTTTCCCGGCCGTGGCCCCCAATCAGCACGGAGGGAATGTAGTGGATCTCGTTTGCTGCCTCCGCACTGGCGCTCTTCTGGGGCTGTGGCACCCGACGGCGTTTGCACCAACGCCGTCGAGTGTAGAGGATCATCACCAGGCAGAGGATAGAAAGCAGCAAGGCTATCATGCCCCCCTGTGGGAATCAAAATGGAGCAGGCTTCAGGTGAGCCGGACAAAGCAACGTGAACATGGCTTCTCAGCCAGACGCTCCGCTCTCTTTCTCAAAAGACCAATCTTCTCTCACAAAGGAGAGAGAATGTGCCTCCTATTCTTAATCAAGGAAGATAACATTTTGCATTATTTTCAGAAGAATCGCAGCTCTATGCAAAAAATTTTTGCGTTACTGCCTCACGTAGCGGGACAGCATGCTATGTATAATTTGCACGAGCACCATTTTGATGTGGAGAGGGCCATGTGTATATTTCGTAGCTTTGGTGAATGGAAATGCATACCTTCGAAGAAATTGTGTTTCCAGTCAAGTGTACTAAAGCTAAAAAATTACACATATTGCCCTAGTCACACAAAATGGAAATCTTTCATAACAAGAAGATCACACATAGGGTATTTCTGTGGTATGAAAGGTAGAAGCCCCGAAAATGTATTTAATTAAAAATATGATTTTTAAACTTCATTTATACCGTGCCTTTTTCTCCAGTGGGATCCCCGAGTGGCTTATATCATTTTCATCTCCTTCACAACAACTTTATGAGATAGGCGGGACTAAAATGGATTCCGCATGGGCCAAAAACAGTGGTGTGAAAACGGTTTGAAAACTGTGTAAAATGATTTAAAACGGTGTAAAAAGGGTTTATGCCATTTTCACACTGCTGTTTTTGGCCCATGCAGAATCCGCTTAAGAGTGTTCAGTTCAGTTTTATTACGGCCATTAGGCCAGCAAAAAAGAGCTTAAGAGTGTAACTATCCCAAAGTCACCCAGCAAGCTCCCATTTGAACCTTAGTCTTCCAGATCCAGTCCCACACTAACTACCAAACTGGCTTTCTATAATATGAAATGCTGTTTCTAACAGGCTATTGAGGAGGAGGAGGAGGAGGAAGAGGAGGAGGACAAGAAGGAGAAGAAGAAGGAGGAGGAGGAGGAGGAGGAGAAGGAGAAGAAGGAGAAGGAGAGGAAGGAGAGGAAGAGGAGGAGGAAGAGGAAGAGGAAGAACCATCCAGAATTTACTGAGGGCAACTGTTTGTACTCAGCCCTAGTAGCCAGTACCGTTCTTAATTGCCAAAAGGTCTGAGTCAGTATAAAGAAGCGTTTGGATTTATATCCCCCTTTCTCTCCTACAGGAGGCTCAAAGGGGCTTACAAACTCCTTTCCCTTCCCCCATCACAACAGACACCCTGTGAGGTGGGTGGGGCTGAGAGAGTTCAGAAGAACTGTGACTAGCCCAAGGTCACCCAGTTGGCATGTACAGGCTAATCTGAATTCCCCAAATAAGCAAACTAATGGAATATTAGACTCCTAAGCAACCCTTGAGATCATCTCCCCAAGACATATATACATGTAGGTAGCAGAGAAGCAGACATGCACTTCTTTCCCTCCACCCTATATGTGACATGGGAACTCCACCTACCTTTGAAGAGAAAATACTCAGACCCCTTTCGCACATGCAGAATACTGCTCTTCCAATCCACCTCCACAATTGTTTGCAAGTGGATTTTGCTATTTCACACAGTAAAATCCAACTGCAAAGTGCACTGAAAGTGGATTGAAAGTGGATTATTCTGCATGTGCAGAAGGGGCCTCAGACAAGGCGGGGGGTCAGGACTGAATTCCTTCTCCAGTCTCCTACAATTGGCCATGCCAGCAGGGGCTGATGGGGATTGTAGTCCGTGAACATCTGAAGTGCCAGAGTTGGACACCCCGCCCTAAGGGAAGAGCACAATCTCACTCCTCTATATGACTGCCATTATCAGAACCAGTGACTGATCTGGTAGGCGGTGAAAACAAGTAACGGACCAGCTGGAAGTGCCTTGAGAAATTCCATTTATGTATCTACTTATTCAGATTGACTGAAAATATTTATATCTCACATTTCTTATTAAAAAGGGACCTCCAAAACAGTATTGCCAGGTCTTCTGCTATAATAGGACGACTCCTGCCAGCAACACTTGACGTCTGCCACTGCTTAGAGCAACACTTGATGTCTGCCACTGCTTAGAGACTTTTAAAAAGTTGGTGTTGTTCATGGTGTGATGATAATTCTGAGGAACCCCCTGACATCACTTAACTCTAGGAACGTCCAGAAACTCTATGGTTTTTCCAGGAAGTGGCATCTCAGCATGTATGCTGCTGGCACACACCCCATGCCTGTGCCCCCAAACTCTCAGCAGTTGCTTGGCACAGCCTGGCATCTCAACAAGATCATAAGTGGGTATGGGACCTCCCCCCCACTGCGGGCAGGAATGCAAGGGCAAAGGTGTACCTGAAGGAGCTTTAGAATTGATCAAAATGTTCACAAATGCCTAGGGGTGTCCTTCCATTTACTGTGGAAGCAGCCCTACCCTACTGGGCTTCATCATTGTTAAAAGTACCACACCGTGCGACCGTAGTGAGTGGTGGTGAGCAAACAGCTTTTCAGAGAGGCTTATCTACAATTAATTACCTTGTTTTGAGGAATTCTTGGTGAGCTCCTAAAAAAACAACAGGATTTCTCATAACACTTCAAACCCACTGTCTTATACCAACTATGTGACCAGCCTGGCTAACTTGGTGGGGTGCAGTGGTCCTTGTATGCCAATTTTTTTGAAGCTTAAAATCTGATTCTTTCAAACAGTTTCACAGCCCGAGAAAGAGATGTAAATAGAATGTGTCCCCCAGATCTCCTATATCACTGAAACCAAGTCAGGCACTTGTGGGAACCATGATGCCCACAGGGGTGTTTCCTGGTGCTCAAAGTTCCCCAAAGTTCTTCTTCCCTAAAACACAGAACAAATCTTGGCTCCTTCTTAAAAAAAAAACACCAGGAGGCTACACCTCTGTGTCTGCAGGGAACACCCATTTTAAATCACTGATCATCACAGTTTTGAAACTTCCCAACATTTTAGTGATTACCCCCCTCCACCCTGGGTGGCCATTTTCCGATTAGTTCTGCCTCCTCAGCTGCCCTTTGGGTTATTGCCCATGATACTTTCTGAAGATTCTGAAAGTTCCGACAGATTCAATAGAGTTCAGGGCTAGAGTCCTAAACCAATCCAAAACCTTTATGTTGCCGTTGTATAATCTGGAGGGGGCATATTTTCCACTCTGAACAATCAGTGATTTAGGTCTAATTTGGCATGGGATTATAGTGTGGGGAGGAGGAGGTGGCCTCCCGCTATACTGTTCACCCAGGCTCCATAACACATACATCAGTTTGGCCTGGGAAAACAGCCAGCGGTCCCACATTGAGGTTCCACACTCAACTGGGCCCTCATGACGCAGGTTCCCGTTTGGAACTCCCCACCTCCCAAATGGCGGTGAATCCCTTTGACAGACTTAGGAGGCAGCGGGGTCTACAACTAACTAGTGGACAAAGGAGATTCAATTTCAGACACTAATTGAAAAAAAACCACAATGTAATGTGGATGGACAGCGACTGGCCCGGCCTCACTTTCAGAGAGATGCGTATCAGATGTAATTAGGTCTGACCAGAGATGGAACAGGACCAACGTCTGGTTTGGCAGCACTGGTGGACAGTGCAACTGCCAGCTGAGAACGAGGAGGGGTAGAGCTTCGGCCTGGTTGCCTAAGCAACAGGATGTACTCCCCCCCCACACACACAAAGAAGTAGAACAAGAAAAGGGGGACCTGGTTGCAAAGGTGTGTGAAAATATGTGGTAAGAGGGAAAATTGGGACTGCTGGTGCATCCCTAAAGCAGTAATTTTTTCCCCAGCAACAAATCCCGTTTCCCCTTGCGCTAATCAGCACCCTGAAGCTTACAGGTACCAGTCAAGAAGGGGAGGGGGGGGGCTCTCCCCGCTCCTCTTCCTTTTAAATCTTGCAAGACGAGGGGAAGCAATATATAAATATAAGTGAAAGGCAGCCACCAGCTCACCGCTTCATATCTATTCCGGGCCACATTCACATTCCCTCGCTGGGCAATGGGTGATCTTGATAAAAATAAAATAATAACCATCATCTGCTCCATTAGGACAAAGCATTAAGCGAGAGTTGCTAAATGGGCAGGAGAAGCAGCAGCTGGCAAAGCCTTTTCTAATGGCCATCCGGCTCCAGCCTCTCCCCCCCCCCTTCCACCCCCACACATTTTCATTCTAATGGGAACAGAATGCTCCAGCCCGTCCTCAGGGGGAAACACCAGCAGATAAAGCGGAGCCGCAAAGACTTCAGACAGCCCTGAGCGCTGCTTAGCACCGGCCAGGATCCCGGAGCCAGGTCCTTCAAATTCCCCAACTTAAAGACTTTGACACTTATTAAAATGCGGCTGGATCGCTGAAGCTGCAGCCCTTCGGACAAGAAGGCGCGCAGTGGCTAAGCGGAAAAAGAATATCGCTGCAATTTGGCTTGTACCAACTCTTCTCTGAGTGCATCAACTTAATCTCCAGTGTCATTAATACAATGAATGCTGGATTTCTCCCCCCCCCCCCCCCCAACTCTTGGCCTTTTAAGGAACCCAAGGATTTTGTTTCGTATCACATACGTCTGGATGTGTTTTTCAACTGGATGGCTTCCATTTTCTGTTTCTGTAGTACAGCTGGCCCTGATACTTAGCCATACCTTCTGCCCACTAAAGTCAGCAACGCATCCTACCTGTAACCTTGATGAAGAGGCCTCAAGATCATTTCCCCCCTCTTCCTTTAACATCCAACCTGATGAAGAGTTTTGTAGAACTCAAACACTGGAACAACATGTTGTTTTAATGTTGGTTGGTTGGCCTTAGCAGGGGCCGTTCCAGGTTTTGTGGGGCCCTGGACAGAGTGCCCAGGGATTGCCTCCTTTCCTCTGCCTGCCACCAGAATCCCCACCCTCACACCTTGATTTCTGCTCATGCCCACCACCCCTTCCACCACCCACACCCACAGCCACCTTCATGCCTTTTCTTCAACAGCATTGGGCAATGCGTGAAGCTAGGAGTGCCATTGCTATGACCATCAGGAGCACTGCTTGAACCTCTTGTGTCTTCTTCCCTGGTGGTACTGAGCAACCAGGGGCACAGAAAATGCAGTGCTTGTGAGTTGCTGGGGAAAAGGGCACTTAGGCACGGGGCAGAAGAGGCATACGGGAGGGGGGCTGGTGGCAGTGGGCCCACCCAGGGAAGAAGCCGTGGCTGATGCTCTACCTCAGGGTTGGCTGACATTAGACATGATCTTAATAAAAGTTATCATATCACTTTTGTTTTGGATCCACATTTTAACATGTCAAACTTAATAATCTTTGGAGTTTGAGCCACAGGTTTTGGCACATTCTAACACCAATGTTCTAGATTCCGATGTGCCCTATGGAAGCCAACAGTTGCCTAAGACAGCTGAGAATTAGAAAAGAACGTAAGAAAAGCAGTGCCAGATCCCCCTAATCCAGCATCCTTTTGACACCATAGCCAACTCAGAGGGTCAACAGACAAGGAATGGAGGCCAAAGCCTTGGGTATTGAGACTAACAGCCACTGACAGACCCATTTTAAAAACCATGGCCACGGCTACCTCCTGGGACTGTGCATTCTGGAAATGAAGAACTTTTTGAGTGAAGAAGTCATTCTTGTCTCTGTCCTGAATTTGCCACCCATCAGTTTTGCAGGGTGTCCACAAGTTCGATTACTACAGCAGATGAAGACAACATTGTCCGATTTCTCCATAATTGTATAAACCACTACAATTCCTCCCTTACATCATTTCTAAGCTATCCCCCCCCTCCACACACACACATACACAAAAGACTCCTTTGCTTTTCCTTGTGTGGAAGGCCCTCCTATCTTTTGATCATTTCCTCTGTCTTTTCTGGTACCTTTTCAGCACTATAGTACTCTATGTGAGGCTATGGCTCCCAGAATTAACATTACAAATTTGGCTGCATCGTAGAATCCTTAGAAGGGCATTACAGTACCAGCTGTTTAGTCTTCACTCTCGTTCATAATAATCCCTAGCATAGAATATTCCTATTGTCCCTCCCCCAGCACACTGAATTGACGTTTCCATTGAACTGTCCATGACCCTGGTCAGCCCCCACCAGTTCATAACCTGCAAACCTAGGTGTTTGGCATCAAGTGGAGTATCATCACATAACAGTTACCCTGAGCCTCATTCGCCACATTACTGTTTGGAAAAATCCTTTTGGAGCTCTTCCCAATCTGATTTAGTTCTTGCCGCTCAGAGCGACACACAAGGAAGATTAAATAATTTTATGTGGTTAAAAAAACGGAGTAGGAAAAAAGGTTCTATATCCATTAGACATATCTTGCCCTATTCCTAAAGTTGCAGGCAACTTACACGTAGGGGAATTCGGTGGATGCTGGATCTCGTTTCAGATGTCACACTGTAATGACCCCATAGGGTTTCCGAAGCACAAGATGAACCAAGGTGGTTTGCCATTGCCTCTGCGTCGTGACCCTGGGTTTCCTTGATGGTCTCCCGTGCAAGTGCGAACCAGGACTGACTCTCCTTAGCTTCTGAGATTTGACAAGATTGGGCTAGCCTGGGCCATCCGGGTCAGGGCAGCAATCACATTACAAAGTATTTTACATTTTTCCTCTCTCCTTAACAATGGGCACAGATATTTGGTGCTTGAACGTCAAGCAGAGAATATTGTTTAAGAAGTTTCACTGTGAAAACCCAGTCCTCAAGAACGATGCCTCCTTGCAGTGGGTTTTCTGGCTCTCTTGCCCATCCCCTAAGGGTAGATGTGGAGGCTGAGTGAAATTGTGAACTTGAAACCTCGCCACTGTGTTTTTTTGTGTGTACTGCCTTTCATTCTGATATCTCAATTTTCCCAGGGAATTTATATACTTATTTAATTCGTTTAGCCCCTACCAAAGGGGACTCAAAGTGCCTTCCATCATTCTCCTTTCCTCCATTTTATCCTCACAACAACTCAGGTAGATTAAGCTGAGAGAGTGTGACTGGACCCGGGTCACCCAGCAATCTTCTACAGCAGTGGTGGTGAACCTTTGGCACTCCAGATGTTATGGACTACAATTCTCATCAGCCCCTGGCCATGCTGGCAGGGGCTGATGGGCCATGCTGGCAGGGGCTGATGGGAATTGTAGTCCATAACATCTGGAGTGCCAAAGGTTCGCCACCACCAGGGATTCGAACGCAGGTCTTCTAGACATTAGTCCAATGCTTTGACCCATTACACCACACTGTTTCATTGCAACACATTTTTTACACTTTCCTTCTTTCCTTTCTTTGAAAACCTTTCTTTGACATTTGTTTCTTCTTTCCTTTTTTGAAAATGAGGACATTAGTTGCATTAGTATTCAAACTTGAGATATGGAATGGTGTCCTGAATGCATGTACCAAATGTCACTACCAAATTTCATTCTCACATTGCAAAATTCAAGAGAGACCCCAGGTCATTCCCATCCCAGACAAACAGGGAATGCTAAACAGGGGAATTAAATCCACAGTCTCTGTTCATTTAGGCAATTACTACTGGCAATTTTTCATTTTTTAAAGAGAAAGAAAGGAATACGACGCTTCTCTGCAGCCACCTGCTTAAGCCTGTTGCTGTCAGGGTTATAAACAAATGCTAGGTACCCTCTGAAAATATTGGAGTAATGGAAATACAGTGCGACATTTTCCCTTCCCTAAATTGCAATCAGATCCAGAAGTGAGAATTGAGCACTAAAAGGTCATCTTAGGTGCACTCCAGTTTTGCCGAAGAATGACACCCACACAAACTTTCATAGGTTGATTGGCGTAAGTCACAATGGCTGGACACCATCTCCTAGCAACAGTTAGTTACTCCGCTAAAAATGCATATTTGCTCCTACAAATGCCACACATTTATTTTGGACTGAGATTAACCACCCACATAACACCAGATACGAAAACCAACCACATCGTTTCATTGGTAACCTACAAGAACTGATGTGGGCGGCTTCATTGATACATCCTGAAAATACATTCACAAGCCTTTAGACTTTGTGAAGAAAACCCATGTAACTTTTCAGGGATGACAGGTAATGATGTTGCAGAGGGAGGGAGGGAGGGAGGGAGGGAGGGAGGAAGGCAGGGAGGAAGGAAGGAAGGAAGGAAGGAAGGAAGGAAGGAAGGAAGGAAGGAAGGAAGGAAGGAAGGAAGGAAGGAAGGAAGGAAGGAAGGAAGGAAGGAAGGAAGGAAGGAAGGAAGGAAGGAAGGAAGGAAGGAAGGAAGGAAGGAAGGAAGGAAGGAAGGAACCTGAGTAAACCAAGCTGAACCAAGCTGAACCATCTGGAAGTGGCAGATCACACAATTCACAAGAGGGAAAGAAAACCCTTCTTTACACAAAGAAACAGGCATCACAAAAAACAGGCCAGAAGCTCTCTTCCTGACTTGCCCATCTCCTATTAATAGAAGTATTTTTTGTGTGGAAAGCATTTGTTCTTCATAGCAATCTGAGATGGTTCGGTCTAGACAGGGGTTTATCATCCCAGTGAAGACTAGATCAGAATGTATGAGCTCTGAGGAGTTTAATGTGAAGTCAGGTGGATAAAGTTCAGATTCTTCAGCACTGGAATATAAAGCAGAGGTCACATGGGAAAGAGACTCCAACAGAGAAGGAAAATCTTCAGTGAACTCCAGCCTTTATTTTGCCAAAAATGGCAGCCGCTTGTCACATTCATCCATTTCTCTACAGTACCATTTCGGTTCATGTACATAATGTCATACGTTTCCCCCAGGTGGAGGTGGGGAAAGATGCAAGATGATGTAACCCTGCCCTTCATCCCCTGACTTATGAAATATTGGATTTTCATGTTATTTCTTACACTGTGTGCTATAAAATGCCAGTTTCCATGTTTGTATGGGTGGATAGCAGAGTGTCCAAGCTGAAAGCAAGTCTAAGGCAAAACAGTCTGTTTGCAAAGATTAGATCTATGAGTCACTGCAGTGATGCAATCTGGAAGCCTCATGACAAGGACATGCATCTTGATTATCACACCTTGCCAGAGCACTCCGTTAACATAATGGAATCTGTAGAACTCCTGGATGCCACACCTTTGCATTTCCCCTTCCCTGAGACATCATCTCCCTAACAAAAAGATCCCTTCCTGATGACAAAAGCCTCAGCCAAATTTGAATATTCTAGGCGGAGACTTTAGGTAGTACCTCTGCATAAACCATTCAAGGTTCCACTGATGTAATCAAGGACCAATTGACTCTATTATCCTGGGAAGCAGAAACAATAGAGGAGCCCTTAATTAGCTCAGCCCTGCAATCCCAGCATGGAAACCCAGAAAAGCCAGGAATAGAAACTTACTTTAAAATACAGGAATAGAAACTTACTAGCTCCCGCCCCAAACTGCTCAAAGGGGTATAAAAATAAAGCACACCCCAAGTTCCACACTCCTGAGGTTTGCTCTTTACTATAGCGCTAGCTTGCTCCAGCTCCTTATTAGAAGTTGGCTCAAGTTCTCAATGCTGGCTCTCAATGCTGGCTCAAGCCCTCCAGGCTGGCTCTCCAGGCTGGCTCCAGCTGCTGCTGGCTCACACTCTCCATGCTGGCATAGGAATCCCTGCCTTCTTCCAGAACTTCTTCAGCTGAATTTAGGTAACGTATAAGTCCCCTGCTCCCCTCCCAACCTATCATCCAAACCTATCCTTTTCCTCCCTGCTTACCCTGTTTCCCCTAATATAAGACATCCCCGAAAAATAAGACATAGTAGAGGTTTTGCTGAAGTGCGAAATATAAGGCATCCCCCAAAAGTAAGACATAGCAAAGTTTTTGTTTGGAAGCATGCCCGACGAACAGAACACAGGAAAAATAAGACATCCCCTGAAAATAAGACATAGCACATCTTTGGGAGCAAAAATTAATATAAGACACTGTCTTATATTCAGGGAAACACGGTATATCACTTAGGAACTGTGTGTATGCTTCTCCATGTCTTACTGTGTGATTGTTTGCAACCAAAATTTATATAAAAATATTTAAACTACAATTTGGTATCTTTTGCATTCTCTGTAGAACATCTCAAAAGCCAATTCTGGTATAGTTCTCTAAAAGATCCCACCTAGCCTACCTCTCACACTGCCAAGCTGAGTTATTTTCCCCATTGCTACTTTGAGAAAAATATTCATACTGTTAAGCTAGGTAACAATGATGATGTCATGATGCTGCTGACCTGGTTACATGGGAAGGATGCCTGACTCAAGAGATGAATAGCTGACATAAAGGTGCCATTACCTGGTGGCAGCTTTGAGTCAAGAGTAAGGTGTAGTTCTTCCCTAAAAAGGTAGTATAAGAGCTATTTCTTCCAGTACCTATCCCAAGAAGATTAGCTGCATGCTACACTGCAGGGGTGATATCACTGAGTATGTTGCTTCCTGATTTTATTGCTGGGATGTACAAGTTCTTTAAAGAGGCAGTGAGTCCCCACACGTGCTTTGCGGCAGCTAGACAAATACAGTCAGAGAACTGCAGTGAGAGTGGAAAATTCAAAATATGATTGATTGAATGAATGAATGAATGAATGAATGAATGAATGAATGAATGAATCAATCAATCAATCAATCAATCAATCAATCAATCAATCAATCAATCAGCCAGTTCATTAATACCCCACTTTTCTCTCCAGTGGGGACCCAAAGCAACTTACATAACTTCCCACTTCCATTTCTCCTTCAAAGCAATAACCCGGTAGGGTAGGGTAGGTTGCATGAATGGCCTAAAGCACATAGTGAGCTTCCATGGTAGAGGGGGGATTCAAACTCGGGTCTCCAAGATCCTAGAGTGATCCTAGAGTCTAACTACAATACCATGCGGGTTCTCTCTGGGTCGAATGGCACTGCAGGAGCCCTTCGAGGATGGGGCGGTATAGAAATCTAATAAATAAATGAATGAATGAATGAATGAATGAATGAATGAATGAATGAATGAATGAATGAATGAATGAATGAATGAATGAATGAAGGGTGCCTAAGCAACAAGGATTTGGGCTCCCAGATGGGTGCCCCACCCTTCCATTTCAAGCAACAAACGACTGGCTTCTGATCGGTTAGTGGTTCTTCTAGAGCCGGGGTCCTAAACCTTTCTGAGCCTGCAGGCACCTCTGAAATTCTGACATTGAACAATTAGGAGCAATCGCAAAATGGCTGGCAAAAATGCAGGGCCAATGACGATACGGCTGTCACAACCACAAAATCTCAGAGGCTGTGGTATCACGTAGCTCTAATAGTAACTCCCCAACATTTCAGGAAGAACCTTGGTTGAACAGTATGCCTTTCACAATGACCCTATTGCTCAAACAGATCTTTGTGCATCCCCACAGCTTATCTTCGGTCATCCAGCTAAGGTCTTTGTGTTGTGGTGGCGGCAGCTGCCAAAGCAACTTTTTAAAAATCTGCACAGCCCAATGGGCAACTAGATGGGCAACCATCTGGGCCAGGGCCCCACCTAGGTGCCGCACTGAGGAACCCTGTTTTGGAACCTAAAATCCTGCCTTGCCAACATATCTAATTGCTTAACACCCAATGGGGAGGGGGGTGTGTGTGTGTGTGTGAGAGAGATTTGCCTGAGAAGAAAAGTTGCTTGCATAATCAAGCGGCAAACTGCAGCCCTCCCTGATGGCAGATGAACATGAAAAAGAGTACAGTCTGGCCTCTTTGGACTGCAGCACGATGCAGCTCCTCATGATTAATTCCTCTTAAGTCTGCACTGTCAAAACGAAAACAGCAGCACAGAAACTTCCTGGGACAAGACTGGGACGAGGTAAAAGAAATGAGCAACTTCGGCTGAGGAGAAATCAACAAAGCTGCACGCTCCAGGGCTGCAATCTGAAATTCTGAAATCCTAGACCAGGGGTGTTGAAGAACTCATTTACGAGAGCCAAATAGGACATGGATGTGACTTGGTCAGGCTGGGCCCTGGGGAGAGGGGGTGGCTGACTTGGCTGCCCTCAGAATAGCACTGGGGGCGGGGGGTTTGGACTGATGAGCCCGCAGCATGGTTGAGGTGACTGTATTGAGAGGGCTTATCGGGTCTGCAAGCCAGTTGAGTGGGGGGGGGGGAGCAGGGTTGCCTCAGCTGTCTCATGGGTCTGATAAGCTCCTCAAGGGGCCAATCTGACCCATAGACCGCATGTTTGACACTTTCAGAGCCTTTCTAAGCAGAGTTACGCCCTTCAAAGTCCACTGACTTCAACGAACCTAGAAGGGTGTAACTCTGATTAAGATAGCACTGCCGAATATTGACCTTGTAGAACAAAAGCTTAACAGTGAACATGCTGGCTGTTTTTATGTCCTTAAACATCTTCAGCTAAAAGGTGGGGGGGGGGATGAAAAATTTGCCAAGGCTATGGTGGGAAAGGCCAATTTACTGGTGGTCCCTGGCCCCTCAATGATGCGGCTGGCCTCCACTCGGGCCAGGGCTTTTTCAGCCTTGGCCCCGGCCTGGTGGAACACTCTCCCTCCAGCTGTCCAGGCCCTGCGGGATCTTGGTGAATTCCGCAGGGCCTGTAAGACTGAGTTGTTCCACCGGGCTTTTGGAGTGCCCAGCCGCTGATTAGGTGCCCCTTCTATTCTATTCCTCCGGTTTTCGGAGTCCCCCTGTCATCTAGGGTACCCACTTCTGTTACTGTCTCGTTCCCCTTTCTTGGGAGGGTTCAATCTGGGGTATTGCTGACGCCATTTTGTTGACTACTGCTGCATTTTAAATATTTAAACTTTTAAACTTACTTTTAATTTAATGGGGTTTTGTTTATATATTGTATGTGGAACCCATGCTGTACACCGCCCAGAGCCCTTTGGGGATTGGGCGGTATAGAAATCCCATAAATAAATAAAATAAAATAAATAAAAGGGAGGAAGAAATAATAAACAGCCAAAGTTTGCAAAGAATACTATTCGGTATTTATATAGTGGATTTTCATGAAAAAGTTTGAAGTGTTTCACAAATATGTACATATTTTATCATGATTTTCGTTATATTTTATCCCCACCCCCACCCCCAGTTCTTTAAGAAGCTCAAGACAGTATAGAGATCTCCCCTCTGCTCTGTACACCACAACCCTATAAGGCAAATTAGCCCTAGGGCAGAATTCTCTTGCCTCACCTACTCGTAAGTAATGACCGGTACAATGCAAGCAATGTGCTCCCTGTTTTACACCATTGTGCAGAAGAAGTCTGGAGATGCATGACATAATGAGATCATCTGTTGCAACGAAGTGCAAACAAAGGAACTCAGCAGGGTAGCTGATCAGCAACAATTGCAGCTAGAGATGTCGCAAATTTCTCAGCACTCATGTTTGACTGAGTTGATCTCATAGAATCATAGAGTTGGAAGAGACCACAAGGGCCATCAAGTCCAGACCCCTGCAATGCAGGAACACACAATCAAAGCACTCCTGACATATGATCATCTAGCCTCTGTTTAAAAACCTCCAAAGAAGGAGACACCACAACTCTCCGAGGCAGTGAATCCCACTGTCAAACAGCCCTGATAGTCAGAAAGTTCTTCCTAATGTTTAGGTGAAATCTCTTTTCCTGCACCTTGAATCCATTGCTCTGTGTCCTAGTCTCTGAGGCAGCAGAAAGAAGCTTGCTCCCTCTTTGACATGACATCCCTTCAAATATTTAAACATAGCTATCATGTCACCCCTCAACCTTCGCTTCTCCAGATTAAAAAGTCCCCAGCTCCCTAAGTCTCTCTTCGTAGGGCATGGATTCCTGACATTTTTCCATTTTGGTTGCCCTCCTCTGGACACGTTCCAGCTTCTCAATATCCTTCTTAAATTGCAGTGCCCAGAATTGAACGCAGTACTCTAGGTGAGGTCTGATCAATGCAGAGTAGAGTGCAGGGGTGTCAAACAATTACAACCCTCGAGCTAGACACTATACACTTATTGATGCATCCCAGAATTGCATTGGCTTTCTTGGCTGCCATATCACACTGCTGACTCAGTTTGTGGTCTACTGAAGACTCCCAGATCCCCTTCACATGTACTGTTGTCAAGCCTATTTCAACAACAGCCTGCTGAGTGGAACAACGGGGCAGTGGCACAGGAGAGGAATGTAGAAGTCTACTGGGTCATGTGAGAACAAGCATGAATGAAAAGCCGATACCGTTTGGAAGGAAAAGTTGGAACCACTGGCCAAACAGCCACAAACAGGCTGACAAACTAATGAACAATCCACTGAAAAACTGGCTTCCTGTTCACAACTGGTGAACAGGGTGTGAGTGGAATTGGAAGGTGTTTGAGTATCTCTAATCAAAGCAACTCCTCCTGAGTGTGTATAGTGCCATTAAGTCACAGTTGATGTCAGTGGTGGGATTCAAATGATTTAACAACCGGTTCCGATGGTGGGATTCGAATAAGTTAACTGGTTGTTTAGAAGCACCATTTTAACAACTGGTTCTGCCGAAGTGGTGCGAACCTGCTGAATCCCACCACTGGTTGATGTATGGCAACCCTGTTGGGTTTTCAAGGCAAGCAATTAACAGGTGGTTTGCCGTTGCCTTCCTCCTCACAACAACCCTGGCATTACTTGGTGGTCTCCAATCCAATTCTTAACGAGAGGTGACCTGGCAGGCTAGATTAGTATTACTATTATTCCGATTAAATGATGTGGGAAATAGAGGGGGTCTGAGTCCTGGAGAAAAAGTATCTAATTGTAGGAGATCACATCTCCAGCAAAAACAGGTCACAAATAAACTTCAGGAACCGCAGCACAAGCCGCAGCACAAGCGAAGGATCTGGCCCCTAAATCTGGGCTCCTATCTGGCAGTCAATCGGTAGCCTCAGGGGCAAAGACGCTCTCAATGCTGTTTGCAGCTCTGTTTACGCCGCTTACATTAATTTTTCTCCAGGACTAATCAAAAACAAAACATGAAGGGAGAGCTCCAGCCCCTGGCACCAATCTGGGAGAGATATTGACATTCTCATTAAGGCAGGCTTCATTAAACAGCCCCGTCCTCGGTATCAGCGTGGCCCAATGACACATTGTCTCCCGCTAATTATCTTCCACTGGCAAAAGGAGCAGTACGAGCATCACTTCAAGACGAAAAACCCCGGCTCTCCCAACACTGCTCTTTTGTTGCTTTTCCTCCTTTGGCACCCGCTGAATTGCCTTCTTGTCAGTCTGTTTCTCCCTCTTTCTCTCGCTTAAAAAAAAAAAAGTTTCTCGGAGGAAAGAAGTCAGGAGGGCAGGGTAATTACAGAGAGCTATTTGTCTCCCGGTAATAAGGTTGCATCAGCAGCAAGGCACCCAGCTCTGGATGCTCAAGAAAGCCCCAATCAAAGTGCCTGGCGATGCTTTGTCAGAGGGGTGGGAGGCACAGATGTGCAGAGAAAGAATCAGAAGTGCGGGACGGTGGCATTTAAATGGCATCAGTCATGATATCAAAGCATGGAGCTGGAGAGGAGGATTCGGAAATGAACCTCCTCCTTTCTGACGTCCCTGAGCTCATTATTTTCCAAGCCCAAACCCTCTCCCACGTTTGTTGGGATGGGCCGCTGAATGGGATCCCCCAGCACCAGCATTCTCCTTGCCTGTCCTAATCAATCTTTAAGCAAATAGCTTAATTTTTTTACTGACTTTCTCCCCATTGGGGACCCAAATTGATCTCCTTTCCTCTATTGCACAGGTGTCAAACTCACGGCCCTCCAGATGTTATGGACTACAGTTCCCATCATCCCCTGCCAGCATCATGCTGGCAGGGGATGATGGGAACTGTAGTCCATAACATCTGGAGGGCCGTGAGTTTGACACCTGTGCTTTATTGTATCCTCACAACAGCCCTGTGAGGTAGGTCAGTTCGAGTTGTATGACTGGCCCAAGGTGACCCAGCAAGTTTCCATGGCAGAGTGGAGATTCAAACCTGGCTTCTTCCAGATCTTACTCCGACACTATGACCGCTACATCATACTGGCTCTAGCTTCCAGTCTTCCCTTTCACAAAACATACAAAGTGTGGGTGAGATGAAAACAGCAGTGGCCGAGGTCTCATCTTTAAGGCCTGTATGTTTATGCAAACATCCATTAATTTTCCAAACCCCTGGAAATGTAGTCTGTATTGCTTCCTGGCACAAAGCACTGCGCAGGCAGGATGCTGGAACTACATTTCCCATGTTCCCTAGTGGTAATGCCTGTCGCTGAGCTCAATCCTAGTATTTTACCACTCTGTGGACTTAAAACGTTATCTAGACATCCCCAGATGCAGAGAATATCTGCAGTACTCCTTATTTAATACTGCAGATAAGTGTCCCGAAAAGGCAACAGGACTGAGAATAAGTACTGATCCCTTACCAGCTCTCAGTTCAGTTTCAAGAAGGAGGAGTTGGTTTTTATACCCCGCTTTTCAGTGGTGGGATCCAAAAATTTTAGTAACAGGTTCCCATGGTGGTGGGATTCAAACAGTAGCGTAAGTATTAGGGAGTAAGATTGGGACTTTACGATAGAGTGATGGCCAGGCATTTCAAGAGGCCCGGGGCATTAATACTTTCTCTGTTACTGTAAAAAACTCTTGCTGTAAAAAAAAAGTTCCTAATTTCCAGCTGGTATCTTTCTGTCCATAATTTAAACTCATTATAGCAAGTCCTATCGTCTACTGCCAACAGAAACAACTACTTCTCCTCTAATTGACTGCCTGTCAAATACTTAATGCTTTCAAATACTTAATTTTGTTTCTAAAAATCAAAAGAAGGATACTTTCCTTAAACAAGGAACTTTACCATATTTCTAAAACATGTTTTTAAAACAGCCCTTCGCTAACTAGCCACATAGGAAACAACAGGACTTTATGATTTTTGGACCTAATGGAATTTCTAACGGAAAAGCAGACCCAATTAGTAACTCCCTCTCGGCACACACAAATAATTAGTAACCCACTCTCAGGAACTGGTGAGGACCTGCTGGATCCCACCTCTGCCACTTTTCTCTTCCAAAAGGAGTTTCAAAGCTTTTGAAATCATCTTCCCTTTCCTTCCCCTCCCCCCCACAGACACCTTGTGAGGTAGTTGGGGGCCGAGCAATTTCTGAGAGAACTGTGACTGTTTGGGAGCTGTGTAGGAGTGATTAAAGAAATCCAGTTCACTGTATAAGAATAGGTAAGAGTCTGCCACTCAAGTGGAGGAGTATGGAATTAAACCCATTCCTCCAGTTTAGAGTCTACCACTCTTAGCCATGGTGGCTCTCAATTGTTTCTCGGTATCAAAAACTGTACCATATCATAGATTCTGTATACAACAATTAAGGCCACCCCTGATATTTGTTAAAACCGCTCTTCAGCGAAAGGTTAATAACCAATGGAAAATAATGGCAGCCACTGGAGGCATGAGATAGTGGCAAAAGTCAATTGCTTGTCATTAAGCAAAGGCAACATGCAGCTGTTAGTTAAATCTGCCTTATATTTATTTGAAGGAGCCTATTTTTTTTAACAGGGAATGTAATGCTTGGTTAAGGTAACACCAGGTAATCATGCTGTGTGTGTTAGGTGCTGTTGAGTTGCTTCTGGCTCACAGCAACCCTGTGAAACAATGTCCTCCAAAATGCCCTATCATGAACAGCCTTGCAAACTGAGGTTCACGGCTCCCTTTATAGAATCGATCCATCTCATGGTGGGTTGTGCTCTTTTTTCTGTTGCCTTCAACCTTCCCTAGCATTACTGTCTTTTTCAGGCCCTTCCGCACATGCAGAATAATGCACTTTCAATCCACTTTCAATGCACTTTGAAGAAGGATTTTGCTGTGCTGAATATCAAAATCCACTTTCAAACAATTGTGAAAATGGATTGAAGGTGCATTATTCTGCATGTGCAGAAGGGGCCATGGGGTCTCTTGTCTTCTCATGATGTGACCAAAGTACAACAGCCTCAGTTTAGTCATTCTAATTTCTAGGGACAGTTCAGGTTTGATTTGATCTAGAACTCACAGATTTGGGTTTTTTTGTTGGCCCAAGGTATCCATCACACTCGCTTCCAATATCACATTCAAACAGTTATTCAAAGCTGCATAGTGAGAAAAAGTCCCCTCATTCCTGCTCGTGATACCATAAGTTGTGATAGCAAGCTTTTAAAAAGTATCGCACAAATTCATAACAAGAAAATTCAGGCAGCAGGTACTGGAATTAGTAGCTAAAAAAGGAATGTTCAGAACCAAGACGCTTCTCATTAGGATGATAGAGTCAAACACCAGGGAATGGCCATCTTCATTAAGCTAAGTGCAATATAGGCTCTGAACCGAAAATGTCAAAATTCTGCACTTGCAGAAGCTGAATTTTGCATCTTACATAAATTATGTAAATTAAGTGTGTGTGTTGGCTTGTTTTTGCATAATTGCTGCTGTTTTGACCTTCACAGGGATGGACAAGAAGCTATTCAGGACACCACAGATCACATGAAATTGCCTTATACTGAATCGGATCCTGCATCTATAAAGATCAGCGTTGTCTCCTCTGGCAGAAGCTCTTCAGGGTCATATACTACCTCATCCAGAAAGCCAGATGGCGGCCGCAACGGAGCTCGGCAGCGGAGCTCCGCAATAACAATGGGATTTTAAACTCCTTTCTGTGTTTTACCGCGTTTTAACCCGGAAAGAGGAACAAAAAAGAGTTTTAGACACCTTGTACTCACAGGACAAATTTTTGAAAGACTGTTTGGTGAGTGGAAATAGCGAGACAGCGGCATGCAGTACTTGCTTCGTGTAGTGCTCCCCGTCTCTCTCCTCCTGCCGTTCCTGCCGTCGTTGCGATCCTGGCGGGTCTCCCTTTTAATAACGATATTCGGACCTAGTTTTCCTGCGTGTAAGGCACTACTACTACTGAGGAGGTCAGTGGCAGAGACCTTCTTGAGGTTCCATTCTGTGTTTTTTGTGCCTTCTGCCCTCCGTCTGCTGCTACTCCTGCCTTCTCTGCGCCCTACGCTGTTTCCTTTGCATTCTACGCAGTTTACGCTGTGTTCCCTGCTCGGCCGGTTTCTGCCCTCGTTGGTGGCGCCCAGCTTTTTCATCAATAGAGTGTGCTCTAGGGGGTTGGTGGCAGAAACCCCTGGGGGATGGTCGGTGGCAGAGATCACCCCATGCTGGGCGCAGACCTGGGCATTTCCGGCTGAAGACTGGCGGAGGCGCGAAGAGCTACGTCGGGAGCCCCATGACTGGGAGACCCTGATTGAGTTGTATTCAGCGGCGGTGAGTGATGCAGCGGGAGACTTTAAGAAAATCGACTCCGCGGCTGTGAGAGTGGAGACAGGGCCGTCTGGACTAGCCATACTTGACTGGGCCATATTTGACTGGGCCTGCCGGCTATACCCGATATCGTGGACAAGAACTGAGCCGCCTGAGTCCTATGGATGGTGGGAGAGATCCCCTAAATCATGTACAGCTCGGGTAATTAGAGGGGCCTCGGGAGCTACTACTGCCATTGGATTTCAGCTGTCCAGTGGCCAAACAGCTGAGCAAGTTGTGGGACCTGATAGCCTCCCTTCACAGACGGATCATCAGTGTTCCCAGACTTTAGAGAAGATAACAAATAGCAGTGGGTTCCAACTTGCTGGTTTCCTTACTTATTGCTGGTTGTTGCCTTTGCCACCAGGGGGTGTGTGGCTACATTTGTCATCTTCAGGGGCCTGGTTTTTTAATATCTTAGGAAGCCCCATTGCAACAGTAATAGAGGCATACCATATAAACACTGCGGAAGACATCAAGAAACTGGGCTGCATTCTGCTGGGGTTTACCATCTTCCCCCTCTTTTGATGTGGTTATTAATTAATTAATTAATTAATTAACTGAGTAGATGAGATTAGTTAGTGGGTGATTTGTATACTTGTTTTAGCTTGCTATTGTATAGTGTTAGTTAGATAGATTAGGATTAGTTAATTAGTGGCGAGCTGAGTCCACCTACGGTGGAGAGTTTTTGCCGGGGTTGGGTTAGGAGGGGACAGCGGGAATGGGGGCACCTTCTTTGGGGTTAGGGATCCCAGTGCTGATGGGACGGGGCAGGTATGACGGTAGGCGGCGGCCATATGAGAGAAGATGGACGAGATATGGGTATGCTCGTTCACCTTCTGACCTCCGACCTATCCCAAGGGACGAAGGTGGTTGGGTTCAGAGACACCCTGCTTCGTCTTTGGTGTTGATAAATGCCAGGTCCATAAATAACAAGACCGCTGTCCTCCGGGATTTTCTTGGAGTTCAGCAGATGGACCTGGCCTGCGTCACCGAAACCTGGGTGCGAGAAGGCGAGACCGTTGCCTTGGGCGAGGTCGCGCCCCCAGGTTTCGCGTGTCTCCACCGATCGCGAACACAGGGCCGGGGGGGCGGCGTGGCAATGTTAGTCCGAGATTCCATCCCTTTTAGGGCAATCCCTGTCCCTGAGATCATTGGTATGGAGTGTGTCGGCCTGGAGTGGTTGGCATTGGAGAGGTTGGCTGTTCTCCTGGTGTACCGGTCGCCTAGCGCCCCGGGAGACAGCCTGCCGCGGCTGCTGGAGGTGGTGGCGGACTGGGCGTTGCGATACCCCAGGCTTATTGTTCTGGGGGATTTCAACGTCCATGTCGACGCCGCCTCATGCACGGTGGCCGCGGACCTAGTGTCATCCATGGCGACGCTGGGCCTCTCCCTGGTAAATTCTGGCCCCACTCACGAGGCTGGTCACACATTGGACTTGATCTTTGGGTCAGGGGTGAATGTGGTCATATCCTCTATTGATAGAGTGCCATGGTCTGACCACTATGCCCTGAAGGCTCGGATGAGCATGCCGCAACACCCTGTCTGAAGCGACGAGCGAATTTATGCCTGCGCCGAAGACTTATGGATCCTGATGGATTCCTGAATGCTCTGCGGGATCCTGAACCCACCAGCACCCTCGATGGTTTAGTAGCGGACTGGAATGCCCGCCTTTCAGATGCCATCGAGGTTATTGCTCCCCGACGCCCTCTTCGACCCCGTTCTCGGCTAGCCCCGTGGTACACTGAGGAGCTACGCTGTTTGAAACAGGAGCTTAGACGGCTAGAGCGAGTGTGGAGGAAGTCTCGTGGCGAGGCTGCGCGAACATCTTATAGGGCAACTATGAAGGCCTATGAGATGGCGACGAAGGAGGCAAAGAGAGTGTTCTTTTCCTCCTCTCTCGCATCTGCTAGCTCTCGCCCAGCACAACTGTTCCGTATTATTCGATCCCTTACCTCTTTATCAGAGGGTTCAAAAAATGATCAATTGGCTATTAGCTGTGAGGCATTTATGAGCTATTTCGCAGATAAAATCGCGTCGCTCCGCCAGGACCTTCCTGCCACTTTGGAGACAATTAGTGAACTGGAGGCTCCCTTGCCGTCTTTTGGCCCTTGTTTGGCCCAGTTTTCCCTGCTCTCCGAAGACGATGTTGACAGAATCCTAGCTGCTGTTAGACCTACTACTTGTCCTCTGGATCCGTGCCCCTCCTGGCTTATTAAAGCATGTCGGGAGGAGCTACGACCCCACCTGTTGACTATTATAAATTGCTCCCTTGAGCAAGGAGTTTGTCCGGGTGGGTTGAAGGAGGCAGTGGTCCGCCCACTCTTAAAAAGACCGTCGTTAGATCCTAGTGATCCGGCCAATTACCGCCCCGTTTCGAATCTTTCGTTTCTGGGGAAGGTATTGAGAGAGTGGTGTTGGAGCAGCTTCAGGGTTTTCTGGAGGACGCATCAGCCTTCGATCCCTTCCAGTCCGGCTTCCGTGCTGGGCATGGGACGGAGACTGTTCTTGTCGCCGTCACAGATACGCTCCGTATGCAGCTTGACCGGGGCGGATCGGCGCTGCTGGTATTGTTGGATCTCACCGCAGCGTTTGATGTGGTCGATCACGATCTTTTGACCCACCGCCTGGCCGTTTCCGGGGTGCGGGGTAATGTCCTTCAATGGATTGCCTCGTTCCTCCGGGACCGGAATCAGCAAGTGTGGTGTGGGGACCAAGCTTCCCGGAGGTGCCCGCTTCATTGTGGTGTGCCTCAGGGAGCGCTGTTGTCCCCGCTGTTATTTAACATCTATATGCGACCCCTTGCTCAGCTGGTACGAAGCTTTGGGCTGGAGTGCCATCAGTATGCTGATGATACCCAGCTCATTCTGTCGATGGAGGGGGGAGCAGACACCGCCCCTGCAGCTCTACAGCATTGTTTGGACGCGGTTGCTGGTTGGTTGACGCAGAGCAGGTTAAAACCTAATCCCCAAAAGGCGGAAACCCTTTGGCTTGGTCGCCGGGGCGGAGGGCTTTCAGCCGCCGGTGTGGGAGGGGGCCTCATTGGCACTGGCCCCCTCGGTCCGCAGCCTGGGGGTCCACCTGGATTCGTCTCTTTCTATGGAGACCCAGGTGGCCCATGTAACCCGGGTTGCATTTTTCCACCTTCGCCAGGCCCGGCGGCTGGCCCCCTTCCTCTCCCAGGCGGATCTGGCCACAGTGATTCATGCAACGGTCACCTCCAGATTAGACTATTGCAACTTCGCTCTCGCAGGCCTACCCCTGAAGTTGATCCGGAAATTGAAACTGGTCCAGCATCACGGCGGCTCGTTTGCTCCACGGCGGTGCCTCTAGAGATCATATCACGCCCGTGTTGCACCGCTTGCACTGGCTCCCAGTTGAATTCCGAATCGTCTTCAAGGTATTGGTGTTAACCTTTAAGGCCTTACGCGGTCTGGGACCCTCGTACCTTAGGGACCGTCTGGCCCCATATGTCCCACGTCGGTCTCTGCGCTCAGCAGAGGCCAATTTACTGGAGATCCCCGCCCCCTCTATGATGCGGCTGGCCTCCACAAGGGCCAGGGCTTTTACGGCCCTGGCCCCTGCCTGGTGGAATGCTCTTCCTCCAGCCGTCCAGAGCCCTGCGGGACCTACACGAGTTCCGCAGGGCCTGTAAGACTGAGTTATTCCGCCGGGCTTTTGGGGAGGCCGGCTGCTGATAGGTGCCCATTAACAGCTGAGACCCGCTGTTCCCCTCTCAGAGGGACCAGAGGAGTTATGGGTTGGACGCCATCTGTTTTTTAAATGATTATGATCTGTAGCGCTGCATTTTAATTGATAATAATTTTTAGTATTTTTATCTTATGTATCCACTTGTTTGTATTTATGTTGTGAACCGCCCTGAGCCCTCCGGGGGAGGGCGGTATAAAAGTGGAACCAATAAATAAATAAATAAATAAATAAATAAAGAGTGATGGACTCCAACCTGGAAAACTGGGTTTGATTCCTCAGTCCTCCACACGAATGGTGGGCTCTACTCTGGTAAATCCCATTTGTTTCTTCACTCCTACCCATGAGGCCAGTCACAGTTCTCTCAGAACTCTCTCAGCCCCACCTAACTCTCACGGTGCCTGTTGTGGGGAGGGGAAGGGAAGGTAATTGTAAACCGCTTTGAGTCTGCTTAAACATAAATAAAAGGGGTATAAATCCAACCCTTGAGTTTCACAGGTACATCGGTTGCAAGGTGGGATGTTGAGTGGAGCTGATATCCTACCCAGGTTAACTGCAATGGGCTACAAACACTGACCCCATGGGAGCCAGTCTCAAGAAGCAGGAAAAAAATTTTTTTTTTAGTTTTGTTGTTTTCTGAGAACTTTTTCCCCAATTTTTCTGCAGGAAATTGTAAATGCTGGGGAGTACTTGGAAAAAACTCCTAAGAAATATTTTCTCTTTTTGAATGAGTAAAACGTTTTTAATGACAACTGGGCATGCTGTATACATATTCAGCTGTTAAATCCATATTTTTAGTTACCTAATGAAGTCTTGAAGGCTTACACTGCATCCTGCAAAGGAACATGTATCTTAATTCTTACGGAATAAATGAAAGCCTTGGAAACTTTCATGTTCATTATGTGGTACGAAAACATAGCAGTTAAAGCCAGTGTGTAGAACAGTGTTTTAAAATGGAGGCAACTAATGTATTAATCTTTAAGTCAGTTTTGCAAGTTAAAAACATGTTTGCTGCTTGGAAAAACAATAAAGGCAAGCAAGATGGGAAAAAAAAGGAGGAAATGAGATTCTACTACATAGAGGCAAAGTGCACCATGACTTCATATTTTAAGGCTCATGACTTTAAGATAGTATTTAAAAAATAATAATAATAGAAACACTTTGGCTAAAACTCATCTTGGCCAATGTAAGAGGGGATGGCACTAAAGCTTGATCATGGTCACATAATAGAAGTCATTGCTACCTATGGCAATCATGAACCAGCTTATGAATAAGTCTTCACAACAAACATGCCCATGTGCGAAGGCATAATACATGAGAGCCATTTAAGCTAGTTTACTAGGATGCTTTGGGCTGCTCCTGAAACCTCACAGATGTCTTGACTGAAGACATTACATAATGGACTGCGCTCATGTTCCCCCGATCCTGTATCCACACTGGATCCTGATGACCATGCATGCACTGGGGGTTTTGTGCTCAAAATGTAATTTCCAGGTATGCAGGGGCCCAGTTCAGATTTGAACCATGGCACACAGGGAGGACTAGATCTTAAACCTCCCTTGATCTTTTTTTCCTGGCCTGGAACAACTCCAAAGAGTTGCTGTTTGCCCCAGTAGAGAAATGTCGATGCATGGGTGCTCTCTGCACAAATTTCACAATGGGTAAAAGAGGAGCTCCATAGCATCATTTCAGGTAAGTTGCAAAAATGGGGGTGGGGGATGGGGAGAGGGGACAAACTTCAGCCCAACTTCCCCCACACCATGGTCTGAATCAATCACTGCAGGAGGCCGGAAATTCAGTTCCAAGGATGTAACTCCCAGAGAATGTCTGGTCGATAGAAGTGAGAACATACAAGGGGCGAACACTGTGAAGTTACCTCCTGAGGAGCATCTTCAGATTTGCTTGGAACTTCTCTTCAGGTGAAATCTGGTAACAGAAACCCGGGGCAATTTTGCTGGCCTTAATAAAGCTCTTTCTGTTTCTCTCAAAATGCCTCATGTGGTGAATATTCACTTCCAGTTTTTCCACAGGTCACATTTTAGTAACCAACTGTAGTTTTTAATCAGCCCTTTCTACTCAAAACATGCCATCTTGACAACAAACCCATACCCAGAATAACTGATAAGAGGGTAAAGGGGCTTAGAACCTCATCTGGAGTTCAGGGCAATTGTGGTACTCACCATTACAGAGATGTGAAGGATCCTTAGTTCTTCTTCTGCTGACTCACTCTGAGGCTCTTCCGTGGGTTCCAAGCCAGGAAGATTGGGTGGGCCATCTTGGTGGTG
Organism: Sphaerodactylus townsendi; assembly: GCF_021028975.2. Classification (NCBI taxonomy): domain Eukaryota; kingdom Metazoa; phylum Chordata; class Lepidosauria; order Squamata; family Sphaerodactylidae; genus Sphaerodactylus; species Sphaerodactylus townsendi. The sequence continues at coordinate 27,034,045 of NC_059429.1, forward strand.
AATATGGAAGAGCAAGGTGCCATTTTCCAGCCATTGCTGTCTCCAGCGCACCAATGGGATGTCTTCTGTGTTGCCTGAAATCTCTGTGGATGAAGGAAGAAGACTCATATAACCAGAGAAGGGTACTGTACACTACCCACTACCATGAGGACATTCATGGACATCTTTCTCCAGCAGTGGTTTACAACCGTTCTGAGGTGAGATTCACTTCTAAATTGGCTCTATTCTGGGGCTGGGGGTTCCTTTAAAAGTATTTCCACACCACTTCTCCCTACTCCCTTGCAATAAAAGGGAGAATCTCATGAATGGACTTTCAATGAGTTTACATTTTTTTAAATTTGTCATGGTTAGCATTTATCAGGATATGTTATTGAGAAGCCAACTATATTCTATGACCAATCTGCACACTGTGCAATGGCAAAACCAAACTGGCTAACAAGCTGGCCAGTCTCTTCTCCCAACACACCTTGTTCCATGTCCTCCCTTGTGGTATCAGGACTCACCTGGAAGGACTGAGACCCACCTTTTGGCCCCTACCCACTCAGTGAGCATTACTACTCTAGAGGAATGGTGTTTTATGAGTGATCTTCTAGCCAAAGAAGAGGGATGAGTCATGGACTGTTTAGATTCATTCTCTCTCTCTCTCTCTCTCTCTCTCTCTCTCTCTCTCTCTCTCTCTCTCTCTCTCTCTGTGTGTGTGTGTGTGTGTACATATGGAAACAGCAGCATGAATCAAACACAAGCAGAGCTTGGGAACTAGCAAGACCAAAGCTGGTTCAGGACTAGACATCTAGGTTATCACAAAATTGCATAGCATTGAGCTACCAAGCAGTTTCTTCAAGCACCATCTCAACTTTGGTTGATAACAATTCTCCAGAATGGCTGATTCTGAGTTTTTTGCCCACAGAAAATTCTGCAGCCTCAAAAGTGATCAACTCCAGCAGCAGGACCATCTCAGGGCCAGAGTGAGGACTTCTTCCAGGTTCCTCCTCCAGCCCTCCAGACTTGAACAGCTTGGGCTCCTTTGCTTGCTTTGAACCTCACTTAGCACTCTAAGCTGCCTATATAAGTACTCTGGAAACATAAACAAAACCTCTGCTTCGTCACCTTGTGTTGCCTCCAGCCATTGATTCCTACTTCAGCAATTAGCCGTCTACCTAGTAATGCCACTGAACCTCTTGCCTCAGGCTTACTCATCTGCTTTCTGTCCTTGGTTCTAGACAACAAGGAGAACAGCCTCTGTAGAGCATTACTCTCCAGCCCCAGCTGCCTCCCCGCATCCCACACCACGTCTCTTCTGAGAGTTCCGTAACTCAGTGTGGCTGCTCTGTGACAGCATAAGCCCTGCCACTTTTTCCCCACAGCACCTCGCTTTTTCACAGGGCCTTCGTTCAAAGTATGCTCCCAGCAGAGCCTACAGCCTGTGTAGGAGGGCTTAGGTCAAGATGTGGCAGGAAAGCCTGGGAGCCACTCGGTAGCCATTGAATAGGCCCACTGAGTTATTGTTCAATCAGAAGAGCCACAGTATGCAGTATGCATAAGATGGCTGGAGGGAGAGGTTAGAACAAGCCCCTATGGAGCCATTCCACACACTGTTCTTTGTGAGGACTGCACTCTCAATGCACTCAGGTTTCTTGTTTCTTTTACCTCTCAGGTGGTCACCATGGTTAGCATCTGGTTGCCATTAAGATGGTCACCATGGTTGGCATCTAGTTGCCAGTTGGACGCTTAGGAATAAAGTTCTCCAATATGTTCCAAAGACTTGGATCATATGTGATCCTGCCATACGCTGCTTTCTGAAGGATAATGAGCGCTTTCCTTTGGTGTTATTAACCCCGGGCTCCAGATGGCTATTTTTTTTTAATCCAAGGTGTTAGAAGTTAATACTAGTGTTAATGGCTTCCCATCTAAACCCTTAATGGAAGCCACATGGGGGAAGCGGAGCGACCATCAATATCTTTCAGACTCTGAACTTGAAATCTGTGCTTTTCAGCTCTTTCTCTCACTGGCCATGAATCTGATGTCCCATCATATAGATTCATGAGCTGTATCCTTTGTTCAGGGTAATGTGACACATTCATGCTCACGTAATTTAACATTCCAAGGGCATGTGTTGTCAGTCCTTGGAGAAGAGGATGTGGATAAGCGGCCACTGGGCAGAGACTCATTGTCCTTCCAAGGTCACTATCAGTGCTATTCTCCACCAGGAGCCTCGTTATGGTGTTGTACTTGGAGCAAAACAAATAAGGAGTGAGTGGCATTATGTTGCTGAAACTTTGCCTTGAGATTCTCCTAGGCCAGGGGTCTGCAGCCTGTGGCTCTCCAGATGTTCATGGACCACAATTCCCATCAGCCCTTGCTAGTATCAGGGAGACCCAGGTTTACATTGCTGCTTAACCATGTAGCTTGGCGGATGGCCCCGAGGCAGTCACTCTCTCTCAATCTAATCTTTCTCAAGGCGTTATTGTGAAGGTAAAATACAGAAGAGACAAAGTAGTACGCTGCTTGGAGAGTGGGTGGCATTAAAATGTAGTGGGCAGATGAAAAGTGCCCTCTGCTCTCGGGTTCGAGTCTGAAAAACTGGCACATTCTCCTGAATTAACTGGCCAACCCCAGAGGCGGTGCTCCAAGGGGACGGAGTGTGTGACGCACTGGGTGCGTGCCCCTGCGGGGGTGTGGCAACAGCGTTCCGGGGGCGTGGGTGTTCTGGAGCAGGGGCGTGGCAGAGGTGGAGGACGCACCCGTACACCAGGCGCTTTCCCCCCTCGCTCCAATCCTGGCCAACCCCACCTCAAACCCATTTTCTAAATGTTACATATGTTTTTTCAAAACCCACATAAACAAGGAAATATAAATCAAAATAAGTTATGCATTGCACAGTCACTGTAATTATCATAAATCCTCTAGAACTTTACAATTAAAATTAAGCCACCTTTGCCAAAGGATGATCCACACCTACCTCCCCTCCTTTTTAATTTTTTAAAAATAATTTTCTCCTGGGTTCTATGCTGAGTACTTTGTTTGCTCTTCTTTTTTACAAAATTTTTTTTCATTGATGCAGAAGATGTATTTAAGTAAGCTTTACACTTCCTTTATTAAATACAGCATCTCATATGGCCTTGCTGCAGGTCTGCAGGGACCGAAATGTATGCTTGCTGATTTCCAAACATGCCATTCCTCGGTTCCATTCTCTTTCAAAACAGACTGCAGAATGTCTTCTTTCTCAGCAGAACACTTAACAGAAGGGATTCATGTTACAGTATACGGTGCAATCTCGTACCATGCTAACATGGTCCCCTCCCTCCCTCACCTGCATGTGTTGTGATCCTACAAACAAGCCATAACACATTCACATAGGCACGTTATTCACCATGATCAGGTTCATTCTGGTACCATGAAAGCTAAGAGAAAAGTGAGCCAGCAAGATTTCAAATCCCAAAGATTCCATAGAAGCAAGGACTGCAGGATCTTCCCTGCTCTCTGCTCTCCTTGCAGCCGTTTACAATTCTGAAAAAGTTTATTGCCAGGGGTGCTGTGTGGTTTCCGGGCTGTATGGCCGTGTTCTAGCAGCATTCTCGCCTGACGTTTTGCCTGCATCTGTGGCTGGCATCTTCAGAGGATCTTCAGAGGATCCTCTGAAATCTGAAGATGCCAGCCACAGATGCAGGCGAAACGTCAGGAGAGAATGCTGCTAGAACATAGCCACACAGCCCGGAAACCACAAAGCACCCCAGTGATTCCGGCCGTGAAAGCCTTCGACAATTTATTGCCAGGGTTGGAGGATTTGCATGTACTAGCAACAGCTGGATTGGTTAGCTGGCTGTAAAGGGGGAAGGGGAAAAAACGTTCCTTTCTTTCTGTTCCTTGAACAGAGCACCCCTCATGCAAGAGATAGAAAGGGCACGTTCCCTTCTCCTTCCCGATTACTGCCACCTGACCACTGCAGCAGCTATTAGTACACAAAAATTCCTTTTCTGGGGTCAGAAATGGCTATGGAGGAGAGAGGGAAGATCTGGATTGTCAGAACTTTCCTTTGGTGGTTCACAGGAGTCACAATACTAGACAAGTCAGCGTCAGGGCAGAAATTTGGCCACAAAGAAATTCAGAACAATCAAAATGGTTAGGCACCTGGAGAACCTTCCTGATGAGGAAAGGCTGAAGAGTCTGGGATGTTTAGGTTGAAAAAAGAGGCAAAGAAGAAGAGAAGTAATAGAAGTTTAAAAAAATTATGCAAGGGGTGGACAAAGAGGCAGGCAGCCCAATCTACAGCCCCAGGTGGCCGGGGATGCCTCACTGTCATGTCACCTCGCCAGCTCCAGAGGGCTTTCTGATGGTATGGGGAGGCAGAAAAAACACACAGAAACCCCACCACTGGAATGCCTTCCACAGGGTTTAATGAACTTATGCCACCCAAAAGGATGGCATAAGTCCAAGCCCCAGGCCATGGCATAACTGGCTACAATCCCATGGTGGAAGCTGATTAACACTGGGTCCAATGCTGGGCACATCTCTGGCATGCCCCTGCTTCACCAACAGGGCCAGCAGCAGTGCAGGAGTGCTGCCATGGTGCCCAGTACCACATCCAGGCATCCTGGAGGGACGTGGCATCTGCCCACTGGCGTGTTTTCCCCTCTACCAGGGTAAGTGCCTTGGGGAGAGCAGATCTGCCTGTGCAGCCCCTTGCTGCTTCCACAATGTGATTCCCTCCAGTTTGGGTCAAAAAAGTTCACATAGAGAACTTTTTCCCCTTCTCCCAAAATATTAGAACTCGAGGGCATACAATGAAGCTGATGGGCAGAAGGTTTAGGATTAATGAAAAGAAATGCTTTTTCTACACAGTGATGAATTAAAATGTGGAATTTGCTGCCAGAGGGTGTTAAGAACATAAGAACTAGCCTGCTGGATCAGACCAGAGTCCATCTAGTCCAGCACTCTGCTACTCGCAGTGGCCCACCAGGTGCCTTTGGGAGCTCACACGCAGGATGTGAAAGTAACGGCCTTCTGCTGCTGCTCCCGAGTACCTGGTCTGCTAAGGCACTAGCAATCTCCCATCAAAGAGGATCAAGATTGGTAGCCATAGATTGACTTCATAAATCTGTCCAAACCCCTTTTGAAGTTGTCCAGGTTAGTGGCCATCACCACCCCCTGTGGCAGCATATTCCAAACACCAATCACGCGCTGCGTGAAGAAATGTTTCCTTTTATTAGTCCTAATTCTTCCCCCCCCCCCCCCACAGCATTTTCAATGTATGCCCCTTGGTTTTGCTCCTTTGTGATGGAGATTAGACATATTCATGGAGAAGAGGTCTATCAGTGGCTACAAGCTATGGGGAATAAAGAAAAGAACCTCCACTTTTAGAGGTAGTAAAACCAAGAGGCAACATCAGGGAAATACCTTGGCCTCTGTTCCCTGATGATACCCCCCCAGAGGAACTCGTTGGCCAGTGTGTGAGATAGGATGCCGAAGTAGATGACCACCAGCCTGGTCCACCAGGGCTCTTATGTTCTTATCCCTATCCTTGACTAACATTACAGTTCTTTTAGGGCAGGGGTAGGGAACCTGCGGCTCTCCAGATGTTCAGGAACTACAATTCCCATCAGCCTCTGTCAGCATGGCCAATTGGCCATGCTGGTAGGGGCTGATGGGAATTGTAGTTCCTGAACATCTGGAGAGCCGCAGGATCCCTACCCCTGTTTTAGGGCATGTCAAGGCCCCACATTGAGAGGGAATCAGTCTCTAACGGGCAAAAAGGGCAGCGGTGGCATGAAAAAGAAGGAGGTGTGTATAAATAAGCTAGCTTATTTAAAATGCTGGATATTTGACCTGGGAGGGAGGAATAATTTTTCCCAGACTGGGAATAGGGCAGAGGAGAGGTAGAACTGGAAATATGTTCCACCCAACAGCAACTAGCAATCAGAGTGCTGGAGAAACTCACCTTCCTTCCTCTGTAAGTAATATGGTAGATGGAGCATAAGGGGAAAGACATCTGAAAGCCCTCTTTACTCTGGTTTAGATATGAAATGTATCTTGCTCCCCTATAACAATTTAGCTCTGCACTGCGCATATACTAACACTCAGAAAAGACTCCTGACCAGTTCAAGATTCTCCCGGATATTAAAGGGAAATAGGAACATGTCTTCAGGTACGTGTCAGACTTTTCCACCTGGCTAATTTGAAAGCATCGGGGAAAGGTGATTATCCCAATGATCAAGGATAACAGTCTCATTCTTTAATTAAACTATTGCTGAGCTTGAAAGAAAGTGCTATATGGTTACAGATATTCTCTGTTGATCACTTCAGCATTTTTCCATTTGCAGAGCATCAATCTTGTCATTCTTCATTCTTATAGCCCTTTTGGTGGGACAAGACTTTTACAATCCTTACCTAATTCATCCTCAGGGCAACCCTGTGGAGGCAGGTTGTCACATGTGTTTTAACATTTTAAGCAAGTCTGTAACAGTAAAGATTCACCATTTAAATTAGCAGAGCAAGATCTGCCATGCGCTTTTGCAGTGGCTTGGGAAACATATCTTCCTAGATCTGCCCCTATGCCCCAAACCACAGGATTTGCCCACATGCCCCAAACCACAGGAGAGTTGTGGAATCTAGGGAAGCATTAGCAATTGTTTGTAGTGCATGTTTTCACGAGGCAAGCAAATAAAACTTTGGAGTTGGGTGGATGAGGTTATTGCTGTGTTTCTGTTCCCCCAGTATTACTGGAAAAATGTTCTGGCCAATAGTTCCTCTAATAATTCTCCAGTGCTGTGAGGAATTTCCCAGAAGCCCCGTGCCAGATGGCCCTGATCCGCACACCACCAATATGGTGGCTGCATGGCTGCACCCCCACGCGGCTTACAGGGAACATTGGCTGTGGCTCAATGGAAGAGCTCTACTTTGCACACAGAAGGCCCCAGGTTCACCCAACAAGCATCACAAGTTTAAAAGGACCAGGCAGCAGGTGATGTAAAACACCTCTGCCTAGCACAGGGGTAGGGAACCTGCGGCTCTCCAGATGTTCAGGATCTACAATTCCCATCAGCCCCTACCAGCATGGCCAATTGGCCATGCTGACAGAGGCTGATGGGAATTGTAGTTCCTGAACATCTGGAGAGCCGCAGGTTCCCTACCCCTGGCCTAGCACCATGGACAGCTGCTACCAGTCTGAGCATGTAATATACATCCATGGACCTATGGTATACTTCAGAATAAGGCAACTTCATTTCCATTCAAGTATAAGAACAAGTCCTTGCTATGGCTACTTAGAACTAGAGGCAAATGGTGGCAACAGTTGTGATCATCAGTAATGGCTTCAGGCTGCCAATATTTTCAAAAATGGAACAATAAGGATCTATCTATCTATCTATCTATCTATCTGTCTATCTATCTATCTATCTACCTATCTACCTATCTACCTATCTACCTATCTACCTATCTACCTATCTACCTACCTACCTACCTACCTACCTACCTACCTACCTTCCTTCCTTCCTTCCTTCCTTCCTTCCTTCCTTCCTTCCTTCCTTCCTTCCTTCCTTCCTTCCTTCCTTCTCCAAACTACTTACAGAGCATCAGGGTGTGTTTCCCTGCACAAGAGAACTTGGAGTGCCAATGATCACATAGCTCTGTAGAAAAGCAGGTTATGGAACCCAGCACTGAAAGGATAAATACCCAATACTGAAAGGATAAAGCTCCATGAGACCCCATGTCCAGGTCGCTTGATCCAACCAAGCTGGAAAGTTCTTTAGAAACTGCCGTTATCATCAGGTTTTCACAATCCCCTTGCCTGTCTTGCCCAAAAGTGACAATAGATGCTCTGGAAATTCATTAGACAGGGAGGATGCATAAGATTCTAGGCCAGAATACTGATTCTCTTTAGTCTTACAGGGAGGCAGGCAGAACCTGAGACAAGCAGCCAGCCCCAGTAGCAGATGTAAGGGTTCACTCCGGCTGTTATATGCATTGGTGTGCTTGGGAGCTGTCCTTGGTCCTGCAGATCCCAATCTTATTTTTGCTTTCAGATCATAAACAGCAGAAGAGTTTGGATTTATACCTCCCCTTTTTCTCCTGTGAGAAGACTCAAAGGGGTTTACAAACTCCTTTGCCTTCCTCTCCCCACAACAGACACCTTGTGAGGTAGGTGTGCCTGAAAGAGTTATGAGAGAACCATGACTGACCCAAGGTCACCTAACAGGAATGTAAAAGTGGGGAAACAAATCTGGTTCACCAGATACGACTCCACTGCTCATGTGGAGGAGTGGGGAATCAAACCTGGTTCTCCAGATTAGAGTCCACCTGCTCTTAACCACTACACCACACTGCCTCTTTGCTCCTTACATATATTATCCTTATTGAGCACATTTGAGCTCTCTCTCCCTATCAACTCCTGGATAAGCTCCGCTCTATGCCATATCTCCTTCAGTCAATACTTTTTGCTGTGAAGTCACAGCCGACTTACGGCAACCCCATAGGGTTTTCAAGGCAAGAGACATTTGTAGGTGGTTTGTCATTGCCTGCTTCTGTGTCAAACTCTGTGTTCCTTGGAGGTCTCCCATCCATATACCAACCATCGTCTGGGCTGAGAGTGTGACAGGCCTAAGGTCACCCAGTAAGCTTCCAAAGCACAAGTGGGGATTGAACCTGGGTGTCCCAGGTTCTAGTCCAGGGGTCAGCAACCTGTGGCTCTCCAGATGTTCATGGACTACAATTCCCATCAGCCCCTGCCAGCATGGCCAATTGGCCACAGGTTGCAGACCCCTTTTCTAGTCCAACACCTTAACCACAACACCATGCTGGTTTTCTACACCCTTCTAGGTGTGAACAATATGAAGTAAATTAACTCTAATCCAACAGTTCACACTAGAGTTGCAAAAATAAGCTGCTCTGTTTTCCTTCTGTTCTGAGAGGGTTTTTTTTTTCAAAATTACTACGGCAAATGTAGGGATTCTAGTTCTACTTAGAGCCAGCATGGTGTAGTGGTTAAGAGCAGGTGGATTCTACTCTGGAGAACCGGGTTTGATTCCCCACACCTCCACCTGAGTGGCAGAGGCTTATCTGGTGAACCAGATGTGTTTCTGCACTCCGATATTCCTGCTGGGTGACCTTGGGCTAGTCACAGTTCTTTGGAACTCTCTCAGCCCCACTTACCTCACAAGGTGTCTGTTGTGGGGTTGGGGGGTGGGAGGGGAAAGGAGATTTTAAGTCACCTTGAGTCTCTTTACAGAAGAGAAAGGTGGGGTATAAATCCAAACTCTTCTTCTCCTACCACTTTAATAGTAACAGTTCTTCTGTGAATGTCTAAAATGCACTCGATTCCCAAAGGCCTTTGAGTGCATGCTCAAAATGAAAGCATACCGGTTTTAAAAGAGGAGGAACAAAACTGAAAAATATAAGACAAGATTACAGCTGAATGAAATTTCAGACAGAGTGTGGCACCATTTCAATATTGGAATTTTGGGGCGAGAAATCAAATCTTGCTCTTTAAAGTCATCCTTATCATACATCTTTAGAAGCCTACATTCAAAGCCTTGTTTTGACGAATTTTAATGCAATTAGGTTAATCATAAAATTGCCAAATCCAATACTTTCATAACGATGTTTTTTTCGTCCTCAAAATTAGAATGATTCGAGCGCCAGAGATCCCAAGGGGAGATTCATTGAATTTCTATGCTGTTAAAACTAGTTCAGACAAAAAAAATCCACACACAAGTTATAAATCATTTAAAATAATTGATATATAATCTAAGTAGCTGCATGATTGCATTTAAATACACATTAAACAGGTCTCTTTATAGATGTATCGACAGCAAGAAATGAACTGTTTGGTTAAGATGATCTCCAGCCTACCTGGGCTGCCAGATTGCAGAAGGATGCTTAGAGACCCTTCTACATGGCAAGCAGGCAAAGTCGTGCTCTCTGCCCTGGGCTCCTCTAATGGCCAATCTGGACATCACAAAGAATTCTGAGTGACTGTCCTCTGCAGCTAATTTTTCTTCTTTTTATCCAAATCAGCCTCTGCAGGCAGAACAAAGTAAAGCCACTTAATTCTTCTTCCTGTCAGTGTGATGTAGTGGTTAAGAGCAGGTGCACTCTAATCTGGAGAACTGGGTTTGATTCCCCACTTGAGCTGTGGAGACTTATCTGGTGAACCAGATTAGCTTGTGCACTCCAACACATGCCAGCTGGGTGACCTTGGATTTGTCACAGTTCTTCAGAGCTCTCTCAGCCCCACCCACCTCACAGTGTGTTTGTTGTGGGGGGCGGGGAAGGAAAGGAACTTGTAAGCCCCTTTGAGTCTCCTTACAGGAAAGAAAGGGGGGCAAGAAATCCAAGCTCCTCCTCCTCCTCTCCTCTGATCACAAAATTGCCCTTCTTGGGTTGTGTTCACCCATGGGGGAGGGGAGATGTGGTATGTGTGTTTTTTTGTGGGTGGATAAAAATACAGATGAGGGATATTTTTAGTTCAAATTAATCCATACAATACAACTTCATTGCTCTTGCTGTTCGTGTCCAAAGTTAATTTTTTTTCATAGCACAGAGGGGAGTATGTCATAACATTTCCCAGCCTACCTTCCTTCCCCAAGACAGCAAGGACGGTTTGTATGGAGGCAATTAATATCCGTTAAAGTCTGACAGTCAAGGTAACGGCCATCTATTCTAAACCATCTGCCAGGGACTTGGCATGCCATCGGAACCTATTTGTGAAGGCTAGGTCAGATAGACCATTGTGGTGGGATGGAGGGATGCATTATAGAGATGAGATGGACTGTTAACTTTAGCCCAATCCTGCAGGCTAATTTGTTTAAGTGCTCATTACAGCGAGGGCCAAAAGGGCAATGGGAATCAGATATTATCTTAGCAAATTCAGGCTTGCTGCGTGGAACAATGGTGGCTGGTTGTTCAGCATCTCTCCAGAGGTGAGAACACATTCATAGCTAAAGGCTGGCCTTGATCATGCCCGATATATATTCAAAGGGAGATCACAATCTGAGCATGATTTGCAACTCCTTATCATCAGAAAGAAAATAAGAAAATATGGTGCCAGCAACTGTAAAGGCATTGCTTGTTTGTCTTTCTGCATTCAAACAGCATTGAAAATAAAGCACGACAATTAAGCCCAACAGGCATGTTTGACATAAATGCTGATTTACAGGGAATATTCAGAGATTACATTTTTTTTAGCCTTCTTCCTCATTATCTATTGGAAAGCATAAGCAGCTTTGCCAACGAACAGTAAATGAAGGTAACACAAATTTGAAACTCAGTTCCACAGATGGATCTGGCCAAGATCAGAGACCAGGAGTGGAAGATTACAGGAACATTCACAATTTGCCATCTGATCTGGGTTTTTTTTAAGGGCTGTATTCATACATCAAATAAACGATGGATAGATTAAACCCAAGTTGGTTGTGACATCTGATCACAACGAACGTAGGAGCGTTGGCTGGTACCAATCTGGGATTTCTAGCTAGAATGTACAGCTAATTTGTTCACCATGCATCATCCTAATTATGGTTTATTGTCACCTGGACAGGTACCTGACTGTATACAGAGGCTTTTCTCCATGTTTCAGGTGTTACAGTGTGGGCTATTTTAACAGGGAAGGGAATCATGGTAATGGGAAAAGTTCAGATCAAAGCTGAGTTTCTATTTCTTTTCCTGTTTCAGTTGTTAATAGCTGGGCAGGGCCAAACCAACAGGCCTTTTGGTACATGCTAAAGAGCAAAAATCAAAGGACCTCCACTTGTAGCCTTGAATCAGCCCTGGATATATGCTTGATCTTTCTCCTTCTGCTGGCTGTTGCTTTGTTTGTGTGTGTGAGGCCTGTAAGCTGCTTTGGGACCCCGACAAGGAGAAAAGTGTCATGTAAATATTTAAATAAATATACAAACCACTGGCTTCGCTGCCTTGGTGTTGCCAGAGAACAAGCCAGGATTAAACTGCAACACCTGTGTTCAAACATCAAGCAAAACCACTGTTAAGATGAAGTGTGGTTAATAAACCAGCTGGAGATTCTGATTCGCCAGAGCTGAAACAACCACAGATAATAGAGTAGGATGCTTTGAATCACAGTAGCCAGAGTTAGTTTAATTATACCTCAGTTTTCTACAGTGTCTGAACTGAGTTTCATAGCTGAATAGAGATTACAGGCCTCTCCAGTTCTAGCCTGCTATTGCATCCATTAATACACGCTGGCTCTCAGCTGCTTGCTGAGGCCAATTTTAGAATTACTATTATCATCATCAATGATATTTGAGTTTTTACAATCCCCTTTGCAGGAGGAGGAGAAGGAAACTCAAGATATGTCATGAAATCCATAAGTACAAAATCTGTCCCCTCCCAACGTTCACACAAAATTCAAGCATTCCATTAACAAATTCCAAAATCCAGTTTTTATTATCTGAATGCTTATGCCTTTTTAAAATCCTGTGCAACAGGCCTGTCTTTACTCCCTCCCAAAATCACTGCCATACATCCGACGACAGCAACAGCAGCCTTCAAACATACCAGTATGCCAAATAAAAAGAAAAACGGAAAGAGCTGGCTACAGCTCATTAATTTATGTTTTTTCTAAAAGGAAAAAAGGGGTCCAACGACCAGCGGAACGCAGAGACAGATCAGTATAAAGGACTTTGGGGTCTAATCAAGCGTGTTGCAGAGTGACAAGAATTGGATCAAGTCATGAATCTGTCTGCGGCTGAAGGAAATGGAGGGCAATTAAGCCTGCAGGTGTATATAATTGTCAAATTGATGATCTATATAAATCAGCTTGGTCTTGAATACAGCAAGCACGGGACTGAGGGGAACAGTCTCCCTCCACGAGGTTCAGAAGCAGCAGGAGGTCACTCGCCTGTGGAAAGCAAAGCAACGGAGAGAAATCCATTTCACCTTCACTGAGCCGCCTCCTTTTGCGTTCATCACAATCAGTCTCTCCCCGGCAAGTTATGTCAGGGGCTTCAAGGAACTGGCAGAAAGAGATGACAGATGTATTTCTTAGGGGCTAGTTAGGTCTGCCTCGATTGTCTGTGATCTTCCACTTCCAGTGTGAAAACCATACTGTCATTGTGGCAGTTAGCGGTCCCCAACAAACAGCTGCTTTGAGATTATTATTACTGACTTTAAAAAAAATAAGCAGCAATGGGATGCACAATTAAATCCACAGAGCAGGCAATCTAAAAACAATGTTTCGTATTGGCATTTAGACAGTTCCTGCTTTTGAATGGGCAGCCTGATGCCCAGTTAAGCCTATTGTGTATAATAATGCAGATACAATGAGAAATGGCAGTTTAAATCTACACTGAAAACAGAAAGTTTTAGAAGTACTTAGGAACTTTCATGCTTTTGAAGGGGCAAAATGATGCACCGTTAAGCCTACTGTCCATAATAACGAAGATGCGATGAACAACCTTAGTTTGGATGTTCACTTCGAAAACTGCCGATCTGCCTTTGCAGATATGAGTGGTGAAAACGCAATGCTATATGAACAGGCAGAAGGAAGCCTGGAAAATAAAAGAGCAGAATTCATGCATCCCTAGTCACTGGCTGGTTTCCAAAGATCCATATACAGCACAGGTGCCAAACTCGTAGCCCTCCAGTTGGGAACTGTAGTCCATAACATCTGGAGGGCCGCGAGTTTGACACCTATGATATACAGGTTTCCATAATGAAGGGCCATACCCATTACTTACCATGTGTTGTATTCAGGACAAGGGACTGATCCTACAGTCTTTCCCAATCTGATCATTTATATTAAATAAGTAATGACATATAACTACATCCAATAAAAATGTCAATAGCCAACCAAAAAGTAAACAAATGCCTGATCACAGACCATGGAACTAGGGTTGATTCATTTTAAGTATGCCACACTATGTGGTAGTTAGCACTGGGGATGAACTACTGTGCATCTAACACAACAGGGAGTATCTTCATACTACCACACAACAGTTTGAATCTACTGAAGCACAAATGTTAACGAGTGGACTTAGCACAGTTCCATGTGCACATGATCTTGTGCAACACCCAGCACTCTTCTACCTATATATATGTAGTGTGTGTGAGAGAGAGGGGCGGGAGAGAGAGGGAGAGGGACATGTGATCAGAAGAGGCAGAGCCTCACCTATCATACTCTAATGCAAATATCAGTTTTACAAAAAGTAAAAAATAATGTCGGGGATGGTTTGCCTGCTGTCTGGGCTCTGCCGCGACCACTGTGGGCCACCTGCCATCACTGCTGCCCCCCATGCTAGCTGCACTCACCCAAAGACCATGGATGGGGCCACAAGGAAGTGCTGGAATGCTGGGCCACGTGGCATCTCTACAGACAGGTGACAGAAGAGGAAAGCGAGGAGGGTCTGGGAAGGCAGATGGAAAACCGAGCGGAACTTTGGAGGTGGAACTTTGGAGGTGGAACTTTGGAGGCAGAACAGCTGGGAGGAAGGAGGAAGAGCCAGGCAGACCTAGTGGCAGTGGAGAACCAACCACATGAGAACTATGTCTGCCCCCCCCCCCCGGCCTAAGAAGAGAGGCAGGCCCACAGATTAAGCAGATACATGGAGATGCGGCGGCCACGAACTCAGCCTCGCTTCTGGTGATGTACTGGTGCTGTGGCTGAAACGAATACTCTTAGCCTTTCAGTGAGCACTGGAAAACTTAAACATAAGTAACCTTAAACCCTCCATGTAGGTCGATGCTGTCAAGCAACCATGACTATACATTTAGATAATGATTGGAATCATAACTGTAAATTCATTCTTAACTCACATCCTTCCCTATCAACATATAAAACTAGGAGCACACTCATTGCTGTTTTAAAGCATGCTTGTATTTAGTGTGTACAGAGGGGAGGGGGTGGAAACCCAGTGCCTCCCCAGCCATTGACCTTACTACATGTCACTGGTGTTTGTGAGTAAAATGCTGACATATGGCGACCCCATAGGGTTTTCAAGGCAAGTAATGAAACAGAGTGGCTTGCCGCTGCCTGCTTCATGGCGGTCTCCCATCCAACCACCGACCCAGCTTTGCTTCCAAGTTCTGACTACCCCTTTTCCACAGAGAGCCCAGAAATTGGCTGCACAAGATCTCGAACAGGCAGAAACACGAGTGGGGATTCTGTCAATTTGATTTAGC
Source organism: Sphaerodactylus townsendi (assembly GCF_021028975.2). Classification (NCBI taxonomy): domain Eukaryota; kingdom Metazoa; phylum Chordata; class Lepidosauria; order Squamata; family Sphaerodactylidae; genus Sphaerodactylus; species Sphaerodactylus townsendi. The sequence goes on from NC_059429.1 coordinate 27,049,171, forward strand.
ACAAGGTGCTGTTGCAGTCTTTTTCTCGCCTTTCCACACAAGTGGAAATTTTGTGTGGCATCCAGCCCATCGTCCTCAAATGGAGTATCCTAGTAGAGTCTGTCATCAGGGTAAATGTCAAATTCTGAAAAATCAAACCACACACATGCATGCATGAGCGAGCTCCTTAGCCTACACGTTTTCCCCTTGCACGGCCGTTTTAAGCCGCTGGACAGAAAGATTGGACTGACAGATTTCGGAAGTTTTCCTAACATGACATAGCCGAATAATCTCAGCTGTATTCAAAATTATTGATCCCTCTATTTGTCATATTAGAAACTGAATAGCCAATTTTATTTGTTCCTCTCTTTTATCCCAGTATTTTCAGAATGTCTGGATACAGGGAAACGCATATGTAAATACATGTGCACAATATTTCCATTTAATCTATTTGATTTCCCTAGGCATATTTTAAAAGTAGTTTAAGGGAGTTTTTGCTTGGTTCTTAGGAGGTTTTTTTTATCTTGACTCTTACAAAACCCACAAAATGGGTCATATATTCATCCGCTTGTTGAGAGAGAATTGTCTCTTGTGGTTGCTTCCAGCGCTCATTAAAATCAGCTGAAATATTCCCACTGACTTCAATTGACAATTTTTTTTTTACCCATTTAAGCTCCCACTAACATCAGTTCTCTGAGATTCAGCAGAATTGGATTCGGCCCCAGCTTTCCCTTTGAGAGCACCAAGCTTTGAAATTCAACAGAACAAAACTCACAGGAACATTTCTGGAGACCTACTCTGAAGTTCTCAGAAGAAGAGCGGGGTGACCAGGTTGCAAATTGGTTATCTGACTGGATTTTTTCGCTTAAATTCATTCCTCCTTTTATGGATTTATTTAAACTTGATTTTTTCCCCCTCTAGTTCCCCTGCCTTTGTCTCTTTCCAAAGGAAATCGTAAGGCCTAAGCTTTCTCAGCACGCTTCTTTGGTCAGCCAAGCGGTTTTGAAAGAAGACTGCCAGAACAATTGATTCCGCTTCAGCCAATTTTTCAGGAAGTGTGCTTTAAACAAACACCAGGCAGGGAAAGGCAGTGCCTCAAGAAGAACTCCCAAGGAGTCAAATGCAGACATTGTCTTGTACCAGCAGCAGTCGGTCAAATAAAAGCCACCACCCTCTTGCTAGGGGTCTCTCATTCTCTGCCCTTCATCTCCCATCCCTCTATTCCCTTCTCATATAGCTGCCTTCTTGGTGCTGTTCCACAGACCTGAAATTCTGTCAAGCAGCCAATCCCCTCTCCTTGTACCTCCGGAGTCACATATCCCAAATTTCAGAGCTTTCTGATTCTTGCTAATCCTCTTTGCCCTTTTATCACACAAGGTCTTCTGGGTTTCTTTGTTGTGGTTGTGGTTGTGGTTGTTACAGCCTTATCTTATCCCACCACTTCAGCAGCAGCTGTAAGGATTAAGCCACAGATGCTAAGGCTACTCTGAATTCCAGACAAACAGGCTACAGCCATGACGTTTGTGAAAATGTATTATAACAAGTGACAGCTCCATTTTGCCTGTGACTAGAAAGCAGGGCCAGCTCAACCATCTAGACCAGTGGTTCCAAAAATGGGCAGTACCATCCCCAGGGGGCAGCAGGCTCATCTATGGGGACACTAACAGGCAAGAGGGTGGCAGGGGGGCCCTTCTACCATGTTGTTTGCTAATTTATGATTGCCCCAGCTACAGCACCAGGCTGGCAAATGGCACTGCAAGGGTCTGCCTCTGCATAATGCTGAAATCTGGTGGAGATTATTGGAATTTTGAGTAAATACTCCACCAGAACTCTAGTCAGACCACATAGCATGTTTTGAGAAACTGTTGTCACCACATGTGCAGAGGTGGGATCCAGCAGGTTCTCACAGGTTCCCGAGAGTAGGTTACTAATTATTTGTGTGTGCCGAGCGGGGGTTACTAATTGGTGATTTTGCCACGCGATTTTTGCCTTAGTTATGCCCCTCCTCTTAGCAGTAGCGTGCAGAACTTGAAGCAGTCTAGCAGGAGGTGCACTGGCGTGCGTGGCAGCCTGTGCCTGCGTGCATTCGTTTCCCGCCCAAGGACCGGCGCAGCGGCTGCGTCCTTGCCACAGCCCCGCCCAGGAATGCCCGGCCATGTCCCCATCGTGCCCCGCCCAGCCCCATTGGCGCTACGCCACAGTTTGAATCCCACCACCATGGGAACCTGTTACTAAAATTTTTGGATTCCACCACTGCACATGTGTTTGCGTCTTCGTCAGTTTGCAAGTTATTGCTGGTAAGCCCTGAAAGACGTTTCCTCTCAGCAACTGTTCGGTGCAAAGACGCATAGATGAAATGACTGAAAATGTGGAAGATCCATCATGCCTTATACTGAGGACAATAGAATTTGTATTACAGTTGCATGAATCAACTCGGCCAGGCAATGAATCTTTGCTGCTCACTTTATAAAAGATGCAAGTTTGACTCAAGAATTATTCATTGCAGGCAACTAAGAACAGATATTAAAGAGGAACCAATGTTTTGAGCAGTTCTTCAACGACAAGGAATTTCCTCTTATTAATATGCTTCCTTGTGTAACTGATGGAGCACCATCGGTGTCTGGTCGCTAACACTGGTGTGTGGATTCCTTGAAAAAAAAAGCAGTGCCAAATGTCTTTACCATTTACTGTGTCGTTCATTGCTAACATCTGGTTGCAAAAAACCTCAGCAATTGCCTGTACAAGCCATTAGACACTGTTATCACTGCAGCGAAAAAGAGAAAGGCCATGCTCTCAAGGAGTGACTATTCTGCCAGCTCCAAGCGGAGAATGATGAAGATCCTGAACATCTGCTGTTTCATACTGAAGTTCATTGGCAATTAAAAGGCAACTAACTGCACGAGATGCTTTTATGCCCCTTTTGAAGTTATTGTGGAGGTTTCTGAAGACACAAATGCTTTGCCCAGGGATGAACTCAAAAGCGTGATAGTGCTTATGCATCAGAACTATCAGCAAAGTTTCTTGCAGTCGCAAGGGAACAAGATCAATCTTGAAATCCCAGGTTGGATGATAAATCCTTTTTCAGACACTGAGGAAGTGGGGATAGCGGAGGAAGAACTAATTGAACTACCAAATGACATCTCTCCAGGCAAAGAAATCGACTCCAGATTACTAAATGTGGTGATTTAAGAGTCCTGCTAAGAGACTTTAAACCAGACATTAGAAAACTGGTATCACTTCATCAAGCTCATTCATTGCATTAAGAATTTACGGAACAGTAAAGCAGTTACTAAATGTGGTACCTAAGATTTTTGCTAAATGACCATTAGACTTCGAAAAACTGGTATCATTACATTAAGTCCATCAATTTTACTGAACAAATTGAACTAAAAAGCTTTAATTGGATCTTGAATAAATGTGCAATTAATTATTACTGTTTTGAATTTTATTGTTATTGTTTTCCATAGTGGGTTGTGCAAACTGCTATTCTAAATATTCTTTGAGGGGTATAATAGGAGCACAAGGAATGAGTTTATGGAACCAAGGGGATGGTGGTTCGAAAAAGTTTGGAAGCCACTGATTTAGATCAGTGGTTCCCACAACCCTTTTTCACTTGCATATCCCTTGGCAACCCATTTCCCTAAAATTGCATCCCCATATTAGGGCCCCCATTTGGATTAAATCAGTAAATTACTCTTTAAATTTGGTCCACTCTAAATTTCTACACAAAACCATGGGGCTGCCAAATTGTGTGCCCTATGCAGCATTGTGTTTAGAAACTGGACAATCAACCTTAGAAACAAAAGCTTGGTTGGGAACTTTTAGGTTCTGGTTGCGGGTCCATTTTCAACAGGATCCTTCAAGTTATTTACATCTAATGATAACAGAATCCAAATTTTGCAACTGGCTCCCATTAATTACAAACAAAACTGAGGAAATTGGCATTTCTATTCAATCCTTGGGTATGTTGTCTCATGCTGAAGCCTATAATAGTCTGAAAGAAAGATGACTAGAAACAGAACCTCAAAACCTATTTGCAGCGGCATCCAAAACATGTTCACCCCTTAGCTCCTCGATACCATTTAAACAGGGATGCATAGCAGATATTATATGCTTAATTCTGAACCTTAGCCTTAGGAGAGCTATATCATTGGCTAGGTTCTATGTTCTGCCTTCAGTGCTGATCTATGGTGGATTTTAAAAAATAGGGGGCGTGAAGAGTTTCTGCTCCTGTGACTCTAATCAACTGGAATCTTTAGCCCATTCCCTCTTCTATTGCACAAAATATGAGGGAATTAGGGGGAAATATGCAAATGCTCTTCCTTTGAAACTGTGACAGGATGTATTTCTTTACTCGAGAAGTCGTCATCTAGAATTCACTGCCAATGGATGCAGGAATGGCCATGAGCACAGATTGCTTCCGAGGTGATTTAGAGGAGGAGAGGTCCACCAATGTCTACCAGCCATAGTGGCTAAAGAGAACCTCCAGATGAAGAGGCAAGAAACCTCTGAATTCCAGTGCAAGGAGACAGAATCAGGGCAACTGGTGGGCTGTTGTAGGAAACACAATGCTGGACTAGATGGACCGCTGGTCTGATCCAGCAAGGCACCTCTCGTGTTCCTGTGTAATAGTTGTGTTAAAGAAGGAATGGCAGAAGCTGAAAATTCCCCCACACCCAAATTCATGTGCCACCAGCCTGAATGTCATTTTCTCTACGACTAGGAAATACTGAAACCTGGTCCTTCTTTGTGCCTGGGTATCTCCCCTTCCACACACCCTCCATGGGGAATGATAGAGATAGGATGCTGATTTTAATGAATTATAAAATTATAAGTAAATGATGGAGTAAGTACGTGAAGACTGTTGAAGCCTCCAGTTCCTATTTATCTACCACAGTTTTATCATGATATTCCTCCAAGGAGTCCAGGTCAGCGTAAATGAAGCATACCATTTTATCTTCACAAGGTCCTTGTGAGGTAGGCTGGATGGAGAGCATGCACCTGACCTGAGTTCTCCCAGTAAGCTTCCGTGGCCCAGTGGGATTTGCATGGCCCAGTGGATGAATTCTAATGCAGCACTTCAATTACTAAACCACAATAGCTCCAGTGTCTGCCACCTGTTACCCCGCAGTCTTCCTCCACAAGAGCTTTTTATCTAGTTGATGTCATTTCCAGTATTGATGCCCAGCTGAAGAGAAAGGTACCTGGAGGAGGGAACAGAATGAGGGGGGTACCCCTTTTTCTTTAAAAACTAGACTACTTCTGCTCTCTTATTTATATACATCTGGGGTCGTTTCATTTTTATGCACACAAAATTGCTACTGCCATGTTTAATTGTGCTGAGTTTGATTGTGTTTTATTGTGCTGTAAACTGACTAAGGGACTTTCCAGTTGAAAGCTAGCTATAAATAAACTAACATTTGCTCTGTGGGCTCGTGCAGGAGCATGAAATGAAGGCGAGTGGAGCGAGAGCGCTTGCCACGCTTTGCAAGGTCTGCTTTTATAATCCAGGCAGTAAGTTTTGAGCACATATTTTCAGGGACATTTATAAAGGGGAGGGAAAATACATTCACCTAAAAATGCATGCCAGCAAAGGATAACCTCTGATTTGTGAAGCTGTTCCTATTGCCAGTTTGCAAGACTACAAACTCTTGTCTTTTGGATGCCAGATGCCATGGGATTGTCCACAGGTCAGAGATTCTCACTGACGTCCCGCCCAACTCACATGGATTCTTGGCAATCCACATACCTCTACCTACCTCTCCCCGTCTCCACTCTAGCGACAGCTCCTGAAATTGCTAAAGGGATCTTGAATGCACAGAAATTCTGCTACCAATGGTAAAAGAAAGCAGGTCACTTTAGGCCATTTGGTCATGAAGCTGCAGTTTCCACATACATGTTGAGCAAACATCACTTGGAACAAGAAATTAATCTGGCGACAGCATTCCCTGTTCCCCAGGTGCAGATTCAGCTCTGCCCTTCACACAGTAGAAACAATTCTTTTGCTTTGGTCTGGATATTCACCTGCACCTGAGCTATGCTAGGAAGTGGCGCAGAAGGGAAATTTCCCACTGACGTTTAAACCTTATCCTAAGTTGCCAGCCTTCTTCAAAACAAAAGGAAACGTAACATTGTGAGGAATGATGCTAAAGATTGCGAGGAAGCCTTCATATCAAACAAAATACCAGGTGACTTTTGAGCACAGGATCAGCACTTCATTGGGAGACTCGCACCAGAGTCTAATGCTCCCAAATCCTAGACTCTAGTTTATAGTTATATAGGACCTACAATTCCCATCAGCCTCTGTCCAGCATGGCCAATTGGCCATGCTGGTGAAGTGGGAAAATATTCCCTGAACATCTGAGCCATGATTCCTGTCCTAGAGGGAAACAGCAGCCCTTCTAGAGAAAGAAAGATAAGGCAACACTGAATGGTGTTTAGCTTTTCTGTCTCAAGGCCAGGGTGGTCCAATTACTAGACAAAGAAAATTCTAAAAAGGGAACATTTACATGCTCCAAATAAGGGACTTGACATGTTTCCTCAGCCAAATGCTCCTTTCCATGATAACAAAAAAAAAATCATGTAATTTCTGCAGATAATTACAGCTGTGGGAATGGCTTTATCAAGCACAGACAACAGGAAACATTTAACGGTTTCTCAGTAGGGCCGTCATGGCTGGACTTTAGGACTGAAGCCCACAGACCCATCTCACCCAGAGGGGGTAGAAATAAAAGCAAGCTGCAGAAGCACAAATTATCACCTACAGCCCCCCCCCCCTCTTTTCCATGTAAATCTATGAAGTCCACAGACTAAATCAATCAAACCATCCTTTGCTCTCCTACCAGTTTCTTGCTGGAAGCCACCTGTATGTTTTTTCCCAGCATGCATACATTTCCACAGTAGGAACAAAAAGGGCTTGAAATGGGGCAGCTTTACTCCTTTCCGTCGAAAGATGACAGTAGAATTGGGTATTAATCCGCCATTTCCTGCACCTTCTTTGTTCTAGAATGCTCCGCTCGGGTCCCAATGCCTTGGGGACAGAACTAGGTAGGCACTAGGATTCAAGCAGACCATTCTAAAACAAAGACAGTTTTGGGAAATGGCGGATTAATATACAATTAATCTTTCAGTGGAAAAGAGTCCAGTGAGAAAATGGCAAGGGATGAAAGGGTTAATCTCTCTCTCCTTCGTCCCCTTTCGTAATCCCTGCTGTTGAATGTGCAAAAGAAAACAGACATTTTTAGATATGCAGGAAAAAGTTGTTACCCAGAGCAGAGTTACCAAGAAACAGCGCCTGTCCTCCACCCAACCTTCCCCTGCAACATGAAGAAGCCGCCGGTGTTCTTGGGCACATTTTCGATTCACATGAATTTGCAGCGCAGCCCCACAGGGCTGGGCCGTTGCCTATGGGAAAGGAGAACGTGCCCCAGAACTTTTTGTAACATGTTTCAGAACCTTTTGCAACACGCTCCAGTTGCATTGCAAAAGTGCATGGGCTGCTCAGCAGAACAGTCCATGCAGAACTGGTTCCTGAAGGCAGAAAGTGGAGAAAACAGCAAATAAGGCATAAACAAGGATTTGCTTGAGCTGCATAATTTTTCAACATTTCTTCCCTGCCTATGTGCAATTGCTTTGGCGGCATTTCGCCGTTCCTCTCCGCAAAGGCTGCTGCCTGACCCGAGCCCCCAGGGACAGACAAGGTTATCTATCTAAGTAAATAAAATACAATACAATAAAATTTGTCAGCCCGGCATTTAAAAGGGCTGCAGGCTATATTGCTTTCTACTGGAGACCCAATGTATTCTTGATGATATTCTAACTCAAGATATATCACCTGCAAAAGCAGATGCATGGAGATGATAGATATACACGAATGTTGAGATCGCTGCAACAGAAGCTCGATTCCTGCTAGAAGAACTAATTCCTTTTCTGGCCCCTGCCCAACCCTGCTTCTGGCAACAGCCAGATGGCCCACAAGTACAACATGATATTCAGATTCAAGCTGAGCCCCCAAGTATAGACTACTGACCTGGACATTCGCAACCAAAGCTTGTACCTGTTCTGCTCCCTTGCTCTGACCTAGGTGGCCCAGGGTAGCCTGATCATGACAGATCTCAGAAGCGAAGCAGGGTTGACTCTGGTTAGCTCTTGAATGGGAGACTACCAAAGAAGTCCAGGATTGTCTCAGAAGCTAAGCAGGATTGGCTCTGGTTAGCACTTGGATGGGAGACTACCAAAAAAGTTCAGGATTCTCGAAGGCTTTCACAGCCAGAATCACAAGGGTGTTGTGGGTTTTCTGGGTTGTAGGACCATGTTCCACTAGCATGTTCTCCTGACAGTTAACCTACATCTGTGGCTGGTATCTTCAGAGATAGGCAATGGTAAACCCACCTCTGTGGGTCTCTTGCCTTGAAAACTCAGCCAAGCTGCGACTTCATAGCACTGGCCACCACCATTCTGCAGTGTTTGGATCCTTTCCATTTACTGATGGCTTCAAGAATGAGTACCCCGTATATACTCGTGTATAAGTCAACGCGCATATAAGTCAAGGCACCTAATTTTACCACAAAAAACTGGGGAAATTTATTGACTCGCGTATAAGTCGAGGGTGGGAAATGCAGCAGCTACTGGTAAATTTCAAAAATAAAAATAGATACCAATAAAATTACATTAATTGAGGCATCAGTAAGTTAAATGTTTTTGAATATTTATTTCAAAGAAAAACAGTAAACTAGCTCTGTAAGCCCTGATTCTCCCTTTAAATCGACTCAGAAGGGGGGGGGATTTAAAGGGAGAATCTGGGGGAAAATTGAGTGCCTGTCAGGGGAGGAATGTTTATGTTAGCAGTACCAACTTTTCAGAGTATCTCTAGGAAACCCTCCTGATGATACCAGCCAGGTTTGGTAAGGTTTGGTGAAGTTTGGTTCAGGGGGTCCAAAGTTATGGACCCTCAAAAGGGTAGCCCCATCTACTATTAGCTTCCATTGGAAACAGTGAGGGATGGAAGCACCCACTTTGGGGATCCATAACTTTGGATCCCTCGAACCAAACATCACCAAATTTGGCTGGTATCAGCAAGAGATTATCCTGATGATACCACCCAAGTTTAGTGAAGTTTGGTTCAAGGAGTATGGACCAAAGAGTATGGACCCTCAAAATGTATCCCCATCTACTATTAGCTCCCATTGGAAACAATGGGGGATGGGGCACCACCTTTGGGGGTCCATAGCTTTGGACCCCCTAAACCAAACATCACCAAACTTGGCTGGTATCATCAGGAGTATCACCTGATGATACTCTGAAATCTTGGTGCTGGTAGCATAAAAACTGTGCCCCCTGGTGGCCGACAAAATAAAAACCCTAAAATATTTTTAAAAATACACCTCACTCGTGTATATGTTGAGGGGGGGCTTTTTCAGCTCAAAAATGTGCTGAAAAATTCGACTTATATTTGAGTATATACGGTATCTGCTCCTGCATCACTTGACAAAAGAACAGCAGTAATGTTCCCAGTGACAAAGATATTTACAATACCAAATGTAATGGTCAGATTTTTCTTTTGTACAAGCGCTGGGTACAGGGAAGACTATAGATTGCTGACCGAAAACCCAGAGATGACCTATTATGTTCCAGAAGGTAGTTTCCATGGCTTGAGTCCTATGACTCTTCTCAGTTGTCAGGCTGTTCCTCCAGGGGAAGGGGCTCTTTAAGGGAACAGCATCCTGATATACCCTGATGTTGCTCCACTTGCTGCTGCTGCTGTCTCCCCACTTCACTCCTCCTTTTTATCCCTTGTATAGGGACCCTCTTCAGCCCTGAACCCCTTCCACCTTCTCCCTCACTGCCTTTTCTCCACTGAGCCAAGCTGTAGTATTATAATATTTTTCTATTTATGTGTTTATTTTATTATATTTATATGCCCCCTCCCTTCCCCTTACAGGCTCAGGGCAGTTAAGAACATAAGAACATAAGAAATAGCCTGCTGGATCAGACCAGAGTCCATCTAGTCCAGCACTCTGCTACTCGCAGTGGCCCACCAGGTGCCTTTGGGAGCTCACATGCAGGATGTGAAAGCAATGGCCTTCTGCTGCTGCTGCTGCTGCTGCTCCCGAGCACCTGGTCTGCTAAGGCATTTGCAACCTCAGATCAAGGAGGATCAAGATTGGCAGCCATAGATCAACTTCTCCTCCATAAATCTGTCCAAGTCCCTTTTAAAGCTATCCAGGCTAGTGGCCATCACCACCTCCTGTGGCAGCACATTCCAAACACCAATCATACATTTCAACATTACCCCTTGATGTGTGGGAAAAATGCAATCAAGTCTCAGCCAATTTATGGCAACCCAGTAGGATTTTCAAGGCAAGAGACATTCAGAGGTGGTTTGCTATTCCTGCCTCTGGTATTCCTGGGTGGTCTCATATGCAAGTACTAGCCAGGGCTGACCCTGCTTAGCTTTAGAGATCTAAAGCTTTAGAGATCTAAACAGAGTTAAGCTATATACCCTCTCCACACAATGATGGCAAAGGATGCATCCACACCAACATGTCTCCACACTCACTCCCAAAATTCCCTTCAAACAAGGAAAGGGAGGTTTATTTTTTCCCCTCTGGATTAAAGTGGAAAGCCCCAGAAATGTCACAAGTAGCTCTTGGAATAAACCTGATGACATGAGGGATTCCTAGGAAATTTCCCATCCAGACACACAGCAAACCTAAGCCTGGTTCCCCTTTAGCTCTGGATCTTCTTGCTTCCTGACTGGGGAAAAATTCCAGTCTGAGAGCAACTGGTGTGCATCATGCAGGGGGAATCGTCCTCTCCATATCAACTGCTAGGGACAAACCCAGAGGCGGAGCACCCACGGGGACATGTCCATAGGCCCACACCAGCTGGTCATGTTGGGGGATTTTCCACCCCCCCACACACACCCCTCCCCTTGGCCCTGCCCCGCCAGGCTGCTCCTTCAGCCAGCGGAGCATCCAGGAGTGGCTTGCAACAGGCTCCCGCCAGCTTAGGTAAGTAGAGCATATGGGAGAGGCAGAGGTGTAGCAAGGGGGGAAAGAGCCCAGTTCACCGGTGCGTCCTCGGCCCTTCCCGCCCCTGCCATGCCCCCGGAACGCCCCCGCCACACCCCCACAGGGTGTGCATCATGCACCCCCTCCCCCTTGGAGCTACGCCTCTGGGGAGAAGTGTGGGGGGACGGTGGGGGTAGGGAGGTGCGCAGAGCAGATGTTGCCCCAGCCACCATTCCCCCCACTATGCCTCCAGACAAACAGTCCAGCAAGAGGATCCATTTCTTGTCCTCCTGCTGAATTTTCCAAGTCATGCCACTAACTTTTGTAAGTAACTGCATCTTGGACTGAATTGACCTCGGTCTGATCCAGCAGGGCAATTTGTACACTTTTATATGTTACGACCAATATTTAACGACACAGATTGCATTCAGTTGCTGGAGAACTCCCTCCAGAATAGAAAGCAAATTTCAGTTCAGAAATGGAAGGCAAAGCCAGACTCGGATATGCTCATTGCCTGGACAGGACACCTCAGGGGAATGCCGTGGAAGTACAGTGCCTTGAGTAGTACAGTGGGAAAAATGCAGGCAAAAAAATGTAATAAGTTTAGGTTCTTTCTTTCTCAACCTGACCTGCTTTTATTTGTCTCATTCTCTTCCTTGTACTTTCTTATTTACTTTTTTTCTGTGGCTACTTCCATGTGGCAGTTCTGCTGTGCACTCCCCCCTCAAAACGGCAGAATTTGGAGGGGGGCTTGAACATGAAAGCACTGTGCAGGCATCCCTTTTTCTAGTTTCCTCTGCTTTGTTTCATCCCCCCTCCAAACCCTCCCCCCTGCTTTGGGGCAATCTTTCCTGAAAGACTGTACAGAGAGTGGGCTTGGTTACCAGGAGAATGGCACAGATTTTCAATCCATTCTGCTCACATCTAGCACCATTTCTCCCATCCTCTTTGCCAGCAATTCCATCACCATTTTCCTGCCCCAACAGACCTTTTGCAACTTCTTAAGAAAATAGAAGAAGAGTTTGGATTCATATGCCCCCCTTTCTCTCCTGCAAGGAGACTCAAAGGGGCTTATGAACTCCTTTCCCTCCCCCCCCCAACAAACACCCTGTGAGGTGGGTGGAGCTGAGAGAGCTCCAAAGAACTGTGACTAGCCCAAGGTCACCCAACTGGCATGTTGTCAGACCTCGGGTCTGGAAACAACGGAAACTGTAGATTTGTTCTAAAGCCTTTATTTCAGAGCGTAGGGTAACATTGCCAAAGAGGAATCTGGCGATTCCTGCTCAGACCCACCAACTATATCCCGTTGCTCCCTCCCACCGAGCCAAACGGCTCCTACCATCCCCACTACAAACTACAAAGCATTTACTACAAAGCATTGCAAGCCTGGGAACAGTCCACACTTTCCTGTGATAAGATCTGTGTCCGGGATGTCCTGGGATGGCAAGGGGAGGACATCAGACCTCTGCCCAATATCAAGAAATGGTAAACCACCTCCCCCTGCTCTGCCTGCCATCCGTCACTGACAGGCTCAGTCCTGACACATGTGTTGGAGTGCACAAGCTAATCTGGTTCACCCGATAACCCTCCACAGCTCAAGTGGCAGAGCAGGGAATCAAACCTGGTTCTCCAAATTAGAGTGCACCTGCTCTTAACCACTACACTATGCTGGAATAGTAGTAGCCATAAAACTGTAGTTGCATAGGAGCACACCGAGGAACTGACGACTGTGTGCTGGAACATGCTTACTCTCTCTCACGAGAATAAGGCTGGAAATTGTGGCAGGGTGGGGTGGGGGTTGCAGTGGGGATTTATTATAATGTTATTTGTACAATGGAAAAATTGACACTAGAGTACCAGCCTGACCTAAGGTCACACGCCATATGTCCTTCCTGAATAGTACGAGGCAGACTGAGGCTCAGAGAGCCCTTTGTAGAAGAAGAAGAAGAAGAAGAGTTTGGATTTATATCCCCCCTTTCTCTCCTGCCGGAGACTCAAAGGGGCTGACAATCTCCTTGCCCTTCCCCCCTCACAACAAACACCCTGTGAGGTAGGTGGGGCTGAGAGAGCTCAGAAGAACTGTGACTAGCCCAAGGTCACCCAGCTGGCGTGTGTGGGAGTGGACAGGCTAATCTGAATTCCCCAGATAAGCCTCCACAACTCAGGCGGCAGAGATGGGAATCAAACCCGGTTCCTCCAGATTAGATATACGAGCTCTTAACCTCCTACGCCACTGCTGCTCCTGTACTTAGAACTGTACAGCCCCTCCTGTTCAGGAGCAAGATGGCTTTACTGAAGATCTGCAGGAAGGTTTCTGTCAGATTGGAACCAGTCCGCATCTGAAATCACTACCTCGTTTGCACAACCTGAGCAAGGCTGATAATGACAGGACATTTTGGAGGTCATTAATTCCTACGGTCGCCATGAGTCGGAAGCAATTTGATGGCACTTAACACACGCATGCACAGAGGGAGCTCCACTGGATATGTCTTGGATGCTGCCTGAACCTAGCAAAATGCAGGGAGGTTAATTCACACCCGCAAATGGGTATCCTGGGTGCAGGGCTGCCAGCAGAGGCATAGCTCCAAGGGGACGAGGGGGTGTACTACACACCAGGCACACGCCCCTGTGGCGAGGGTGTGGCAGGGGCGTTCCGGGGTGGGGACGTTTCAAGGTGGGACGGGGGCAGAGGACACACCAGTGCACCGAGCACTTTCCCCCCTTGTTGCCAGTGGCCACGACTGCCCCTTCTGGGCTCTCACACACTACCCAGAACTGAACCCAGCATCCTAAGAAAATGACGGCCACTTAAAATATTATCAGCATTATCAGAATGCTTAAAATATTATCAGAAGAAAGAGAGGAACAAAATACCAGCCTGCCTCACTGTTAATATCAGGAAATCCAGTACTCGATTCAAAGCCCCTCCCCAACTCATCAGGCATAACCCCTATGCATATGAACAAAGACTACAAGTAATTGTAATGACCCATTAGAACGCAATCCAGGTGCAACAACACTGCATTTTATTATGGGCTTTTTTTGATACGTGAAGTCTGGTTAGAATTCTGCAAAACAGATTTCAGGTAGTACTGGCACTACTGGGCCAGTCTGTAGCTGTTCTTCCTTTGAAAATATAAATCCCTGCAGCAATTTGGATCTGCCTGTTACCTAGAAAACAGAGGACACACACCTTCCCGCAAAAGCAAAGTCTCATCTGTAGACAGTATCCAATTTGACAAGACACGTAAATGTGCCAGCTAAAATTAATCTCCAGCTTTGCCAGTTAAGGATAACCAGAGAGCCATTTTTCCTTTGTTTCTGTGCTGTTTTGCAAGAGATTTGTGTGATCCAATTAGCACTAGAGGCAGATCCAAATTACTGTTGGCTTGCATGTTTACAAATGGAACACAACTATGGCTATATTGTCCAGGCGTACCGTGATACAGCACAACATGTTTTTTGCAGCAAGTATAATTAATCTAACGCAGACTGCAACTCTGTACATGCTTACCCGGGAGGAACCCGCATGGAATCAACTTTCACTCTTTCAAGGGCAGGAACTCCCACAGCCTACAGTGATTTAGTTTGCTGAAAGACCAGAGCACTAACCAGAATAATGTGGTGACTGGTTGCTGAGATCCGACAGGTCATCCCTGAGAACTCTTATTTGGTGCAGTGACATCGAGTCCTAATGCAATCCCAGTAGTTACATCCAGTAAAAAAACTGAACTAATTTCCACTTAATTTTCCAATGCAAAGGATGTCACAGTAGAGAGGATGAAAGAGAAGCCACTTCATGGACTGATAGTCAATGGTGGTTTTCAGATGAATACCAGAAATTCAGACACTGTGTGTGATGGTGGTGGTCTTCTTCCAGTTTGCTCTGAAAGTTCTTCCAGGCCCACTCTTGCTACCATTCAGCTGACCTCCATCGAGAAGTTCATTAACTAGCAAGCAAGTGTTTTCAGCCTCCAGGGAACAGCCCCTTCCAATCAAGAGGTGAGGTGAAATAGAACTCTTGGCCTTTCAAATTGTGGCTCTGCTGAATTATTTTCTACTGGCAGAAAATAACAAAGACTTGAAACACTGGCTGCTGAAAGTTAAAGAAGAAAGTGTCCAAGCAGGACTACAGCTGCCCATCAATAAGACAAAAGTAATGTCTACTTGGAGAACTACTTAGCTTTAGAGTAGGCAATGAGGAAATTGAAAGCGCTGGGCACTTTCTACTCCTTGGCTCCATCATCAACCAAAAGGGAGATGCCAACCAAGAAATCTGAAAGAGATCGAGACTGGGAAGGACAGCCAAGAAGGAACCAGAAAAGATTCTTAAGCGTAAGGATGTCACTGGCAACCACGATCATGTTAACTCATGTCTTGGTGTCCCCTGTATTTGGGTATGAAAGCTGGACAATAAAGAAAACTGACAGGAAGAAAGTAGATTCCTTTGAAATGTGGTGTTGAAAGACAGCATTACAGATACCGTGGACTGCCAAAAAAACCCAAATCAGTGGGTTCTAAATTAACTGTTCTAAACTGTTTCTAGAACTAAAATGTCTAAACTAAGGCTATCGTACTTTGGCCACGCTATGGCCCTTTCCGCACAGGCCAATAACAGCACCCTAGGGACAGCAAAAACGCCATCCCTAGGGAGCTGTTCATATGGGAGGTGCAGCGGCATAGCAGCCGCGCTGCCCTCACTCCCCCCCAGCGGCGCGAAGTCGCTGTTTCCAAACCTCGCTCCCCGAGCAAGGTTTTCTGGAAACGGCAGCTTCCAGCTGCTGCCGTGCGAACGGCAGTGGCTGGAAGGCGCCATCCCCTCTTTCCCAAACGACGTACCTTCCCTGCAACCTTCTGACGTATCACCCAGGCCTGGGGACACGTCCCCCCTGCCCTGCAACTCCAGAGCTGTCGCGCAGGGCGTGGCCTGGGCAACGCGCCAGAAGGTCGCAGGGAAGGTACATGCAAACGGTCCGGGTGTGTGTGTATATGCTGACGCATCCCCCAGTGTGGCCTTGCAGAAACGGCCTATGAGAAGACAAGAGTCACTGGAAAAGACAATAATGCTAGGAAAGGTTGAAGGCAACAGAAAAAAGGAAGACCCAACATAAGATGGATGGATTCTATAAAGGAAGTCACGACCCTCCGTTTGCAAGACCTGAGCAAGGCTGTTTATGATGGGACAGTTTGGGGATGTTGATTCATAGGTCCCTTCCGCACATGCAGAATAATGCACTTTCAATCCACTTTCACAATTGTTTGCAAGTGGATTTTGCTATTCCACACAGTAAAATCCAGCTAAAAAGCATTGAAAGTGGATTGTTCTGCACGTGCGGAAGGGGTCGTAGGGTCACAATAAGTCGGGAGTGATTTAATGGTACTTTACACTCACACTAGGGTTGCCAGATATTTTCAACAACACTAATGGACACAACTGATAAAAATCAGTCATCCATGCAGGGACTACATGACTTGGCAAATGAGCCCACCAGAGGCAGAGAAAGATTCAGACCAAAAAGAGCCAGTGCTGCTGTGACTGCTTCATGTCACACCAACACTGGTAGACAGATCCCACGCCAGCCAGGGGTTCAGCTTTCGTGATTTTGGAGGCTGAGACAAAAGTAATTGATGGGCTGTTCCACACCTCCTTTATTTCCACCTAACTCACTGATTTTAACTTATCTCACTGATTTTAACTTGCAGAGAATGTTACAAGTCATTTTGGGTCCCCATTAAGGGAAAAACTGGGGCATACATGAAGTAAATAAATCTCTGCATCAGACATGTAAGCAAAAATGATACCATCCCCCATCCCAACTTCACTGCCTCTGGAGTCAAGACGGTAGGGCCTTCGAGGTAAAAGCTGCCAAGGGAGAGCTTTTTCTCAGGGGCAAAAAATTACCTTCTGAGGTGACTTTTGGAACTATTGCACTGATTTTGAAACAGTGACAATTCCCCACCCACTGTCTGGTCAGCCAGGAATGTCTTCGTGGTTGGGCAGTTTCAGGGCACCATGGGAATTTAAATTCATCATGCCCTCTCCCAGCAGCCACTTGGACTATGCCATCTCCATTTTTTAACAGTTTTGTCCCACTGAGAGGGAAAGAGAAAAGCTGTCTACTTTTTCCCCCACAGGGGAGCCAGAAGAGGCTGTCAGCTTGGAGGGGGTGGAGGAGGTGGGACACACAAAGCAGCCCCCCAAGTGAGAAGGGGAAAAAATAGCATGAATGACCAAAAGTTAGCAGCACAGAGGAGTGTCAGCAAACTAGTCCTCCTCACACATGGACAAGAAAACACTACCTACTCCTTTCAGGGAAAGCAGAAACCACTCTACTCATCACTTCATCTTCTCTTCCTCTCAGGTGGAGAAGGATGGAAAAGCTAGCAGAACCTACGGTGTACCATCCACCAGACCACACACCACCCTGACCTGGATGGCCCAGGCTATGATCTCGGGAGATCTCAGAAGATAAACAGGGTGGGTCCTAGCTAATACTTGGATGGGAGACCACCAAGGAATACTAGAGATTGCTATGCGAAGGAAGGCAATGGCAAACCACCTCGGTTAGTCTCTTGCTGTGACGTAACATTTTACACACTGACCAGACACCCATCACAACCACCCCCTAAGGTTGATTTTTTTTGGTTCCTTTATTTTCTCACTTTCTTTCTATTTTAACCCTTGAGCCCCTGTACTCAAATCTGCCCCTTGGAACCACCTGTTTCCTAGAACTCTTAATTAGAAAATATCCAACATTTGCGAGTCCAGCCTTTTCTCAGTTTATTTCCTGGACAGCAAGCACAAATACTGGATGGTCCAGTTCAGAACCAGAGACCTGGCAACCCTATCAGCTACCCTCACGGATGTAAGCAGGTTCTGAGGAAAGGCAGCACAAATTTCTTCTAAATGAATACATTTTCCAAATAAATTGCAGACTATTTATGGATGTTGCAAGCATTTTTTAAATTTCTTTTTTAAAAGTGCAGCTGGTAAGGGTCTCACTGTACTTGTGAGGATGAAAGCCTCCAGTGGAAATATGTGGCTTGCTGGTCGTGCTGTGAAAATGAGCTGTCTGGTGCTGGCAAGGGAGGAGGGTATGTGGCCGTAATCCACAAACACCAAGACAACTTCAATAAGAAGGAAGAGACTCTGAGAAGTAACAAAACCTGCCTACCAGTACTTAAAAGCACCAGAATCAAAGGCCAAGGGCATGCTAGGTTCATGGACAATGGACTCCATCCAGACACAGGATTTGCATTCACTAAGAGTGTTACTGCCACAGGGAATGCAAATACAAATGTAAATGGACTGAAAACCCCACCTGCAATACAATGCAGTCAAGCACACTTTTGCATAGCAAGTTTCCACCCGAACACGTACTGATTGGTTCCCCACCCTGGGACATGGACAATATATACCCCACTAAACATTTCCTTCTCACTGGACACAGTGTGTAACAGACTTCACTCTGTGATACACCTCTGAAGATGCCAGCCACAGATGCAGGCAAAACGTTTGGAACAAGATCTACCAGATCACGGCCACACAGCCCGGAAAACCCACAACACCAGTTGAATCTAACCATGAAAGCTTTCGACAATATGAGGAGGGTATGGTTGGGTGTTGGTTTTTGCTAAACATAGAGGTGGGCAAAATGTTAAGAGCAAGAGCTACGAAACCACAGTCCACAACAGCCGCTGCGCGAAATGTTTTAAAAATCAAAATAGTGGCACTTGGATTGCTAAAGTTTGAGAACTGCTCCTCTGAGTTATTTCCTCCATTGGCAAGTTGAATGTTTTTTAGCACACAAGTGGAAATTATTGCTTGCTTCTGTACAACGCAACCCTCTTCTGACCGCATGATGAGACAATGAGGAGTACCACTATGCCATGCGTCTAACTGTAGTGTGCACTAAACCCACCTTCCATAGGACTTATTTTTAGGCATCTGCATCAGACAACAGCTTCAAAGAATGCGTAACCTGGACATGGGCAAGAACCTTAGCCAATGTTGCCTCTCCCACCTGTCACAAATACACCACCGCGAAACCAAAACGTTTCTAAGTCTCAGAGGGGCACAATGATCACTTTCCACCGCGAGAGGCGATAATCCGAAATCAAAATTTTTTAAAAAAAGGAGCTGAAAAGGTGAGAGAAAACTGCCTTCTTAGAAGATCTCGCCTCCCCTAGAGAGAAATGGAATTTCTGAAAATAAGAGCCAATTTGAGTTGCCTGGATAAATCGATAAGCATTTTCTTTGTAGAGTTCGAGTCATTCTTCTTTTTTTTCCCCCCCACCCCCAACTGTTTGCTTAGCAGCAACTCTGGATACAGAGTAAGGAAATTAAACTGATGTACCTTTATGTTCATTATTAGAGCGAGCCGTAAGATGCTAGTATTCATTTTCTCATCTCTCCCAACAGGACCAAGAAAATTACCACCCGGCAAGAAATCATCTATAATTTATTCCTAATGTTATTAACCACTCAGAAGTGTTTGATTGGGCTATATTATGTTGTTTGATTGTGCTGTTTATATTGCAACTTCAAAGGCAATTTGAAAAGGTACCTATTATATCTATTGCGGGTGCCTTGTGAAAAGCCAGCCCTGTCTTTGTGTCAATAAGTCATTCCAATAATTTTAATAAGATTTTCAGGGCCTCTGTTACTTAATGACTTTGGATTCTGTCTCCTCCAATTTTAATTTCTTCCTACGATCACCCTTCCCCCTGCTGAGCTATCCGCTATCCACTTAATGTGAGCTGTTTCTACCAAGACCACTATCTCTGATGAATACTTGCTGACCACAAGCCACTCAGCCTCAGCCCTCCTCCCCAGTCTGCAATGATGATAATGTTTACGTACCTTACAGGGTTATTGGAAGGATTATAGCTGTGTTATGCGCACATCTAGTGCTTAGGCCGCTTCCGTACAGCAAAAGTACAGCAGGTTGCAGTACAGCAGGTTGCAGTCGGCATAAAGCAACTCGCTGTCCCGTCGGCGCGTTTATATGCCTCCGTGCAGGCAGCGAACAGAGCCCATGGAAGCAATGCAGGTTGCCATCATGCCTTCGCACGGAGTTATATAGCTACACAGGCAGGCAGGCAGGCATGGACCCCCACAGTCATGCTGCCTCCCCTATGACCCTGTGTGGCTATGCAGCTGAGAGGCGAGACCTCAACCAACAAAGGGAAACGCAGCCAATTAAAGCACTTCCTGGCCAGCTCTTTGCTTGCAATCAGCTGAGACCCAGGTTAAAACCTGTGACAGAGCGGGAAACGGGAGCGCCCCAGAAGGCAGTGCGCTCCTGCGGCTGCGTGTGCGGGAGGCTGCCACTCTGCCTTCTGGGGCACGCCCCAGAAGGCAGTGTGGCAGCCTTCCAAAAATCGGGACGGTTCAAAAAACCCGCGGGATGCGGGACAAATTGTTTTAAGGCGGGACTGTCCCGCCAAAAGCGGGACGTCTGGTCACCATATACATAATGCATCACCACGATATTTCGTCCTATGTTACCATTACGTTTTACCACTTGTTGATGTCACATATCCAGAAACATGGATAATTATACACCAGATCAAATGTGAGCCAATCTTAATGGCACCAAATCCATGATTTTGACTACAAGAAAACATCTGGCCACACAGAATATAAGGTTTTCCATTTACATGTATTAATATCTATGAGGTCCATTTCTGAATGTGTTATTCTTATAGTAATATTTCTATGTGTGACCACTATGGTCTTTTGTTGGTCACTGAAATAAGTGTATCATCCATAGCATTTAGGATATGTATGACAATTTCCACTGATTTTTGAAAATTTAGTCTGAAATTCGGGCCTCACGTTTTTAACTAATTTCATTTTGTTCGCTATATAACAATTATGTTTATTTGGGTATAGATTTTATCGTTTTTAGCCTTTGCGGTTCTCTGCAATGCCTTGGTTAAGTTTTTATTTTTCTCTTTTTGGTGTTTGATTCCATTGCCTTCCATGCACACAATGCATCACCATTATATCTTGTCATATACGGATCCTCTTAAGGAAGGAGACGAGGGAACTACAGAAGTTCTGACAACACTGACAATGACATTCACCAACAATCTTGAGTCAGTTTCAGTAATCAGGATGGTCTCACCAGGGACTTCAGGTCAACAGCATCTACCTGACTCATCTATCTAATAATGCTATCCTAAACAGAGTTATGCCCTTAGAAGGTTTACAGAGGGTATAGGTCTATCACAATATCTACATTGGGTGTCAGCATCAACAGAAGAGGTCTTGGACTCCACGGTTCATTTATGTGGCATTCCAGGGCAACTGGTTAACAATATTTGAAACAGGATGCTAGACTAGATGGACCACTAGTCTGATCCAGCAGGAATCTTCTTATGTTATTACGTTATTATGTATATGCCACCTTCTAGTCCACGGCAACTGGCCACAGGAACTCTGGATGGGGGAATGCCGATTAGGTCTGGTTCCTGACAGAGCCAGACATAGGCTGGTGCAGATAACTGGCAAGGCTGGAATAAGGATGCTCAGCCCTCCAAAGCTACCCTTTGGCACAGGTCTTGTTTGTTTTGAGGGGAGCTTGTGTAGAACGTTCTGCTGGACTGTACCCCAGATTTGCATGAACATCTGCCTGTGCTCCAAGTACCAACCCCCAACATTTACTGCAGTGCAGTGGCCAGTTTTCTGGTAGCTTTTGGCTTGCTCCCCATGGTGTCGGCTGACAAGGTTGGCTTAAGTCCTCCTAGAATCACTACCTGCCGTTTACACCTTGCTCAGCCTTTGTGCAGGGAATTAATGAAGTTTCAAAAGCGATTGATACAAACAACAGCTGCTGAAAGGAACTCTTTACCCACCCTTCCCTCTTCCAAGCACCTGGCTGGGATGGTGTTTTATATTCAAGGTGGGCAAACAGATCACCAAGAAGCCCCCAGTCTTCCAGATGTACCTTTCCAGCTTTTGTGCCACTGCTGTGGGTAAAAAGACTTTGAAGCAACTTGGAAAGAACCAAGGCCAAATGAAAGAGGATGGCTATTGGAAATACTTTTGTGAAACCACACAAAGGATCAGAAAGGGGGCTGGGAACCAAAGCCTGGCACCACCAATTTCGGATCAGCCAGTATGTAGATACCAATACCATGTGGTGATGTGCCTGATTCCCCTTTCAAAGGCACACAAATTAATGCAGGCCTGAATGTTCTAAAAGTTTGATTTTCACCTCAAAAAGTTTTTTAAAAAAAGACATTAAGGGACAGTAATACAGAGATGTTTGCAGAAAACTGGAAACCATTTATCACTATCTATTGAAAAAATATGGTGGATGAGAAATAATTGCAGGATTTGAGATTTAAAAGAAAACAGCAGATTGTATTAGAATATTAGTAATGTTACAAGGCGCAATTGATAAATTGGAGATAAACTACGCCAAATCCAAGACTATGGTGTTTGCCAAATCTTGGCGACCCTCTTCATGGAAGATCAATGGGAACACATTAGAACAAGTGCCATCTGTCCGCTACCGGGGGGTGATGTTTCATTTCAATCTGAAATGGTCACCTCAACTCAGCCACATTCCCACCCTTGCAAAATGCAATACTCCTGCGATTAAACGCTTCTTTTTCACCAAAGGAGGTCAATGCATACCTTCACCAGTTAAAATCTTCAAATCCAAATTAATTTCAAATATGCTATATGGAACCCCAATATGTGTCAGCGGCCCAATTAAAGAGCTAGAAAGAATTCAGTCCAAGTTTTTTCGCAACCTTCTCGAACTATCCAACTGTGTTGCACATGTCAGCCTAGGCCTTGAAGGGGGTTTTAATTTTATGACTACGAGAGTCTGGATATCAGCCTTGAAATTTTGGGTTCACAATGCAAGGCCAGGCAAGTTAACACGGCATATGCTCGTTGATTCATTCCGCTCCAAAGGGAACCAACAAATTACAAATGATCTCACAACCTTAGGTTTCTCTGTGGAATTTTTTTCCAACTCAGATGAGATCAGTACCTTTCGCACCTTAGGAACACATATTGTGCTCCATTTGCTAACCCCCTCAAGGGGAATACATCCCAAGAAGATTGTGCTCCATTCTTGCTCAAGTGGGAAGGGTATGATAATATATCCTAGACAAATGTTTATGCAAGAGAGAGGGGGACTCAGGAGAGGCAGCTTCAGTGGATGGATTTATTCCGGGGGCGGAGGGGGGCATATTTTAGTGCTAACATCTACCGCTCTTTCAGAAAACCTGTAGGAGTTATTACATTGGGGGGAGAGCATAATTTCAGTGCTATTATCTACCATTCTTTCACAAAATGTGTCACAGTCACATTTTATTTACCTTCCACTTTCTTTATAGTTTGAGGGCAGCAAGACAGAAGAAACTCAGCTCTACATACAAAGAATGTCCCCCACGACTTAATCAATACATAGATAATCACCACACAGATCGCCCCAGTGGTACCTGGCTTCTTTCCTTGTCCTGTCACTCTTTACTTCTTTTGTTTGCTGCTTTCCCTTCCTTCCCTTCACCCACTGCTTGCTGCCCCACGCCCATCGGCTCTCCAGCCTGCTACAAGCTGTCCCTCATTCCTGCTCTGTCAAAATGAAGGGCCGACGCATGGCAGCCGCAAAACGAAACTGACTCCTGTCACTGCAATGAGTCTCCCTAAGCAGATGGCTGGCATAAAATCACAGCCTCCCAGTTGCGGGGGCTGTCAGATGTCTGGCTGCCTTGGGTTGCTTCAACAAACAAAGGGCCAAACGCAAAGGTGAGGAGCAGGCAAGGAGGCAGCACTCAAGACTTGGGGGACACACATGAAACCACATTGTTTTATGCTGGAGTAAATGAAGCTGGACTATTACTATCAACAGGATTCAATATCTGTGTATTTGTTTAGGGGAATGCGTATGACAGTTCTGTATACCATTGCCTCGACCCTTGGGTCTATCAAAGTCAGTATTACGTACTCTGAGTAGCAGCAGCTCTCCAGGGACCAAGTGGAGACCGTTTTTATCAACTACCACCTCAGGCCTTGAGAACTTTTCTTTCGTTCTAGAAACCAGCTCCAAAATTTAGGCACCAGACTCATTTTTCAGCTCTTGGCCTGTTGTGTTTTAATGGCCATATTTTCCTCATTACTGCTACCACAAAAACCTACTGCTAAGCACTTCAGCTTCTCGTAATTTTATTCAAGCTGTAATATGACAAAAATATTGCAGTGTATAAATAGCAATGGGGGTAACCCTGGCTGTCTTTGTAACAAAAAACCCTCATTATAAAATCACCGCTGAAAACACTAGGCACCAAAATAAAATTTCTAGGCACCATAGCAACCTGGCACCTGAGATTTGTTGAGCCCTGATCCTTTTAACTAGGGATCCAAGGAATTGAACCTGGGACCTTTTGCATGTAAAGCAGATGCCCAACCACTGGGAAACAGGGCAAATAAGGGGTGGGTTTGGAGAGAAATGTTTTGCTGTCACCTCAGAATCAAAGTATCAGAATAGCGTCAGAGTGAATCAACCCAGAGAGGGAATTAATGGCCACTAGGCAGTGGCGGAGCTACAAGGGGACAGGGGGTGCGCCGTGCACCGGTTGCATGCCTGGGGGTACAGAAAATCACCCCAGGCCCCTCCCCCTGCCCCTGCACCCCATGGCGCCCCCTTGAAGCACACCTCCACCCCCTCCCCACACTTACCTTAGTTCCTTTCCTTTCCCTAGAACTTTTTCAGGCTGAAAAAAGACCTGTTCACAGTACAGGCTAAAAACGGCCTGAGGAACTACAGTTCCCAGGAAACCTTGGGGCTTACAAGGTCTCCTGGGAAGTATAGTTCCCATCAGATATTTTTAAGCCTGAACTGTGAGTAGGTCTTTTTTTCAGCCTTAAAAAGTTCTAGGAAAAGGAAGGGAACTAAAGCAAGTGTGGGAAGGGGGGAAACCGGGGGGGGGGGGCGGTGTGTGTGTGTGGAAAATATAGACTGTGCACCGGGTGCAGTTTGGCCCAGCTACACCTCTGCCACTAGGAATTGGCAGGTGAGCCCTTTTGAAAAAGTTCAACCTTTGTACAACGGCTTGTGGTTTGGGTTGCATTATAAATAATACAAAACAATTATAACGAAGCACTCAGCCAACAAACTAAAACAAAAACTTCATGTAGAATAATAACCTTCGACATGCTTTTTGCTTTCTACGGAGTTTGATTTCATTTATCAGCTATTATGCCGGATTATGGGTTTGATACCTTGCCATGACTTGCCACAAACAAGTACTTCTTTTGTAATGGCCAGTGGCCAACTTTTTTTTGCAAGGCAAACTCTAAGTCTGAATCTGAAATAATTACACACACACCAACCCCACATCAGTGAATGCGCACAGGATTCCAATGGCATGCTTATCACTTTTCATGCAGATGTACAATCGTTCCTCCAGACTGTATGTTGAAAAGAATGTGAAAATCTACTCCTTGGCATCCTGACCCATGCACAAAATGATGGCCAAATTAATCTATTTTCGACTAAGCCTCCTTGGAAGGTCAGCCCGTGATCTTGGGGCAGGGGAATGAATTGTTTAAATGTACGTAAACTATCTCAATCCTTGGAGATAGAGGGGGTTTTTTAAAAGACCCTCCACTTTCCCCTCATCTGAACCCATTGCTCGGCAACAGTCATCACGCCAATTTAATTTCATCAATTTAGCTCACAGATTAATTCAAAATCAGTTTTAAATTGACTTAATAGCGAACCAATTTAACCCAAACCCTTAGAGACATGTGCTGACCCCAGATCTTTCAAATGCAGGTAGGAATTCTGAGCAGCTTCTTCGTTTTCAGGGGATTTTTTTTAAAATTCTGAGGCTCAACCCTGCGTGGAAGCCACACCCTTTGATCTCCAACCCCAGCCCTGCCTTAAACCCAGGATAACTGAAAGTGCACTGTGGTTACCCAATGGACTAGAAATGAAACTCTCAATGTATTGTCGAAGGCTTTCACGGCCGGAATCACTTGGGTGCTGTGTGGTTTCTGTAGTAGTGCACCGCCGACCCAGCAGTGCCGTAGTAGAACGTTGGGACGCCAACGGACCTGCGGCCTTGCCGGTCGCATCGCACCCCCACTCCTCATCCCCCCATGAGTCACGGGTCATGAACTGTCTGGTCTCAATCACCGGGCGCAGGGACAATGGTCTTGCCCCCAGGTGAGGATTAGGCTCTAGACGCCAGACGCCCTTCTCCGCGACGTTAGCCAGATGAGATCATGCATCACATGATGATCTCCCCGACCTCCCCGCTCTCCGCTGAACTCCCCAGTCCTCCCTCCTACACTGCCCGAGCAGAGTAACAATAAAAGGTGCCAGGAACCGCAGAGAACGGGAGACTCGGCTTAGGAACACGGACCTCCGGCCCTCCCGCTGCTGGCTTATCTCCACCAGATGTTATCTCCGCTCGCCTCGTCTCGCTCTTTACGCTGACCGCTGCGGGTCGACTACAAGCTGGTGCCGAAAACCCGGAATCCTCAACCTCCACCCTGCTTCACTGCCGCCTGGGGAAGGGGTCAGCGATGCTATCGAAGTCCGCTGGATCGGGCGTGATCCAGGGGACCACCGCTTTCTGTATCAGCTTCTCGTCCTCTGGATCGGGCGATCCAGAGACACGCTGCCCTAGGGACACTCTCTCGTCCGGACGGAACACCGGTGAGTATGGGAGCTTGCAAAAGCAGGGCTTATGACAAGCACGCTGGATCTAACTGGAAAGCTGCTAATCGAAATGCGGCAGGGTCCCCGTAAAGAGAAGCGAGCTGCGCAAATTGGTTGAGGAGATTGAAGCTCAGTGTCCATGGTACCCAGAGGGGGGGACATTGAATCTTAAGGACTGGGAAAACATCAGGGCGACTCTTTCAAGACAGAGCCTCGCTACCGGGTGTCGCTGCTACTGACGGAGACAATGTTCTGTCGCCATCAGCCTGCAGACCTTATAGCCTCCCTTTGCTGTAGGTCAGCCTCCTTTCGATCTTTCACCTTCAATTTCAACCTCCGGAATTTTCTCTATCCACTCAAATTGGACGCCTTCGTCCTCCTTCTGCCCTCCTCGCTCCTTCGCCCAATTCAAACTCTTCCGCTGCCTCGGCCGCCTCTGCTCCGCCTTCATTTTCCGGCCACTGCACCTCCGCTTCAGCGCCGACGTAATGGCGCTGGTTTCAAAACTCTTGCAGAACGTGACAGCCACGATCTGGCAGAAGAAAGAAACCTGACGGAAGACGATGCACAGATTCTGCATTGTACCCCGCCCACTCCACAGTGATACCGTGGGGGAGGATGGCATAGTTCGGGCGGGTTGGGTCGAAAGTACCGCCCCCTGAGCTATAAAATCCACACCGAAGCTCGCGAAAAGCGGTGCGGGACGGGAGTCACCACCCCCTATGTGAGAAGCATGCTCGGTGGCGGTCGCGAGGAGCCACCTAATGGTCCCGGACGACTGGAAGACCGGGCCTTCCGGCCAAGATGCCCTCCTCCTGAGCCCCGCGACAATTTATGCATCTGGGAGAGCGAAGTTCCGGCCAGCAATGCTCTTTAGCAGGGTAAACCGGGCCCGGGCGGCGCTTACACCGCCGCAAGAATCCTTTAACGGCTCGGGATGCCTTCAGTAACCCCAACAATCAGATTGTCCTACCTGAAGCCACCCTTACGGTCGCCTCTGGAGTGCTTTACAAGGCGCTTGTCAGGGTTATCCCCAATTCTGGCCAGCCCACACAGAGCTTCTCTGCCATCCGCAAAACTCCCAAGAACCCTACGCCGAAGTTTGTGAGCAGGCTCCAGGAGGCTCTCAAGAGGCAGGGTTGACAACGAGGGAGGCTCAGGGCGAACTCCCCCTAGGGCTGCCTCGGCCAAAGAGAGCGCCTCCGCTGAAATGCCGCAAGTGGCAATCACATGGCTTAGGTAAGGACCCTGAACTGGCCGACATGCTTAAGGCTTCGCCAGGTGATATCGGGTCTCCTTCGCCCACTCACGCTGGACCTCCTGACCGCAGCCCCTTTCCCCATCGCTTGCAGGAGAAACAGCCCCGAGGCAGGTGTTTCAATCTGCCACCAGTCCGGACACTTCCGTGAAGATTTGCAGACTGCCCAGGTAGGGGGCCTACGACCAAGACCGAAAGGGGTTCCCCTCAAAGGGAGAAGGCACCCTCAGGGAGGCCCGGCCCCCCCGAGCCTTCTCCACCCTTAAGCAGAAATCCACTCCTTGTTACAGGGGCACTTGACCTCGCCTGCCGCTCGGAGCTCGCGACACTCCCAATGTGGGCGGCATCCTGCAGGGAACGGCCTCACGAGGGGCAGTGCCAAGACGCTACGGGCTCCTACGCCCCAAGAGCATCCCAGCCTTCCACTCCACACAGCTCGGAGGCCCAGGTGAACCCCAGGGTGCGGGGAGTTTCTCCCAGCCCTGCCATCGACAAAGTGTCTCGGGCTGCCTGATCAGTGGCCGGGCTGGGACACATTTGGGCTCCCTGGGAGGAAAGGGAGCAGGCCGCACTCCAGAAACCCCCCTAGAAATCGGGCGGCAACTTCATCGCCCTCCCCATGGTCATGGCTGAGAGCTCGAGACGGGGTAAGCTCACAAATGCCCACTGCCTCCCTCCCCCTCACGCGGGACCACGGAAGACCCCAGTGTGGTGGTAGAACAGTGGCCGCTGCCCAGAGAGAGCAGAAATTGATTGCCATGCACCAACTCGCGGAGGAGTAGCTGACCGCTGGCCACATTGGAGGTCTCAACACGCCCTGGAACACACCTGTCTTTGTAATAAAAGAAGAGTGGCCGGGTGGCGACATTACAGGATCTCGTAGAGCAGTAAATGCCTGTATCCAGCCCATGGGCTCCTCTCTTCAATGCGGTGGTTTACCCAACCCCAACTCTTTTATCCCCTCAGACTACCAGGTCCTGCTTTTGTTGGACCTGAAGGATTGTTTCTTTGTATCCCCCCTCTCCCCTGAAAGACCGAAAGTGCATACATTTTCAAGCCACGGTGCCGGTAAGTTTAATCATCAGCAGCCCACGGCCAGATACTCAATGGAAGGCCTTGCCCCAGGGGATGCTCAACAGCCCCACCTTGTGTCAATTCTTCGGCCCATCACGCTTCTTTAGCCCCATTTTCAGCCAAAGCGCTCGAGCTATGATCATCCATTACATGGATGATATCCTAGTAGCCGCATTCCCACCATCCCCCCGCAGTGGGTGACGCTAAGCTATGCCGACACGCTTTAAAAAACAGCGTCAGGCTCTATACATCGCCTTCCCGGTAAAGGTGCAGAAGAACGCAGCCATTTTGTTAAGGCATCTGGGGCATAAGCTCTTCCACTTACTCCTCGCTCCCTGTCATACCGAGATTCAAATCCCAGACACGCCACGCCTCCTCCAGTCGCAGCAGCTGCTCGGAACCCTCAACTGGGTCCGGCCCCTTCTTCGCTTCTCACCACCCCCTTGCTCAGCCTCCCCTGTTTTCAGCTTACTTCCCGCCGCAAAAAATCCAGGGACAAGATCCAACTCACCCAGAAGCACAAGGACACCTTTCGAGCAGTAAAGGAGGTCCTAGCTCCGCCGGGACATGGGTGGATCGAAGTCCCCCCTCAAAGATCAACCTCTCTCACTCTTTCCTCTTGAACACCCCCCCTCTCCTACCGGGTCCTAGGGTACACACGGCCGCCACAAACCTTTCTTGGTCGAATAATGGCTTTACTTCTGCTCTCATGTGCCCGCTAAAAATCTCTCTCCACCCCGGGCCAGCGTTTTACGCGGATCTCATCAACCAAGGGCGCCAGCAAAGCACTCTGGTAATGGTGGGATGGGACCCCGAAAAAATCATCATGCCTCTAAACAGAACAGAGTTCCAACACCTCTTGAATGCCTCCTCACCCCTCCAGCTGGGCTCCTAGAAAATTTCCCGCTGCGGGGGAGATCCTCTTCCACCTCCCCCCAGACCCTCGCCTCACTCTCCTCCACTCTACCCCCTGTCCTTATCATTCGGCCTTTAGCCGCCCCTGCCCCACTCCAAGGCGCCCCCACCATCTTTCGCCGACGGGGGCAGCGCTGCCGGGCGCCCCATTGCATTTCAACGAAATGGTCAATGGCAGACCGCACACACCGCCCCAAGCTCTCCGCTCAACGGGAGTTTGACCTCAGCCGCCGCCATTCTTGGCCTCTTTCAAACTTTCCCCCAACCCTTCAACCTTCTGGTCGCATTCCTCAATACGTGGCGACGTAATTCGCCCACCTGACCCGGAGCCTACGCGGGCCCTCCTTTACCTCGACTCCAAACCTCATGAGTCTCTTTCCTGATCGCCTACGGAACCCTTTCTAGCATCCAGAACCTCCCAGTACTTTGTAGTAGCCATATGCGCAGCCACACGCCAGCCTCCTCAGGCCCCCTCAGCGAGGGAAACCAGCACGCAGGTTACAACGCTTACCCACATTCCCTCCACCCTCTTTTCCGACCCCTTCCAGTCACACGATTTTTTCCACCAGGGGCAAAAAAGCATTCTCGGCCCGGATCCTGCAGCATCCTCTCAACCAGGCGCTAGGTCCATCGTTAAATCCTGCGCTCAATGCTCACGCTGCCCTCGCCAGACTCCCTCGGAGTAAACCCGAGAGGGGCCCTGGCAAATGACTTGTGGCAAATGGACGTGAACTCCTGGTCCCTGCCCTAGCTCCCCCCCTGGAAGCACTCCTACACGTGAACCATAGATACCTACTGGGTACGCTCTGGGCTACACCCACCTCGGTGGGCGGAGACCACCAATCACGCCATCCAGCACCTCTTTGCGCATGCATAACCGGCCATATGGGTCACTCTCCGCTTAAAACGGACAACGCCAGCCCAAGATATTCTTCCGCGGCCATGCTCCAGGTTCTGCAGACCAACTGGGAATCGCTATGTTAACACACGGGATTCCCTTTCACAACAGCAACACCGGCAAGCAATCGCTGGAAAGAGCAAATCGCAACTTCAAAGAGATTTTAGCCAGACAACTAAAAGAAAGGGGAGTTAGCCCCCCCATTTGAAGGCCACATACAACAAACAGTTCTCAAAAAGTACTTTTCAACTCATTAATTCCATCTAAATTTGCTCGCCTCTACCATCAGGACAACAGGGTCACCCCCATACGAAAGACACCTTCAGGCAGCTCGTGACCCCTCCCCCACGCCAAGCAGTCTACTACCGCCAACCTCCCAGATCGGAACCTGGCGGGGACCGCCCCCTCATAACCTGGGGAAGGGGGCATGCTTCAGGCCGTCTCCCTACAGGCCCTGTATGGATTCCAACCCGACATGTCCGGACCGGGCTCGAGGAACGATGCCAAACGGCCAGGCCATTACCACCACGAAGACGAAATTGCAGGCCTCCCCGGAGCACCCCATCCCACAGCCTTCAGCAGACTTACAATCAGCATCGGAATCCGACCCGAAGATCCGCCTTCAACCCGAAGACTCCCTTGCAGCAGCCGACTACTTAGACGCCCAAGAACTTGCGCTTAAAGCTGCAGCCTTTGGCGGCTATCACTGTGGATTTTACAGCCATCAGCAGCTACCAGAATACAACTACTCCCACCGGGTGACAGTCGGGTCACCCCCTGCAGGATCCTCATCTACGCATCAGCCATCCTCCTTCCTCCCCTAACTCCGGCCGGAATTTGAACTTACAGCCGGAACATCCCCGATAGGTTAACTCTTGGGAACTCTCCGCTGTCCCTCAGCCACCCTGCATGTTATCGAACACGCTTTCTTCCTACTCCCTCTGCTCGCAGAGAGTCACCGAACTTATAGCTTTGGTAACCATGTCTTATTGTTTAAATTCATCGCGATGCTCCAGTTTTCTTATCAAGCGCATATTCGGTTATTACTGCATCTCCGCTTCTTCCCATTCGCCGGACTTCTCTGCCACCGCCGCTGTCACCCTCTACCCCAGGCTCCACCTCCCAGGAGCCCGCTGACACCGCCGCCATCGCTTCCACTCCGCCTTTCAATCCCTCCTGTCGGATCGATGCTATCGTCCTCTCCAAAGCTGAGTCTGCCTCGCTCGCGACTTCCTCTTTGTGGGAGCCCCCCGGACTTATTTCCCTGTACTATTGGCCAGCTGGACTGTGACTCGCTAAGTCCACCAACTCCGCTTCACTGCCCTGGATGCCCTGGCCTCCGGAAAGCAACAAGAACTTCTATTGCCGCTCTTAAATAATCATAGCCGCCATTAACTGGAATCACCAAAGCGGTGAGAGAGTGTACATAATATGTATTGTTTTAATCTTCCTGATGATTCCCAATTGTTTACGTGATGTAAAGAAATTGTATCTAATCTGAAGTGTGATGTTTTGCCTCGCTGGTGGTCAGCCCTCTGGTTTTCGCTGGCTGCCGGAGGATGGTTGAGTGCTATTGTACAGCTCTGGCATGCTGTCTTAATTGTGTGCCTTATTATCGGATCTTGGTTTCGCTCAACGCGGTTCTAATATTGCCTGTAACGCGTGTAAGCCCTCGCGATTTCCCCTTTTACCCCAAGCAACCAAGTTCTAATGTTGCACAAGCGGCTTGGTCAGGGCCTGGACCAAACGACGGAGGAGACAAGCGCCCCTTTAAATCGCCTCTTACGCTTCGGCCCCGCGCTTTTCTAAAATGTAAAAAAGGGGAGGAGATGTGGTAGTGCACCGCCGACTCTTGCAGCAGTGCCGTAGTAGAACGCTGGGACGCCAACGGACCTGGGCGGCCTGCCGTCGCGACGCACTCACTCCTCATCCCCCCCCATGAGTCACGGGTCATGAACTGTCTGGCTCAATCACCGGGCGCAGGGACAATGGTCTTGCCCCTCAGGTGAGGATTAGGCTCAGACGCCTGCACGCTTCCTCTCCTCGCCAAGACGTAGCCAGATGTGATCATGCATTTCATGATCATCTCTCAACCTCCCGCTCTCCCTGAACTCCTCCCAGTCCTCCCTCCTACACTGATAGAGTAAACAATAAAAGGTGCCAGGAACCGCAGACGGGAGACTCGCTAGGAACACGGACCCTCCGGGGTCTCCGCTGCTGGCTGCATCTCCACCAGATGTTATCTCCGCGGCTCGTCTCGTTCTTACGCTTCGACCGCGTAGTCGACACAGATGCTCGGTTGTATGGCAGTAGTTCTTAGCAGCATTCTCTCCTGACGTTTAGCCTGCGTACTGCGGCTGGCATCTTTAGAAGGATCTGATAGTTGGGAGAAAGCAAAGTGGAGTATATATCTGTTTGGAGTAGTCCAAAAGGGTGGGTGGGGAAACCTTGTCTGTTCAGAGTAATAAAGGCAGGCAACTGCAAGGTCAATGAGTTGAGGGGCATTCTGAATAGAAGTATGAGTAACAATGAAGACTATAGCCTGGGAGTAACCCTGTAGATAGCAAGGTCTCTACGGGGTTACTCCCAGGCTATAGTCTTCATTGTTACTCATACTTCTATTCAGATGCCCTCAACTATTGACCTGGTTGCCGCCTTTGTTACTCACAGACAAGGTTTCCCCACCCACCCTGGACACTCCAACAGATATATACTCCACTTGCTTTCCCAACATCAGATCCTCTGAAGATGCCAGCCACAGACACAGGCGAAACGTCAGGAGAGAATGCTGCTAGAACACGGCCATACAGCCCGGAAACCACACAGCACCCAATGAAACTCTCAGTTTCTTTCAGATTACTATTCTAAACTTAAAGTTATCGGTTGTTGGCACAATTCCAGCAGAAGCAGTATAGGTATTTCATACAGCTCATTGCAGTGCATCTACCAGCCACCTCTGAAGTGCTCTGACTATTTCAAACAGTGTCGTGCTTTCCCCCCACCTTTTTTTAAGCAGCGCATTCTTTCTCGGCTGTTTTTAACATTCTAAGGTTAGCTCCATAGCACTATAGCGCTATCCTTAGAACGTTTCTTTTTTTAAAAAAGCTGAAAAAGACCACACAAGCTAAAAAAGATGAGGAAAAGTGATCCTTTTGGAAGCACTCTAAACATTTTAAACAGCACACTGCAGTGATTCGGAAGCACAAGGAGGAACTGAAATGGGAGAAAGCAGTTTCATCAACCCCCCCCCCCCACAAAACACTGAGCCCCATGATGCCAATGGGACACAAATGTCTTTGTCTGAAAAGGTTAAAAAAAAATCTGTTACCAGAAATGGTTGTCTGAAATGATACAAAAAGTTCATTAGCCAATGACGTAGGTACAGATTTTTCACGGGGTGGGTTCAGTGCCCCCAGTAGTCAGTAGGCGAGGAGGGGCTTGGGGAGGCATGGCCACACCCCCAAGGGCGAGTGAGGGTATGGTCCCGCCCCCTGGATTCAGTGCTTATAAAAGCAGTTCTCCGAGGCCAGGGACAGCAGTCTCCCGGAGGGGAGGGCAGAAGGTACTGCTGGCTGCCGGCTGGGAGCCCAGCCAGTGGGGGGCAGCAGAGGGGGCAGAGCCCCATCTCCAGGAGGTGGCCGGTGGGTGCTGAGCACCCAGAGACAATTTGTCTCCGGGTACCATTTACCCCCAGTATGCCTCTACTTTCAAGCAAGCCAGACATGTAATGGGGGGGGGGTTGAACCCATGAACCCACCCCTTACCTACGTCCTTGCCATTAGCAACCAACTGCTTAAATGGATTATAAGGCAGTTTGAAAGGGGACCATGTGTTAGCTATTGCTTGATCATTGTACCACAGCAATAATTTGCAACTGGATTTTCCTGTGCGGACAAAGCCAACCCAATTGCTAAAGCCTGATACAGTGCAATAACAGCACAGTAGCCAATCATGTGTAGATACAGCCTTGATGGTATATTTATTTGTATTTTCTTAATACTGCCCAAAGTAGCTACAAACTAAAGTGGTTAAAACTCACTATTCAAAACACAGCAGAACATAAAACATGAAGCAGCTCCAACTATTCCTCAGACTGGTAGACTTGGCCTCCGGCAGTCAGGTTACCCACTGCTTTCAACTGCAGGTAGACTAGCTCTGACCTGGCCACTGGAGAGCTGGTCTACCAAGATGTGATAGACCCAATGGATTTGGGATGGGGGAGAGCGCAATTTCAGTGGTTGTCCTGGCCACCATTTTCTGCAGATACACCCCTGCAAATGTCACATTGGCTGTCTCTTAAACCCAGTGCTAATATGTAGGGTAAGTATATGTTTCAGAATTTAGAATTAATGAAGTTAGCTTGGGTTCTCATATACTGCTGTTATATGCATTCTTCCCATGAATTCTTTAGTAACGTTTAGGGGATTTATCTAGCTGTAGCACAAACCTATCACCGTAGGCAAGGATTACTCAAATACAGGTCTTCCTGACATTTGAATCCCACCCTTTCTCCACACTGGGTCATCCCCATAACAGCACAGAGAGATGAGTTAACGTCATAGCTACTGACTTGACATCCAATTGGGTTCATGAATGAGAAAGGATAATTGATAACTAAGACACAATGCCAGGCAGTTCATAAACAAATTTTAACAGCAGGGGCAAGGGCACACTGGAATTTTAAAAAAGGATGAGTCACAAAAATAAAACAAACATCTACTATACCAAGACTACCGCTATATAATTGATGGACACCACCCTGAGCCCTTCGGGGAAAGGCGGTATAGAAGTTTAATAAATTAAACAAACAAACAAACAAACAAACAAACAAACTAGGAAACTCACCAAAAAACCATACTGCACAAAAAAGTTGGAAGACAAAAATGACCAAATCAAGTGTGCAATCAAAACACAAGCATAACTATACAAAACACCAAAAAGAGCAATATAAAAGAGAACAAACAAGACAAAGAAAGCAAGTGTCCAAGGAGCACTGAAGAAAGAAGAATAGATGTTTTGGAGGACTGGGTATCATCCTGGTGCAAAAGCCTCAAACACAGGTAAACGCAGATAAGTCTTACAGTTCTCCAAAAGGTAGTCTATGTGATGTCTTTAATACCGATACTAGATAAGACAGTGGTGGCGAACCTTTGGCGCTCCAGATGTTATGGACTACAATTCCCATCAGCTCCTGCTAGTATGGCCAATTGGCCATGTTGGAAGGGGCTGATGGGAATTGTAGTCCATAACATCTGGAGTGCCAAAGGTTCGCCACCACGGAGATAAGATAATCTGGATCTTTCCCTGTCTCGCAGCAGCTGGACTGATTTGTCAGTGGCACATGTTTATTTCAGCCTGTCCAAAGTAGGAATATTGTATTCTAGTCAAAAATATTTTAAAGGCTATGATATGATCCCAAAACATTTCCGGGCCTAGACAGTCAAGTGTATCATCTTATAAGGCGGGCTTGGTGAAGATGGAAAAACGCTGTCAGATTCACTGACTATTTATTTATTTATGATATTTATACCCCACCTCATACTAGCATTTTGATGACACTTGACTCCAAATCCCCTGATGACCTGACAGACTATAAGTCTGTTATAAATCAGTCTGGGGTAGACAGAGCCCTGATCTGTAAAAGAATGGCTTAATCCCAGCATGCACTGGGATTTAATGGAACAGCGAAGGCACAGAGCGAACCAGTGTCATTCACCTCGGAGGTGCATGCTGCCTGTCACTTAATGCTAACAAAGTGTCTGTCACTGACAGATCACATCAGGGTGGTTTGGGGGGAGGGGCAGCAAAATATCAATCTGCTCTGGGTCAGTTGAGCACTGTCAAAAGATGAGCGGCTTGTATCTTACCGCCTGGATCCTCCAATTTGGAAACTCAGAAAGCTGATCTCATCACAGGAAAGGCTCTTTGGGCCAAAGGGCAGGGTAGAAGCCCCTCCTTCTTGAATAAACACAGACTCAATATGCAGCATCACCATGTTTGAACAGCATACTGCAGTTAATTTTTCACTTGGGAGAAATGCCAAGGCCTGTATGCATTCACACCAGGGCTCCCTTGAAAATTACTCACTGAAATGTAAAAATAATCCCAAATTTCTGAACTTGAACAACCCCTTGATAACATTTCAGTTATTAGGGGTGCACAAAAGAGTCTGATTTTTTTAAAAAATCACACAGCTAAAAATGAACACATCCTAGTAGTACAACATGATAGCCCAGATGTGCCCTGAAGTGGTGGGAGTCTCTCCCTTAGAGAGTGGAGAATTAGTGAGAGCAAACTCTTGGCTTAGCAAAAGGTTGGGCAAGCTCGAGATCTTGGCTGACTATGTTTTAAGGAAATCAGCTTTTGCAAGAAATTCTGCAGGAAAGCGAATAAAGTTTAACTATTTTAATAAGGGATCGTGAAGGTACACAAGCACACAATAATCAAAACAGCCCTAAAACATAAACAGTTGTGAGGGGATAGGTCTGGAATAGATGAGGGGAGTAAGGGTTATAGCTACCTGATCTTGGAGCGGAATGGGCTGATGAGCAGAGGTGAGCGACCTGTGCTTTGCTCTGGTAGAAGAACAACAATATGTTGTGGAACAATATCATAGGCAGAGAGGTGTCCAGAGATATTGAACACAGGCTACTGGGAGAGGGAGCTTCTCATAGGGAAAAAGGGACCCTCAGGGTAATGCAGAGTGACCCTTACCTTCCCAGGACAAAGAGAAGTTCTGCTTTTCTGGAGAAAGACAAGAGACAGACATCAACTTTAATGGTTGGGTCATTAATCTAATGTGTTGAGGCATTAACTTGATGTTCCAAGCTTGGGAGTGCCTGAAAGGGGGAAGGTAGCTGATGAAATTACAGCTATAGAACAACCACAGTGCAAGTTAGGTGGTTGTTAGAGAGGTATTAATCAGAGAAAGAAGAATTGAGTTAATAAAACATTGGGCAGGAACACGTGGAGCAAACACATTAACGAGTCCATTGTTTTCACAGGGTGCATGGTCCAGGTCTGGAGATGGGAATGCTCTCCAGGGCAGGGGCATTGCGTTTGCTTAGTCCCTTCAGGAAGGGTATCAGAAGGAATTATGCAAGGCTACAGAGAATGGCTCCCAATTTTGGCACTGCACTGCCAGGCACCCCAATGGTTGGCAGGATGGGTAGAGGCATCACTGTCTAAAACAGAGCCCCCACCCAACCATGGGTCAGTCTGGCAACACAGACATAAACATTTTAATACATTTTCACATGATTACTATCTTCTTGTTTTCCAGCCAGTTACCAAGTCAGGCACATCAATATTATTACCCCCATGAGGCTGAGAGACTCAGGACTAGATGGCATAGGTCAGACTCAACCCAGGCAGCTGGCTTCCTGACTTGTGAGCCTGGCTTCTAGCCACTAGGCCACACCCATCAAAAAGGAGTGGCTACAGCATCATGAGGAACTCCCTGACCCTTGTTCCAGAAACTCAAAACAACCAAGGCAGAAGCTGTACCCAGCTTTTTGAGTAGGATTGCCAGCTTTGGGTTGGAAAATATCTGGAGATTTTTGGGGTGGCACCTCGGGTGGGCAGGGTTTGGGAAGGAACCTCTGCAAGGCATAATGGCAATGGCCCTTTCCACACAACTGAAATAAAATGTTTTGAGGTAAGAAGTAAAACATTTCCTCAGAAGAGTTCTAAATAGTTTTTAGCGCCAAAGGTTTTTTTTTCTAGCCTCAAAACATTTTACATGCATCCTTCATTTTAGTGATTCTTTTTGTAAAAACATTTTCACTTGCTGAGAGGAGGGCTTTAAAAAAATTTCTACCACTCTTTGCAGCCTCTGGATGTCCTTCTCAGTGTCATCTTCTGAGCTGGCTCCGTTGTCTTGCATGTTTACTTTTGTCATTTCTTTTTTATTTTGGGGGTGATACCTTCGAAGTTACGAAGGCACAACCCAAGAAGAACTGCAGAGCCAGGCTTCGAAGAATCAAAGCTACAAATCCACTGAGACATTAAAACAGGAGAATCACAAAATGGCAGCCAGGAACCATTTTTGAGGGGTTGAGTGCGGACAAACAGGGAGGATTGAAAACATTTTGGAAATGTTTTGCAAACATTTTCAGTGGCTTGTGTGGAAATGGCCATAGAGGCTACTTCTCTAAAGCAGCCAATTTCTCCATGGGAAAAGATCTTGGTCATCAGGAGATGTACTAGAATAGCAGGAGTTTTCCAGGTACCATTTTGAGACTGGCAACCCTAATTTTGAGGGTACAACTGTTAGGGCAGGGGTATATCCACGGAAAATTCCTCCAGCACCAGATCTTGACTTGCAGCTTCTGAGTCAGCCTCCAGGAAACCAGATCCAACAGAGGCCTGTCCCAAAATAACTGGAGCAAGCACTTGCTTAACTAGAATCTTGTAATTCCTTTGTTCACAAAGAGGATCTGTCAATCCTGGAATCAAAGATTTCTGAACTCTCAACAACTTGCCAGCAGCTGCCCATAAAAACTAAACAGACCTTGTGAGGTGGGGAGTTCATTTATTTTAGATAACCAGAAAATATTGGACACCCTCTCTTTTTCTGGGTCACCAATATTATCTCCAGAGCCCCATTGACACAGCCAAGGCAGAATAGGAACTGTGTTGCTAGGGTAACAGGCTACTAAGGAAAAAGAAGTTCATTTACATACAGGCTTTCCAACCGAGCCTGTCAGGAAGAAATCATGGCTCAGCTTTGTAAAAAGACTGAAGGCAGCACAGTCATGGTGTTGTGGGTGGGTGGGAGTCACTGGGAAGGAGTTTATTCTATCATGAGAAAGTATGGTGTAGGGTCCAAGCCCTTTGAACATCTGGAAAAGACCACATCTGTAGTCCACCCTCCTTTCAATACAGCCTCAAAGGAACAGTGTATGACAAATGAATAGGTACACAACCCATGGACCCATCATTGCAACTGAAAGTGATCTTTGTGAAATCAGAGGCTCAATCTAGTACTCCAGGCTCCTGATTTGACCTGAACATCCACGCTCCTTCTCAAGTTCTCCAGTGAAAGGACCAAGGGTGATGCAACAGAACAAAGGTTGGCTTGACAGTCTTTGCTATCTCCTTTGTACCATCCCCTAGTTCATCAGACACCTCTCTCAGTCACCACACGCAACCAAGTTCTGACCCCACCAAGTACCATTTCCCTCCCCAGTTTCATGAGACTCCACTCCATCTCACTAAGCTCCACCTCTGACCTATCAGGCACCTCTGACCTGTCAGGCACCGCCCCTTAGGTACAAGCTCCATCCAATGACTTTCAAGGTCTGAGCCTCAAAGACACACAATGATGTCATCAATGCACTCCAAATCCAATCCAGTTAAACCAAATAGATTGGGTAGAAGGCTGGGACATGGAGTACGCAGTTTGGTACATCTCACTGGTCATAACAAACATTCAGGAATCAACTGCCTTTGCTTCCACTTGGATATAACAGTACCCATCTAAATGTATCACAGGGGTTTTAGGATGATGCAAACACCTTTGTGAAGGCAAGTCGCTATTATTCCTATTTCACAGAGGGATAAACTGAGGCTGAAGACAGCTTGCCTAAGGCCGTGCATGGGGTAAGCCAGAGTCAGAAGTGTGGACTTGCCCTCAGGTCCACCACTATTTCTTTCTTTCTTTGCTTATACCACCTTCCTCGTGTTTCAAGGCAGCTTACAATAGTAGTTAAAAACACTTTCCATTTAAAAGCAAATCAAATAACAAACCCCAAATCTCTCCCCCCTGACTTGCACTTTCTCTCACAGCATTTGAAGTTTCAAGAAACCATGCAATTCTGTAGAAAGGTAGTGAGGGCTCCAAAAATCAAGAGTGGGGTTAAGACAAATGCTTTCCTGTGGACATTTTCAAAGGAAGCAGTTTTCTAAGGCGGGTGAAGGAGAGACAAGGAGACCATCTAGCCTGGACATGAAACAGTCACATGCCAGCTTGCGTTTCTTTTTCTTTTGACAGGTGGCCAATATCCTGAACCTGCCAAACTGCGGTTAGCATAGAGGAGCAGTATGCATTTATTCAGCAATGTCCTTCTGATATTGCTAACCTGGCATGCGTGTGTGTGTGGGGGGGATCAACCTTTGACGAATCTTGATATATGAACGTGGCAGGGGGCACAAAGAACCTCAGTGAAATTAGACTCCCTTTTATTTCCACAAGCAACGCTTTGCTATGCCTTGTTTTCGCCGCGCCTTGATTAAAATTCAGTAGGGTCCTCCGGGCCAGGTAAAATTGCATCACGATTATGTGCCGAGCCGCCAGTTAACTATCCCTAAGAAACTGTACCTTTTGTGAGTCGACAAAAAGAAACCGTTTCTTTGCTCCCTTCTGCTGTCCTAGTTTTTTTTAAAACCCCATCGTTAATCTGTGCCAACTACTGTAGCTGAAGGCAGGACAACCCTTCCGACAGATGTTGGCCAACTCTACAGTAGCAATTTTCAAGATATTTTGCAATTAAAAACTCCACTCTGGGCTGCCTGTGCCTCAATGCCAGAAGCTGTCCTGCCTCTCCCAGCTCGTAAGCTGCTCATCCTGCCAAAAGATGAAGCAAGCTGGCAAAGCTGAGAGCTTCTTAGCAAGAAGCTTCCAGGTGCCAACTTAACATCCACACAGCTGGTGTGGTTAATTTTAGTCCAAACACTATGGCAGTAATGCCGTTGCCTCTACAACTGGCCCTACAATGGTGGAGAATATCAGAGACATTGAGCAAGGCCACTGTTACCACGGCCACCTTTTCAAACTGGCAACTGGTCCTATGTGCTCGGCAGGCTCGCAGGCAGGAATTAAACACATGGAGGAGAGAGGAAAGCCCCATTTGTATTTAAGTTGCTGTTAGAGAAGGAAGAAGGAGGAAGAAGAGTTGGATCCTCTGAAGATGCCAGCCACAGATGCAGGCGAAACGTCAGGAGAAAATGCTACTAGAACACGGCCATACAGCCCGGAAACCACTCAACGCCCCAGTGATTCCGGCCGTGAAAGCCTTCGACAATACAGAGTTGTTTTTTATTTCCCGCTTTTCTCTCCCGCAAGGAGGCTCAAAATGGCTTACCTTCCCCCACCACAACAGGCATCTTGTGAGGTAAGTGAAGCAGAGAGCGTTCCGAAAGAACTGCGACTCGCCCAAGATCACCCAGCAGGCAAATCAAATCAAATCAAATGACCTTTATTGGCATATCACCAAGCAGGCTTCTTGTGGGTGAGGAGGGGAGCAAATCTGGTTCTCCAGATTAGAGTCTGCCACTCTAAACCACTACACCATGCTGG
Source organism: Sphaerodactylus townsendi (assembly GCF_021028975.2). Classification (NCBI taxonomy): domain Eukaryota; kingdom Metazoa; phylum Chordata; class Lepidosauria; order Squamata; family Sphaerodactylidae; genus Sphaerodactylus; species Sphaerodactylus townsendi. The sequence goes on from NC_059429.1 coordinate 27,091,301, forward strand.
AGCAGAGCTAGAATCCCTTGGCAAGATTCCAACTAGAAGCAATCCTGAGCAGATAACACTGAATGTCCCGGACAACCCATACAGGTTTCTTACAGCAGGTGTTAGGAAGATGTTCCATTAACCATCCGTTTTCAACTCTTTGAATGTGGCTACAATTTGCAAGATGAAGCTACTTCACTCTAATTGGGTCTTCCTGCTCCATCTAGCCATTGTATTGTCTTTTCTACTTGGCAATAGTTTGTCAAGGCTTTGAGCAGAGGCTTTTTCAGATTTCAAACTGGAGGTGCAAGGAATTGAATGTGAGACCTTGCCCGTGAGCTCAGCTACTGAGCTACAGGCTGCCTTCCACACGTCACTTTAGTTGTGACATTTTTTTTTCTATCACCAAAGAACCACCATTTTATTTAAAGCAGAATCCTTTACATCACCAATATAAAAGTCAAAGCCGTGCGTGGGGGGGGTGGTCTGTAGGTAGATTGCAGTCTGACGCTGCAATCCTAGAGACATCTTAATAGGAGTAAGCACCATTGAATAAAATGTCCCCTGAATGGACACTGTTCAGGGCAGCTGACGATACTTAAATATGGAGGGAGGGAGCATGCGTTCACATGTTCATGTGTGAAAGAGGTATCTCAGGCCTGTGTACCTTGTGATCCACTCAAATGCAGCCACAAACCACTAAGTGTGACCTATTAGGATCTTGACCATCCCCTCCCCGTTTTTAAGTCCAAGAAAAATAACAAGAGGTTTTTCCAAGTCTCAGCTGAGCTGTCACACATAGCTAGAAGCTATGGTTTGGTGAGTCATAGATAAAGTGATTTAATTTAAATTGCTAGGTCTCAACATCTCCGGTTTAGATCAGATGACAAAAATAATATACATACAAATCTAATTAAGAATTATATTAAAAACTTTCTCAGTCTCTCTTTCACAGGCGCGCACACACACAGTTCCAGCTTAGCTCCGCTATTCACACCTTAGTTTCTTTCTAATAAAACTGTACAATATTCTACTGCCAGGCCAAATAAAGAAGCCATGAACTTCCAAAATTTTGGGGTTGGATGAGAGAAACAGTTAATATTGCATACACACACACACACACACACGCACACCGTTTGGCACCTGCAAAAGTCATTGAAGGACTGGAAGGCTGTCCAAGAAACAACTCCAGAGCGACCAGACAAACAGTTCTTCAGGAGCTCCATTCCTCCCTGGCACCAGTAGGGTATTTATTATCATTGAAATGATGTTTTCTGCTAACTGCAGGATTCTCTACCAGACACACAGAGAAAGTCAGGGGACAATCCATGGATCAGTGGAGGCTACAGCAACACGGAGAAGATTCATGTGTGTCAAGGGATCATTATAGAGCAGAGTTCTCAACCTGTGGGTCGGGACCCCTTTGGGGGTCGAACGACCCTTTCACAGGGGTCGCCTAAGACTCTCTGCATCAGTGTTCTCCATCTGTAAAATGGATAAATGTTAGGGTTGGGGGTCACCACAACATGAGGAACTGTATTAAAGGGTCGCAGCATTAGGAAGGTTGGGAACCACTGTTATAGAGACTAGCTCCACCAACTGAACTTCCTCTCAAAACTCCATCTTTCTAATGACAATTTCTGCCAGTTCATTCACGCATTCAGATGCCATTTATCATACATATGGTATTGGAATTAGATCAAATATAGAACTAGCTTAATACCCTCTCACTCAGTGGAGTCTGAAGCCTTCCTCTGCTATTAGCCTAAGGAGCCTTCCTCCACTTTAAAGAACCACTTAAGGCTCTTTAGATTGGAGGAAAGCTTCCAACAAGTGGTAGGATACATGCCACAAAGGTAAGCAGGGCACAAGCCACATCGGTGGCTCACAAATGAGTGCTTAGCTGGAGCCACAGACAGTCACAAAAGATGTGTGCTGCCTCCAGGTGTGGAACTTTCCAGAAATGGCTCTTCTGACTACAGAACATTCTTCTTGCTCTGTACAACCAAATGAAAAACAGATCACTTTGGCAGTTGCAGGAATTCCTTCACAGATCCCCATATTTTTGGGGGTGCCTGCTGCCTGGAGAGCTGTTTGAAAGGGCCTGGCTCAAGAATTAGAAGTGCAGACCTCCTGAAAGTTGAAAAAGTAGGGAAATGTACTAGGACAATGATCCCCAACACTTCAACCAGGAGGTGCCCTGGCACTCACCAGTGTGCCCCCTTCTTTCTTCAATCTTGGGGATAAAATACAAAGGTTGTTCAATGGAACAGGGATAAAAATAAGTAACTTTGATCAGTAGTATTCCAAACTCATCCCTGGTCAGTGGGTCACAGCATTCACTCTCTGTCTAGTCCCAGATGTAGTCTTCTATTATTATTATTATTATTATTATTATTATTATTATTATTATTATTATTATTATTATTATTATTATTATTATTATTATTACTATTACTATTACTACTACTACTACTACTACTACTATTACTATTACTATTACTATTACTATTACTATTACTATTACTATTACTATTATTATTATTATTATTATTATTATTATTATTATTATTATTATTATTATTATTATTATTTAATTGGGTTTATAGACCGCCCTCCCCTGGAGGGCTCAGGGCGGTGAACAACACATAATAGAGCACAATGATAGATTAAAATCCAATAAATATAAGTTAATATGGCTCTAATAAATAAACCCTATGTGACTCTGAGCTTCCCTATGGCTAGCAAGTTCTTCCTGTATTTCAAAACTGAAAACATTATCTATCTCCACCCCAAAACGAAGTCACAATGCTGGCTTTCTTAAGCTTCAGAAGGGCCCAGGAGTTATCAGCTCTGAGCAACCCCCACTCTTCATCCCCCCTTCTGAACGACAGCTAAACAATACTTGGCTTGGAACATCCCAGCATTGTACGATAGGGTAGATGTTTCATGTTGGTGCCAACTACCATGACCCAAAAAAACTTCAAAAGTGCCCATGGGCTCCACATTATTGAAACGCTCTCAACCGGAAGGAGGATTCTCTGCATCTTGCACTCCTGACTGGTGATGCTTGTGGCTCAGTTAGGTTGACACAGTTGGCTCCAGCGGTTTCCCAACCAAGTGTTCCAAAGCCCATCTCAATTCCAGCAGGGAAACCTTTCTGTAAAGTCACCTCGCTAGTTTTCAATTCGAGCAACACAAGTCACAATCCCAGCCAAGTTCAATTAATTTCTCTAATAAGATTTTGCAAGCCATTATTTTGGAGGGTTTATCAAAGTCCAGATACATCTTCAGCTTTCCATTAGTCATGCTCATTTAGTAATTCAATCAGTCAAAAAAAAAAGCTATTAAGTTCCTTTGGCAACTTGGGCTGTATTAGTCTCCAGGTCCTCAAAGATTTTCATCATGTTTGTGCCATTATGTTAGCTATCAGGCAATGACAACTACTTGCAAGCACAAATAGAACTTGAATAAATTGATGTCAGGAACTCCAGTGGAGCAGGTAGTGACCTTAAAGATACAGCGACTATGTTCCTTTTTAGAGTTTTTTTCTGCTCTGGTCCGGGCTTAATAGAAAACTCTGTCAGGTGAGACATGGGTCCTGCAAGACCTAGTACACTTTTGCAGGGTCTGTAAGATGGAACTGTCACCACAAGGTTTAGGACCGAGGACAGCAACAGTATCCAACTAGCTGGCCTCTCTTTTCCTTTCCTTTCCTTTCCTTTCCTTTCCTTTCCTTTCCTTTCCTTTCCTTTCCTTTCCTTTCCTTTCCTTTCCTCTCCTCTCCTCTCCTCTCCTCCCATCCCTTCCCCCCTCTTTTCTATGTATGTAGTGAATGCTGATTATATGGGGGATGTAGGCTGATTCTGCATAGGCAACACTAATGGGTTAAATGAACCTGTGTTGCCCTTGCTGCCATTTGCAGGGTGCAGGGGCCAGCTGGGATTGCTGGGATCCCAGCGGCAGGAGGTGGCCCAGTTTGCATGGGAAATGCTGTGTTTCCCTGTGAACTGCGCAGCTGAGAATCCCCCCACCCAAGAATCCCCACCCCACCCATTTACCAGCACTACATTCTCACAATACTAGAACCAGGGGGCATACATTGAAAATTCTGGGGGGAAGAATTAGGACTAATAAAAGGAAACACTTCTTCACGCAACGTGTGATTGGTGTTTGGAATATGCTGCCATAGGAGGTGGTGATGGCCACTAACTTGGATAACTTTAAAAGGGGCTTGGACAGATTTATGGAGGAGAAGTTGATTTATGGCTACCAATCTTGATCCTCTTTGATCTGAGATTGCAAATGCCTTAACAGTCCAGGTGCTCGGGAGCAACAGCCGCAGAAGGCCATTGCTTTCACATCCTGCAGGTGAGCTCCCAAAGGCACCTGGTGGGCCACTGCGAGTAGCAGAGAGCTGGACTAGATGGACTCTGGTCTGATCCAGCTGGCTTGTTCTTATGTTCTTATGTTCTTATGTTCTTACATGGTGGCCACCTAATAGAAAATCCACTGTAATGGCAGCTGCCTGGGGAATCCACCATAACAGTAGACAGAAGAGGGTGGGAATGGAATGCTTCCTGCTTGCCGTAGTTAGCACAGGCAAGCAGGAAGCATCTGCGACCTGGGTTGAAGAAAAAAAAAGTAACTGATTTAGCGACTTTCATTTAACCCAGGTTTAAGCAAATATAATGGGTTAGAAGAATTGGGGGGGGGGGCAGTTCTGTGGGAACTTCTCCCCCATGACGCTTTCAAAAAGGGCCTGAACCCATTATATTTGGCCAGTGCAGAATCACCCATATCTTAGAATTTGGATTGTTTTATTCCCCTTAGTGGAGATTAATGATGTCGGGATGTAGATGAGAACCCTTTATTGATTTTACAGTTTATTAATTGATACAGTAAGCTGCCCTGGGCCTGTATGGGGAAGAGGAGCCTTTAAGTTGAATCAAATAACAAATAAATAAATGATTGATTGATTGATTATGATTCAGCCAGTTCCCAGAATTGGAATCACATTGTTGTTGAAATCTCATTGAGCCTTTCTATGAAGGGGGGGGGGGGAGGTGCATAGCAACAGCAATCCATTATATCTATGATCCTATGTATCAGATGAACACATGAAGCTGCCGTATTGAGCCTGAAAAGTGGTCTATATAGGCCAGTTGCCTAGTCTTGCCTTGTCAGCAATAGCTCTTCCAGACCTCAAGCAGAGGTCTTTCACCTCAGCTACTTTCTGATCTTCTCAACTGAACAAGCTGAACCTGACACACAAAGTGGGATCACTGAATAAAACCCCATTCCCTACGGTTAACTTCTGCCATCAAAAGCAAGGTTCTGCAATCCAGCAAGAGAACTGGTCTTTCTCCATTGCCTGGAGAAAAGCGGTGACTCTCTGTCCCTCAGAAAAACGCTGAAAGCAGAAAGGTGTCCCAGTTATTTCCAAAAGTTTCAGAGGGCAGCTGTGTGGGTAGAACAGCTCGATTTGAGTCTAGTAGCACTAGAACAGATATATCTTTTGGGGTATAAGTTTTCAAGGATCAAAGCAGAGCTCTGGCTCTTGAAAGCTTATACTTAAAAATTCGTGTTGGCCTCTAAGGGGCTACTGGACTTGAATCTAGCTGTGCTTCCCAGAAGTCTCTGAACTTTCTGCTATGTGGTTAAGCCTCTACCTCAGCTGGGGGTGTCTGAGCCTGCGGGAGCTCTGGCTGTAGAAGTGTCCTCTGTTTACAGTGAGCATGTAAGGGGTGACCTAACACCCTTTCCCAGTTCAGAGCAGGAACAGGGAGCCTCGGAGACACTCTTCAAAGCTCAGGATGACATCAGAGGCCAGCCCCTGCGTGTAGTCTTGAGCAAGCACATTTGGCCGACTACTAGCTCAGATGTATTGTCAAAGGCTTTCATGGTCGGAATCTCTAGGATGTTGTGGGTTTTCCGGGTTGTATGGCTGTGTTCCAGTAGTATTTTCTCCTGACGTTTCTCCTGCATCTGTGGCTAGCTCAGATCTTTGCATAAAGGGAAATAACCCCAGGGAGAGAGCCAACCTTTGCCACTTTGCAGCTAGCAGCCAGCCTTCACAACCGTAATCAGGCGCTTCTTTTATCTTAGCCAGCTCTACAGAAAAGCTTTATGCACAAACTCCCAACCCTGACTGAAACAACGTGATTAGGAGACAGTTCTAACTTCCCTGGAATTCACTCCCACCTTTCTTCTAACTCTAAGGGAGTTGAATCGGGCTCCTAGGCAAGCTGCCAGCAACCTCATAACAAATGCGTTGGTCTTTAAGGAATCCCTAGATTCTGGTCTGTTTTTCTTTCCTACAAAGTTTTCATGGGAATACAGACGGGTACTCTTTTTGAAGCATACCTCTGGTACGTTTCTAACTCCCAAACTTGCACTCTCTGGCTTTCCCACACAATAAAAGTGGACCCAAAAGAGACAAAAATAGGCAACATACACAGAATAAACAAATGAGAATATCACGTTATTAGTTCCATTAAGCTGGGGCCGAGTTCCTCAGAAAAGGCCAGGAAGTAGGACAGTGACTCTATGCCTGTTTTGGAAAGAAACAGAAATACCCCAGCTTCCCAGTGGACTTCTGGATGGTTATAATGATCCTACTTATACACACAGCAAATTTCTCCTTCTATTAGTTTTACCACGCCCTGGAATTATCTTTGCTTCCACACTATTTGCTCTTTCCCTCGAAGCAACCTTCCTATCTGAGCAGACTGCTTCAAGGGAAGCATTGGGGTGCCATTAATGGCAGCTGAATTGAGAGATTGGTAGGACTGAGACAGGGGCGCAGTTCGCCACTCATTTCGAGCAAGAAGTTCCCAGTAGACCTGAGCAAGGGCAGCCACCTGGATTTTTTACCCAAGGTACTGAAATTTCTTATTTTCCTCCCAGCGCCCCGGTGCTTGTTAATCACACTTCCCCCAGCAGAGGAGAATATTCAAGTGAAATGCCTGGAGGGGCCATGACTTCCCAGCTCCTGCCAGAGCAATAAATGGGAACTACGGCATGATCAAATGCTAATGCCAGCTTTTGTTCCTGTGGAGTCTCAGAGCCCACGTCTCTTGTACAAGACTTGGGGGTGTCCCAACTTTCTAGCTCAGGGGTCTGCAACCCACGGCTCTGGAGCCGCATGCAGCCCTTTCAGTCTTATACTGCGGCTCCACATGGCCTGGAGGTTGGAAGGTAGCGTGGGTGTGTCCCTCCAGCCCACCAGAGCAGCGCTGAAAGGAAAGGTGAGTGGAGAGGCCAAACTGGAGGCAGCTCTGTGCATGAGGACACCACTTTTCGTGTCCCCTCCACTCACCTCTCCTTCCAGCACTGCTCTGGAGGGCTGGAGGGACACGCCCACGCTGCCCTCTGACACCTGGAGGTCGGAAGGTAGCGTGGATGTGTCCCTCCAGAGCAGCCACCATCCCCCTTCTGCCACCCCCACAGCCACCATCCCTCCTCTGCCCCACAGAGCAGGCAGCTGCCTGCTCCATCGGGCAGAGGGGGTTTCCCGGCCCGGCACCACTGCCTCCCGCAGCATGAGAAGCAGTGGCACTGGGCTGGCCATGGCCACCATCCCCCTCTGCCTCACGGAGCAGGCAGCTACCTGCTCCATTGGGCAGAGGGGTTTTCCTGCCCCGCATCTCCACCTCCCAGCACTGGAAGGAAAGGTGAGTGTAGGGGCTGAACCAGAGGTAGCTCCGTGCGGAGCCGCGGCGCCAACTTGGTAGACCTTCAGGGCCGTGGAAAACAGGTCCAAGTTGCTCTTTGGGTGGTAAAGGTTGCTGACTCCTATTCTAGCTCCTCACAGGCTCCTTCTCCAGTGCTCTTTTTCCTCTTTCTTTCATAGATGCTTCCTTGACTTGTGTGGCCTTCCTTGGACTCACCTTCAGAGTCTTGCCATCAGATGGGCGGGCCTTCTGCCAGGTATGCTCCCCCTGCCCAGGTAAGCCTAGACCCCTTCCTCAGCTGGCTGCCGTGGTGTGTTGGGTGTCTTCTTGCCTGTTCTGTGTTTCCCTCAGAGGGTTGTCAGTCATCCCTTTGACCCCCTTGCCAGTCTCATCCTTTATTTGAGAATGCTCACCACTAGGGTGCTTCCCACCCAACTGACTGTGACAATGCGCTGTTTCCAGCCTGGCCATGTTTACATCCATTCAACCCGGATGGAGCGCCCACCACCACTCATATACACCCCCAGCCTCACACCTTGCTTATGATCTACATGCTGTGCACATATGCATCTGGTGCACTGGATATGGCCCTGGTAGCTACCAGTACTGAACCACTGGATACTTCAACTCCTGTCAGCATGAGCATGCTGAGCAAGCAGTGCCCAGGCCACTAAAACACTGAAGGCAAGGAAGGGGCCTAGAAGCCAAGAGGAGGCTTTTAGTGCAAAGACTCTGGAATAATCACTTGTAAAAGCATGGCTGCAGTTTCGAGCAATGCTTAGGTTTAGACAGTTAAGAACATTCTGCCAACTCTGGTACCATTCCTGGAGGTAGGGAAAGGGGACCACAAACTGTGGTGAATGCAGCACAGAGCAAGGCAAGTCTTTAAAGGATCTGGACAAGAAGTGCTCAGAGCAAATCTGCTTCAGTATTTAATGCTGCTGGGGGCTGGATCAACTTCAAGTTTAAAGGGGGAAGGAATATTAGAGCTGGGGAGGAGAAAATACATTCATCACTTTCCAAAGTTGGAGTCCAAGAGATATAACTAATGTCAACTTCTGCTCTTCTAGTGCCTGATCACAGGACTTTCCTGCAACCTCAGTGCCTGGTTTATGACTCAATATAGTCTCAGCTTCTTATCTGCTGGCTTCAGACCCTTGGATGGTCTCTAGACTTCTCTGAGTTCCCTAACCTGGGCTCTGCCTAGCTGCTGCTCACAATCTTGGCCCTACCTACCAAGGAGAATCGAAAGGGAATGAAGGCCATCTGCATCTAACCCATTTCTACAAGGTAGAGGAAGGAATACCCAACCGCTCCTCCGTTTAGACTGGCACCTTCAAACACCTGAAAAAAAACTATTGAGTTTATTTTGAGAGGTCAGAACTGGTCAGAACTGAAATCACAGATTTTTAAACTCATGCCATGGCTCAGTGGTAGAGTATCTGCTTGGCATGCAGGAGATTCCAGGTTCGATCCCTGGCAACTCCACTTAAAGGACCAGATAGGAGGTGATGTGAAAGACCTCTTACCTGAGACCCTGGAGAGCCACTGCCAATCTAAATAGACCAGTGGTGTCAAACCTATGGCACTCCAGATGTTCATGGACTACAATTCCCATCAGTCCATGGGAATTGTAGTCCATGAACTCTGGAGTGCCGTAGGTTCGCCACCACGGAAGTAGACAATATTTATGGACTGATAGTCTGATTTACTGTGAAGCAGCTTCATGTGTCTTTAGGTTCTTGCAGTGCTTTCTCCCCATTCCTTCTTGGTTCTATGTTAAAAAAATAATATGTTAAAAAAATAATGTTAAAAAAATATGTTATGTTAAAAAAATAATGCTGTGGGGTGGGGGGTGAGGGTTAGGCTGTGTGGCTTATCTCTGAGCTGCAGATTGCCAATAGTCTGCAAACACTTCTTTTGACATTGCTTTGCACCTAACAGTGCAAAGCAGCCAACAGCAGCCAGTCTCATTCTAGCCTTGGCCAACGTGGCTGCCTACCCACCAATGTCAAATCTGGTTCTGGTGGGTTTTCCGGGCTGTGTGGCCGTGGTCTGGTGGATCTTGTTCCTACCGTTTTGCCTGCATCTGTGGCTGGCGTCTTCACTGTGGGACACAGTGTGTAACAGACTTCTCTCTGTGATGCACCTCTGAAGGTGCCAGCCACAGATGCAGGCGAAATGTCAGGAACAAGATCCACCAGACCACGGCCACACAGCCCGGAAAACCCACCAGAACCAGTTGAATCCGGCCGTGAAAGCCTTCGACAATACAATGTCAAATCTGTTTGACTGCAAAAAAAAGAGAGAGGAAAAATGCATTTTGAGCTGCCATTTGGAATCTTGTTAAGTTCTGAGCGTGTGCCAACTTGATGAATACCACCAACAGGTGCAAAGACAACGCATACATGCTAATAGAGTTGATTTATTTTAAAGGACATATGGTGACCTGGAGGTACACATAATGCAAGCAAACGATGACCATGAGTTTACAGAGGCTACCCTGCCAGCCGCCATGATGAATGACACCCCTGCTTAAGTGCAAAATAGCTCAAAAGACTTCTTGCGTTGAATGTGAAGCAAGTCATTGAGGCACCCACATGGGGAACAGTATAGGGAAAGCCCATTGCACAAAGTTTTAGTGAGCTATTGCTGGAGAGAGGAGATAAAACTGAACTAGATAGACCCCCCAGTCCAGATATAGAATTCAGCTTCGCGTGTTCTTATTTTCCATTAAGAAGTCTAATCAATTGACATATTCAACCATCAAGGTTTCGAAAGTTGTTTCTGTTCCATGTGTTGTTTTTGTTTCACAGGGATGTCCCCAAAACAAGTAGGATGTGGTACACTCAGAGGAGAGCAAAATTAAGTGGGTGAATCCAACCAGATCAGCTGCCCTTTGTAAGACCAACTGGCCTTCATGAGACTCGAGCCAGGACAGGAAAGTGAAGGCACCATCGCCAAAGAATGGACTGATTGACCCTTCTCTGTCATAATAGTTGTGGAAGACCAATTGTCCTAGGAGACAGACTGGAAAGAGAAAAAGGGAAGGAAATATTACATCACCAGCCTATCTACCTACCTTTCACATTGTAAGCTGCCTTGAACCATGAGTCACGGCCGGATATAAATGTTTTAATGAATGAATAATAAACAAAGAAATTGGCTGTTGTGGGTTTTCCAGGCTGTGTGGCCACGGTCTGGTAATTTCTGCTCCTAACATTTCACCCGCATCTATGGCTCGCATCTTCAGCGGCTGAGGTCTCCCCAAGCAAAGCTCATATTTAAGTCAAAGAGAATGGGAAAAAAATACTCCAAGTGACTAAAACATTACATGTTTAAAATTCCCTTGTTCATATATGAAATCTGCTTCCCATCAGTCCATCTCCACCCTGGCATGTGACCCAGGTTTAGTTCTATCCTAAACAAAGCAAAGCATAAATATTTTGTTTTTTAAAAGTGTTCGTTTATATTCCTCCTCAATGAGAATCCAAAGCAACTTACACTGGTCTCCTTTTTTCAATTTTATCTGCACTACAACCCCATGAAGCAAGCTGGGGGGGTCTGCAACCTGTGGCTGGCCAATTGGCCATGCAGGCAGGGGCTGGTGGGAATTGTAGTCCATGAACATCTGGAGAGCCACAGGTTGCAGACCCCTGATTCAGTGAGTTTCCATGGCAGAGTGAAGATTCAAACCTGGAGTCTCCAAGACCCTATTTGGAAACTCTAACAACTAGAACAAAGCCAACGCTAAGGCTCAGCAAAAACCATTGCAAAGAAATATTTCTACTTGCAACAAAAAAGACAAAAGCAACAATTAGCAGCAAAAAGGGCAAACTGCTGGCTCTTAGAAGGATGACACAGCAGCGTTTTATTCTTGTCCTTTCCAAACTGCAAGTCACGGACATCTCCCTTCCCAAATTTGGAGCCCGCCTTTCTCAATGAGATTCACGGTGGTTCACAAAATACAGAAAAAAATTCAACCACACAGCACAAATCATCCAATGAACAATGACTTGGACTAGAATTATAACCCATCAGTCACCAGTGGAATGACTGAAGGACAGGTGTGATGTAATTCAGGTGTGATATCCATGTTATTTCTAGCAACAGGGCCCCACAGTCCCTTCCACAGCTGACTGAGTTCCTTCTTCACTTGAGGAATCACTCTCCACTCCCATTCTCTTTGTTCTCACATCGGCCACTCTCAATAAAAAGCAGTCAAGATGACCACTTTAGCTTTAGGTTGGTTCATCTGTGAGTTGTCTCCTGCACCGGTTTTGTTAAAAGGCATGCCCAGTACTATCCAGACTGGAGATGAATCATCTCTGTAAAGCAATATCAATGACTTAAAATTCAGAACAGAAAACGGGGGGGGGGGGGAGTTGGGACATGGACGTTGGCTACTAACGTTATTGACATAAAATCGAGAAAGGAACTGTTCCCAGCAGGCACACATGTCTGACCTCTCTGGAAGCAGGGAATCTGATTTGTCATTCAGCCACTGAAGTCCACCCCATCTCCCCAATGCATGGACAGGGGCTGAGCTAATGACAGGAGGCTCATGTCAATGTTAGTATGTAACCGTTCAGCCCAGAATCTGTCTCAATTCATCATTTCCAATGTTGCTGTAAGGTCTACAAATGCCACATCTACTGTGCTCTTTGGAGTTTGTTGGTAATGTGACAATACACAGAAAATCAAGGATGGCCCCGAATAACTATTTCTTCCTCTTTTCTGACAGCCAATAGCTTCAAATAAGCCGCCTTATAAAGCAGCCCACCAGTTTATTGAACAGCTCTATATTTTAGATGCTGTATCTGCAAGATTCATGAGCCGGTCATTTGTAGCATGTTTTTGATTACTGTTTTAAAAAAACAAAGCGATACCATTACATTGGATCCCTCGCCTATGGGCAATCCACCAGTGTCATTTATGCAGTATGGAGAAATAATCACACTGGCATTAATTAAAGCACGTAAAGGAAACCGAAGTTAAGGCAGTTGCCAGGAATCTTGCTACAAGGATAGAATTAGACATGGTCATGTCAGTGTTTATACTAGGACATTTATGGGAGGTGGTGGCTGGAAAGCAATCTAAAATGTGATTATTGTCATCACAATCAATAATTCACAAGCTGCATGTGTATGGGAAGACCGAAACATTTCAACTAAGACTGAAATACTGTGAAAAGCAAGGGGTGGAGTGGTTAAACAAACATCTGGTGGGAATTAGCCATGATAAAAAGGTAGCAGTTCTGAAACTAAACAGCCCCATTGTTATATTTTTTTGGAACAGATGGAACTCCATGAAACATCCCTCCATTTCATTGGCAAGTTCCTAAATGCTGTGAAAATAGAGGTCATCAGGTACCCAAATATGAGTACCCAAATACACATGAGATCTGAATAACCAATAAGATGTTTGCTGCTTTGTTTGTCAAATTTGTTTTTTGATATCATCTGCAAGTGCCTTTTTGCAATCACACGAAAAACCACACACAATCAACTATCAATTTTTGGAGAAGGGGGCAGCTGGTGAAAATGGCATCGACAAGATGTAATGATAAAGACTGTGCAAAAAGGGGTTCCTTGCATAACTAAAGGGTTAATCGAGAAGTCACTGGAATGGCCGTGGGCTCCTGCCAACTCCAGTTTGAAACGTTGGCAAATTGGATCGCGAGAAGGGAACACAACCCACAGCGATCCCCAGTCCCACGATAGAGTTAGCCAAGATGACAGAGGAGGTGGAGCGGAAGGGTGATGTGGACGAAAGCTGACGCGTGTCTCCCCTCACCGCTCCCTGCAGGAGGAGAGCTCTATGCAGCCCGAAAGGAGACCCAGCGAGTGTAAACGCCTTTGCTAGCTGTCAGGAGGATTAGCAGCAGCAAATGGGGATGAAAGGGTTGAGGAGCAAAAGGTCAGCAAGTCAGGCAGATCAGGAGCTGGGCTGGTCACTTTTCTGGCTTGTATCTCTCCTCTGGTATGGGTTTTTTCATATAAAGCTACCATGCACCCCGGTTGGTGGAACCTCTGAGTACTTTGTTTCATTCTAAGAGAGGAAACAAAGCTCCAAGAGCAATTATCAGCAAGCTCTGAAAAAACAGAGTAAAGCAAAGCAAAGCATGTTTATTGGTGAACGCTGTACAGTACAGGTCCTTCCTTGTTAGAACTGCCACCAGATTTTTGCCCCACTGCAAAACAAGTAGCGAAGCTGAAGGGTTAGATAAATTCGAGATAAATTCAGGATGAAGGCCTGAGGATGAGGGGTGGCATGCAAGGGAGGGAAGGGGAGGGGGCCCGGCATCTGAACATGGCCTACCCACCCTAGTGGAGGGAGGGGAGGGGTGGCATGCAAGAGAGGGGAGTGAGTGAGGGGTGGCATGCAAGGGAGGGGAGGGGGCCCGGCATCTGGACCTGCCCCACCCACCCTAGCGGAGGGAGGGGAGGGAGAGTGAGGGGTGGTATGCAAGGGAGGGGAGGGAGTGAGGTGTGGCATGCAAGGGAGGGGAGGGAAGGGAAGGGCCCCCAGCATCTAGACATGGCCCACCTACCCTAGCAGAGGGAGCGGGAGGGGAGGGAGGGGTGGCATGCAAGGGAAGGGGAGGGAGTGAGGGGTGGCAAGAAAGGGAGGGAAGGGGAGGGGGGCTGGCATCTGGACATGGCCCACCCACCCTAGTGGAGGGAGGGGGAGGGGTGGCATGCAAGAGAGGGGAGGGAGGGAGGGAAGGAGGGGTGGCATGCAAGGGAGGGGAGGGTTTCATCCTCATGTAAAAAGTCCAAAGAATATCAAGGGAAGCTAAAAGAAGTTTAGTAACATGAACTGTCCTGGAAGTTGGTCTCTGAAAGCGTCAGAAAGGTGTCAAGTGGGAAAGCAGAAGCTTGGCCCCAGAGGAAAGAAAAGAGAAGCAAATGTATTGCTATATTGTTAATTGATATTGTCTATGTATTGATATTTGACATGTGGATGGATTGTTATCGTAGTGTTGATGTATTGTTAATATGCTGATTTATTATTAATGCATAGATAGTATGGATTGAGTATTGATATGTACTGATATGTATTAATGTAGTGATGCTGTTATCTGTTATTAGCAAACTGTTAGGCTTGGGGTGTTTAAGTCGCCATCTGAAAGTTCATTCTTATTATTTAGTTCTTATGTATTTTATTAGTATTTATTTTTGTTACAATGTAGATTGTTTTATTATGTTGTTAGCCGCCCTGAGCCCTCTAGGGATAGGACAGGGGATAAATTGAATTACAAATACAAACAAATATCAGCCCACCAGTTGTCCTCCCTTCTGCAGCCACTAATGGCGACACAGGCCAACAGCAGATGCAGAGGATGACCTTATTTTCAGTGGGACTATCACAAGGTGTTGTGTAAAGCAGGGTGCAGCAATAGCTTGTTCACTCACTAAGGGGCAAGAAGCTCTTCACCAACATGTCCACCTCCAAGATCATCTAATTCCAGTTGGAAAAGCCAGCTGAAAGGAAAAAAAAATCCTCCTTTTTTTCACAGAGAGTTTAGAAGCGGAAAGGATGGGTGCTTTCTTTCCCTTTTGTGCTGAGAAAAGCATAAGCAACAGGGGGATGCTGTATCCCATAAAAGACCACCACGAATGAAAGAAAACAATGGAAGGGCTTGGCGGCAACCACCAAAGATGTGATCCCTTGACAAAAAATATGCACGTTCTATTGATCTAGTGAAACTGTTATTACCAAGGATTTTGCAAGATGCTTTTGAACATGCCAAAGATCGGACGGACGGACGGACGGACGGAGAGGCAGGCAGGCAGGCAGGCAGGCAGGCAGGCAGGCAGGCAGGCAGGGAGGGAGGGAGGGAGGGAGGGAGGGAGAGGGCATGCCTGTTTGCCTGCCTGCCTGCCTGCAGTCTACACAGGTGTTTTTCAATACAAAGAGCCCACAAAGAGGAGATCAGGTTCCAAAATCCTCCACAAGTTTCACACGACCAAATGCAACTGAAATGCCTCAGCAACCCCCAGTCATAGGCAAAGAACTGTAGGCTTGAAAGGGTGTTAAAATTCTGTCAGAACAGCTGCCCACACATCCTCCTGTAGGGTGATTCATTTCTCATGTTCCTCAGATCAGTACTTGTAATACAGGACTGCATCACAATGCAAAGGGATTATTAAAAGGAAGTCAGACAGATTCGTAGAAGACAGCTCCATCAATTGCTACGAGGCAGGGTGAGAAAAGGCATCCTCCGTATACCGAGGCAGCCAAACTCTGAAAAACAGCTAGGAGACAAAATCAGGGGAAGGCCGTGGCCTCTATGTCTGTTTGTTGACACTCAAGGGCAACTGGTATAAAAGAAGATGCTGGACAAGATGGACCACTGGTCTGATCCATCAGCCTTCACTTTTGTTCTTATACTCTAATGAATTGCCCAGCAAGGCTAACCTTAGCTAACATGGAACAGATTTACACCATCTGCCTTCCTTTGCAAAATGTATTCTGGTTACAATTTAGGTAGCTGCAGCACTTAGGGATAATAGGGCACAACAAGTCAAAACAGGAAGGGCTGGAAAATATCAGCAAGAACCACAAAGTGAAGTACAAGCATAGTTAACTCTGAACTGCAGAGCACTCAACAAAAGCATTTTATGTATTTGTTTTACCAATGTTGTTTATGTGGAAGAACTTAAAGAAATCCACCAGAGCTCATCAGCCTCACAGATCTCATCTGTTGTACAATTTCAGAGATCTGCTTCTAAGACCCATTGGATGTAGGTCCACTGGATTTAACATCACTCCATTTCTCACTTAGACCGTTCTCTAGAGGGCTACTCTGGAAAGATCTGAAGAACAGTGGAAAGGATGTTACTTGCATTTGAGATGTGCATCCTAATCTCCCATTTTCACCAAATGATTGAAGGGTTTGTCATGATGGAAGAGGTGTTAGCGATAGAGCTCAGGGCTAAGTCTTAAGGTCACAGGCCCCATTAGCTCAAGGGGCTGGATTCCCACCACATGACAGCAGAAAAGAAGTTTTTACTGAAGAAGAAGAAGAAGAAGAAGAAGAAGAAGAAGGAGGAGGAGGAGGAGGAGGAGGAGGAGGAGGAGGAGGAGGAGGAGGAGGAGAAGGAGGAGGAGGAGGAGGAGGAGGAGTTTGGATTATATGCCCCCTTTCTCTCCTGTAGGAGACTCAACGGGGCTTACAATCTCCTTGCCCTTCTCCCCTCACAACAAACACCCTGTGAGGTGGGTGGGGCTGAGAGGGCTCCAAAAAGCTGTGACTAGCCCAAGGTCACCCAGTTGGCGTGTGTTGGAGTGCACAGGCTAATCTGAATTCCCCAGATAATCCTCCACAGCTCAAGTGGCAGAACGGGGAATCAAACCTGGTTCCTCCAGGTTAGAATGCACCTGCTCTTAACCACTATGTCACCGCTGTTTCATATGCCACTGCTAATAGAAAGTTCTGTTTCATCTAGATGTTGTGGAAAAGCTATTGTGAAATTATAAAGAGATTATTTCATTTCTGATCAGTGCAACTGTGTGTACAAAAACTGAAAGGCTATCTGGTACAACCATTATAATTCTAACTGTTGGTATGGCATAATCTTTTGAAGAATGCCATGGAGGGTGGGATCACTAAAATATATCATGTGCCAGATCTTGCACAAGCAGAAATGCAAAACGGGATATAGTCAAGTCAGCTTAGTGCAAGGCCTACTCGAGATAACTTTCTTTTTCATCCACTTGCGTGGCAGCTCTTCCACGATCAGAAAGATGGGCTCAGATGGCCAGCAAAATTCCTGAAGGCAAAAAAACAGTCCTAATGGCATTTCGGATATTGGTTGTTAACTCAAGAGGCAACCCAAAGTGCACTCTTTGCATCCTTATAGTAATCCCAGTGACCACATGCTTATCATCCTGCTAGCTTGTGTGGGTCTAACGGTGCAGTCAAGTCACGATTGACTTGTCATGACCCTGTAGCAGTGGTTCCCAACCAAGGGTACAAATACCTCCAGGGGTACACAACAGAGGGGATGTGCAAAAAATTACGTAATGGGTTTGCTAATATGGGGGTACAGTTTTAGGGAAATGGGTTGCCAAGGGGTGCACAAGTGAAAAAAATGTTGGAAACCCCTGCCCCCCACCCCCCCCCACCCCCCAACCCCCCCCCCCCCCCCCCAACCCCCACCCCCCACCCCGCCCCCCCCGCCCCCCCCCCCCCCCCCACCCCCCCCCCCCCCAACCCCCCACCCCCCCCACCCCCCCCCCCCACACCCCCCCCCCCCCCCAATACCCCCCCCCCCCAACCCCCCCCCCCCCCACCCCCCCCCCCCCCCACCCCCCCCCCCCCCCACCCCCCCCCCCCCCCACCCCCCCCCCCCCCCACCCCCCCCCCCCCCCACCCCCCCCCCCCCCCACCCCCCCCCCCCCCCACCCCCCCCCCCCCCCACCCCCCCCCCCCCCCACCCCCCCCCCCCCCCACCCCCCCCCCCCCCCACCCCCCCCCCCCCCCACCCCCCCCCCCCCCCACCCCCCCCCCCCCCCACCCCCCCCCCCCCCCACCCCCCCCCCCCCCCACCCCCCCCCCCCCCCACCCCCCCCCCCCCCCACCCCCCCCCCCCCCCACCCCCCCCCCCCCCCACCCCCCCCCCCCCCCACCCCCCCCCCCCCCCACCCCCCCCCCCCCCCACCCCCCCCCCCCCCCACCCCCCCCCCCCCCCACCCCCCCCCCCCCCCACCCCCCCCCCCCCCCACCCCCCCCCCCCCCCACCCCCCCCCCCCCCCACCCCCCCCCCCCCCCACCCCCCCCCCCCCCCACCCCCCCCCCCCCCCACCCCCCCCCCCCCCCACCCCCCCCCCCCCCCACCCCCCCCCCCCCCCACCCCCCCCCCCCCCCACCCCCCCCCCCCCCCACCCCCCCCCCCCCCCACCCCCCCCCCCCCCCACCCCCCCCCCCCCCCACCCCCCCCCCCCCCCACCCCCCCCCCCCCCCACCCCCCCCCCCCCCCACCCCCCCCCCCCCCCACCCCCCCCCCCCCCCACCCCCCCCCCCCCCCACCCCCCCCCCCCCCCACCCCCCCCCCCCCCCACCCCCCCCCCCCCCCACCCCCCCCCCCCCCCACCCCCCCCCCCCCCCACCCCCCCCCCCCCCCACCCCCCCCCCCCCCCACCCCCCCCCCCCCCCACCCCCCCCCCCCCCCACCCCCCCCCCCCCCCACCCCCCCCCCCCCCCACCCCCCCCCCCCCCCACCCCCCCCCCCCCCCACCCCCCCCCCCCCCCACCCCCCCCCCCCCCCACCCCCCCCCCCCCCCACCCCCCCCCCCCCCCACCCCCCCCCCCCCCCACCCCCCCCCCCCCCCACCCCCCCCCCCCCCCACCCCCCCCCCCCCCCACCCCCCCCCCCCCCCACCCCCCCCCCCCCCCACCCCCCCCCCCCCCCACCCCCCCCCCCCCCCACCCCCCCCCCCCCCCACCCCCCCCCCCCCCCACCCCCCCCCCCCCCCACCCCCCCCCCCCCCCACCCCCCCCCCCCCCCACCCCCCCCCCCCCCCACCCCCCCCCCCCCCCACCCCCCCCCCCCCCCACCCCCCCCCCCCCCCACCCCCCCCCCCCCCCACCCCCCCCCCCCCCCACCCCCCCCCCCCCCCACCCCCCCCCCCCCCCACCCCCCCCCCCCCCCACCCCCCCCCCCCCCCACCCCCCCCCCCCCCCACCCCCCCCCCCCCCCACCCCCCCCCCCCCCCACCCCCCCCCCCCCCCACCCCCCCCCCCCCCCACCCCCCCCCCCCCCCACCCCCCCCCCCCCCCACCCCCCCCCCCCCCCACCCCCCCCCCCCCCCACCCCCCCCCCCCCCCACCCCCCCCCCCCCCCACCCCCCCCCCCCCCCACCCCCCCCCCCCCCCACCCCCCCCCCCCCCCACCCCCCCCCCCCCCCACCCCCCCCCCCCCCCACCCCCCCCCCCCCCCACCCCCCCCCCCCCCCACCCCCCCCCCCCCCCACCCCCCCCCCCCCCCACCCCCCCCCCCCCCCACCCCCCCCCCCCCCCACCCCCCCCCCCCCCCACCCCCCCCCCCCCCCACCCCCCCCCCCCCCCACCCCCCCCCCCCCCCACCCCCCCCCCCCCCCACCCCCCCCCCCCCCCACCCCCCCCCCCCCCCACCCCCCCCCCCCCCCACCCCCCCCCCCCCCCACCCCCCCCCCCCCCCACCCCCCCCCCCCCCCACCCCCCCCCCCCCCCACCCCCCCCCCCCCCCACCCCCCCCCCCCCCCACCCCCCCCCCCCCCCACCCCCCCCCCCCCCCACCCCCCCCCCCCCCCACCCCCCCCCCCCCCCACCCCCCCCCCCCCCCACCCCCCCCCCCCCCCACCCCCCCCCCCCCCCACCCCCCCCCCCCCCCACCCCCCCCCCCCCCCACCCCCCCCCCCCCCCACCCCCCCCCCCCCCCACCCCCCCCCCCCCCCACCCCCCCCCCCCCCCACCCCCCCCCCCCCCCACCCCCCCCCCCCCCCACCCCCCCCCCCCCCCACCCCCCCCCCCCCCCACCCCCCCCCCCCCCCACCCCCCCCCCCCCCCACCCCCCCCCCCCCCCACCCCCCCCCCCCCCCACCCCCCCCCCCCCCCACCCCCCCCCCCCCCCACCCCCCCCCCCCCCCACCCCCCCCCCCCCCCACCCCCCCCCCCCCCCACCCCCCCCCCCCCCCACCCCCCCCCCCCCCCACCCCCCCCCCCCCCCACCCCCCCCCCCCCCCACCCCCCCCCCCCCCCACCCCCCCCCCCCCCCACCCCCCCCCCCCCCCACCCCCCCCCCCCCCCACCCCCCCCCCCCCCCACCCCCCCCCCCCCCCACCCCCCCCCCCCCCCACCCCCCCCCCCCCCCACCCCCCCCCCCCCCCACCCCCCCCCCCCCCCACCCCCCCCCCCCCCCACCCCCCCCCCCCCCCACCCCCCCCCCCCCCCACCCCCCCCCCCCCCCACCCCCCCCCCCCCCCACCCCCCCCCCCCCCCACCCCCCCCCCCCCCCACCCCCCCCCCCCCCCACCCCCCCCCCCCCCCACCCCCCCCCCCCCCCACCCCCCCCCCCCCCCACCCCCCCCCCCCCCCACCCCCCCCCCCCCCCACCCCCCCCCCCCCCCACCCCCCCCCCCCCCCACCCCCCCCCCCCCCCACCCCCCCCCCCCCCCACCCCCCCCCCCCCCCACCCCCCCCCCCCCCCACCCCCCCCCCCCCCCACCCCCCCCCCCCCCCACCCCCCCCCCCCCCCACCCCCCCCCCCCCCCACCCCCCCCCCCCCCCACCCCCCCCCCCCCCCACCCCCCCCCCCCCCCACCCCCCCCCCCCCCCACCCCCCCCCCCCCCCACCCCCCCCCCCCCCCACCCCCCCCCCCCCCCACCCCCCCCCCCCCCCACCCCCCCCCCCCCCCACCCCCCCCCCCCCCCACCCCCCCCCCCCCCCACCCCCCCCCCCCCCCACCCCCCCCCCCCCCCACCCCCCCCCCCCCCCACCCCCCCCCCCCCCCACCCCCCCCCCCCCCCACCCCCCCCCCCCCCCACCCCCCCCCCCCCCCACCCCCCCCCCCCCCCACCCCCCCCCCCCCCCACCCCCCCCCCCCCCCACCCCCCCCCCCCCCCACCCCCCCCCCCCCCCACCCCCCCCCCCCCCCACCCCCCCCCCCCCCCACCCCCCCCCCCCCCCACCCCCCCCCCCCCCCACCCCCCCCCCCCCCCACCCCCCCCCCCCCCCACCCCCCCCCCCCCCCACCCCCCCCCCCCCCCACCCCCCCCCCCCCCCACCCCCCCCCCCCCCCACCCCCCCCCCCCCCCACCCCCCCCCCCCCCCACCCCCCCCCCCCCCCACCCCCCCCCCCCCCCACCCCCCCCCCCCCCCACCCCCCCCCCCCCCCACCCCCCCCCCCCCCCACCCCCCCCCCCCCCCACCCCCCCCCCCCCCCACCCCCCCCCCCCCCCACCCCCCCCCCCCCCCACCCCCCCCCCCCCCCACCCCCCCCCCCCCCCACCCCCCCCCCCCCCCACCCCCCCCCCCCCCCACCCCCCCCCCCCCCCACCCCCCCCCCCCCCCACCCCCCCCCCCCCCCACCCCCCCCCCCCCCCACCCCCCCCCCCCCCCACCCCCCCCCCCCCCCACCCCCCCCCCCCCCCACCCCCCCCCCCCCCCACCCCCCCCCCCCCCCACCCCCCCCCCCCCCCACCCCCCCCCCCCCCCACCCCCCCCCCCCCCCACCCCCCCCCCCCCCCACCCCCCCCCCCCCCCACCCCCCCCCCCCCCCACCCCCCCCCCCCCCCACCCCCCCCCCCCCCCACCCCCCCCCCCCCCCACCCCCCCCCCCCCCCACCCCCCCCCCCCCCCACCCCCCCCCCCCCCCACCCCCCCCCCCCCCCACCCCCCCCCCCCCCCACCCCCCCCCCCCCCCACCCCCCCCCCCCCCCACCCCCCCCCCCCCCCACCCCCCCCCCCCCCCACCCCCCCCCCCCCCCACCCCCCCCCCCCCCCACCCCCCCCCCCCCCCACCCCCCCCCCCCCCCACCCCCCCCCCCCCCCACCCCCCCCCCCCCCCACCCCCCCCCCCCCCCACCCCCCCCCCCCCCCACCCCCCCCCCCCCCCACCCCCCCCCCCCCCCACCCCCCCCCCCCCCCACCCCCCCCCCCCCCCACCCCCCCCCCCCCCCACCCCCCCCCCCCCCCACCCCCCCCCCCCCCCACCCCCCCCCCCCCCCACCCCCCCCCCCCCCCACCCCCCCCCCCCCCCACCCCCCCCCCCCCCCACCCCCCCCCCCCCCCACCCCCCCCCCCCCCCACCCCCCCCCCCCCCCACCCCCCCCCCCCCCCACCCCCCCCCCCCCCCACCCCCCCCCCCCCCCACCCCCCCCCCCCCCCACCCCCCCCCCCCCCCACCCCCCCCCCCCCCCACCCCCCCCCCCCCCCACCCCCCCCCCCCCCCACCCCCCCCCCCCCCCACCCCCCCCCCCCCCCACCCCCCCCCCCCCCCACCCCCCCCCCCCCCCACCCCCCCCCCCCCCCACCCCCCCCCCCCCCCACCCCCCCCCCCCCCCACCCCCCCCCCCCCCCACCCCCCCCCCCCCCCACCCCCCCCCCCCCCCACCCCCCCCCCCCCCCACCCAGTAAGTCGATTGGGCAAGGGGGGAGGGATGGCGCCTTCCAGCCACTGCTGTTCACACGGCAGCGGCTGGAAGCCGCCGTTTTCCAAAAACCTCGCTCAGGGAGTGAGGTGGGGAAATGGCAGCTTCGCGCCACTGGGGAGGAGCGAGGGCGGCACGGCTGCGAAGCAGCTGCGCCCCCCATGCGAACAGCTCCCTTGGGACGGCGTTTTTGCCGTCCCCAGGGCGCTGTAAAAGGCCTGTGCGGAAAGGGCCCTGGTTTAATTGGCCAGCGCAGAAAGGGCTTAAGGGGCAAATCTCTCCAAGTGTGCTTAATGCAAAGAAATCCAGGTAGTTACTGCTTACCTGCATTCATGCCATATTAAAAAATGGAGTCCAAAAGCAACAGAAGGCTGACCACTTCCACCCAGATCCTTGCCAGGTCCTACACCAAACTCCATTGCAGACTGCACTCTGGGGTTCTTTTGAAAGATGGTTTGACCCTCACGCTGCCCCGCTCTGGGGAGCAATAAGCCCTTGTTGATTGCCTGCACGCTGGATCCACTCTGTCCCCAAAATAAATTATATGTGGGGAAATGAGTGACACCAAAAGCCTCCCTTGCAGAACACAAAGTCCTCCGGCCCAGAAAGCAGGAAAAATAATGAGAGACCAAGCAGCACACTCTGCTAGTGCCTCCTGACCTCTCCATTCAGAGATCAGAGCACTGGCAGGGATGAATCAGCAGCCAGTAATTTTGGATATCTGTGCAATCTCCAATTGTACTTCACTGATACATTAATGGACAAATCTGCAGTTGCTTTGGTTTCCGGCAACCAGAAATTTGTCGATGAGAATGCTGTCATCTTTCCACAATGTGGATAAGACAGCAGGTTTCATCCTAAGGTTGAAGACAAATATTGCATTCTTAAAGGGCCTAGTTTGGAAATATTCACACTGGCACAAATGTATTTTTGGAGGGCAAACACCAAAACAAGGAAAGGTTTTGTAGTCACACGATGATTCAGGCCAAATATGCACCCACCACCCTGGCCCACCCATCATATTCTGCCCTCTCTCAGCCATAAATTCGCCTCCCTTTCATGGGGAGCAAATAGCGTGTATTCCAAGCCAGGCTTCCCCAGTGTTTCCTCCCAACACTGGTCTTCAGAAATATACTTCCTCTGTAAAGAGAGGCTTTCTTTAGTCACCATTTATTTACATTATTTATAGTCCAGTTTTCTCATTGAAACTCAAGGCAGATTACACTGTGGAAGTCAATGCATTCAACAGGATGAGACCGAGGAAAGCAACAAAATGGGGCTGGGATCAAGATGTATGGGGGGGAAATGGCGCCCAGGGACAAAACCTCCTCCGGGCGCTGCCCCCACAGGGTCATGGAGCCCTGCCCCATGTAGTCTTGCTCCTGCCACAGAGTCCCACCCCCGCATCCCTGCTGCTGGCTTCTGCTCTTCCCAGGGTCTGCAGGGAGCCTGGAAGGGTTGAGTGCCACTGCCACTCACGGAGCCTGAGGAGGCCTGCCTGCCTGCCTGCAGGGAGCCTTGTCTGACTTCAGCCTTCCTCAGCCCCACCCACATTGACGATGACATGAGTAAAGCCGAGGGAGGCCAAAGACGTCATCTTCGTGGCGGAAAGCAACTGGTCACATGGGGGGGCATTTTGCACCCCCCACGTGACCAGATTAGTTGCGTCCAGGGACATGGGTTACCCCATGTCCCCAGGCAGATATGCCCCTACTGGGATGGCAGAAATCTGAAGCGAGCAGAAATCTGCACATAGTTAAGCATGATGTTTTAAACAAGCAGAAATATGCAATGTATTGAGAGCAAGAAAATGCATATAGTGACAGACAACACATACCATGTGGTAGCAAAGTGCAGAGAAGCATCTCCTGAACTATTCTCTTGCAATATTCTCTTTATAATGCTCTCCTGAACAGAATTGTATGGTGCGTTTTACATCATTCACAAAATATCTGAGGCATGGGAGCCTTGCTGACCTCCTCAGACACAGCATTCTACAAGCTGAAGTTCTCAACTATTGCTAACAGCTACCAGTGGATCTAGGAGTCTGTCTAATCCTCTATTAACGCTATCTATGCTCATGGTCACACCATATCCTTAAACAGCAAACACAGCAATTCATTTGTTTGTTGAGTATCTTCTTCCTTTCATCCACCTTGAATCCATTTGTCATCAATTTCATTTGGTGTCCCCAAGTTTTAGTAATACGGCAGGTGCTTACACCACTCGTGTATGTGTGGGAAACCCACAGTGAATGCTCCTTACAAAGTACATGTCCACCCTGTCGCCTTGGGGAACTTCAGCTGGTACAGCAGCACAGCCAATTATAATACTAAACACACTGGCCATGACCCAACGGACTAAGTGGATCAGTTTAATTTCTACACATCTTAGCAGCTGCTCAAGACGCAAAAGTTATGCTCTTTCCCACCACTTAATCTCCTGGGGGGGGGGGGAAGCTTTGCTTTAATTTACAGGCATCGTTGTTGTTCAAAGTAGCTGGGCCAGAGCCATTAAAAAAGTGCCAACCCTAACTACAAACAAGATCTGAAACAGCACCTGTTAATTTTCACAAGGTCATGCGAAGGAGGATTCTCTCTGGACACCTGCATGCACTACTCCTTTTCTCCCCCTTAGCGCACTGTCACTTCGGTGACTTTTGTAAGGACAGGTTAATTCTTCATGTCACCTTTTCGCCTGGCCATCACAGAGCTGCAGACAGGCCCTGTCACCCTTGTCAAGAGCGCACAGTTCATCGCCGCCCTGCCAGCCAGCTGGTTCTTTGCAGCCCTGAGGAGCGGAGCTTGTGGGAGATGAACCCTCTGTGGAGGAGTAGCAGAGAGAGCAATGCCGAAGCAAGCCCAGCTCATTAAAAGTAGCCGGCGAAGGTGGAAGATAATGAACTCCAGGACACCGTGCCTGCAGACTTCTTTCCCAGGGGCAGATGCTGGTTGATGCCCTTTTGCTGTAGATACAAAATTGTTCCTTTCCATTCACAGACCAAGCACGGAAGGATTTCTGGCTACACCTCCAGAAGCCTGAATTCTGTAATGATAACAAATCATGCCCTTCCCCTGTAATGATAACAAATCATGCTCCCAAATTACAATCACCCCACGTTTCTAAACGCTCCCCTGCACTTGATCGCTTCTTTCACTGTAGTCCCATCTGCTAACCCAAGAAGGATCCAAGAACGCTCCAAGGATTCCCAATGTTGAATCCCTTCCAGAAGAGCAAGAACAACACTGGTTCTCCATGGGAGGGTACTCACAGAATGGGCTGCATCAGTTCCCCTTTTCTCAAAGGAGTGTTGGTTTGCCTCACCACTCTGTTGTAATCTACTACCGCTGGGGTTAATGCATGCAGTTCCAAATCCATAATTCAGATGATTATTTTTAAAAGGATGTTAAAGGGAATAGAGATTCAACCAGTGTTTACTAGCAAACTGGGGGACTGCTGGAGTGTTTTCATTTGGAAAGCCTCAGAGAACACAAGCAAAAAAAATGGGCCAACCATATTCACAAGCAAACACATCAAATTATCTTTTGCTGTTCAAAACATCTGCATTCCTGCATGCTGTTTCCTTGTTTGGCAATTCCAGTTTTTACAGTTCAGGGCAAACCTAAACAGAGTTAAACCTTTTTAATGGAAGAAGGGTGTAACTCTGTTTGCGATTGCACTGTTAGCGCCTTCTTACCCAAAAAAGCTGATGATTGCAAATATCACATAATAGTTTTGTCACTTAGGGACCCACTGGTATTTTAAGCTGCAAACAGAAGTAATTAACTGTTTCCTACCAGAAACAAAACTGTACATAAGAACATAAGAAGTTACTGCTGGGATCAGACCAATGCCATGGAGGGGCGACATACCAGGCACTGAGATCACAACCTTCCCCTGAAACAAAAGTGTGCAAGGATAATACACATACATCTGCAAAACTTTCAGGCTGCACCTGTCCTTTTTGGTATCCACAATTTACCCCGAACTGGAGGAAGCAAAGTTTCTAGGCTCCCTCTGCCCCTCCACCCCCACTAGCCCCCATACACAAATATTTATTTCAGATTTCTCTGCATTGTCCACTGGCAGGTCAGCTTGTTCTTTGCATGCGATGATGAATTTCACACAGAATCTAAAACCTTGCAGAGAATCTTGCCTATGAAAATCCCAGCAATTTGTTTTTGAAACAAATGTGGTTTTGGAAGTAAGTTGGAGGCCAAGCAGGCACCGTCTGTAAAATGGGAACAAAAGGGGGAAATTTGTAAGCCAGGTAAACATGTATTGTCGAAGGCTTTCACGGCCGGATTCAACTGGTTCTGGTGGATTTTCCGGGCTGTGTGGCCATGGTCTGGTGGATCTTGTTCCTAACGTTTCGCCTGCATCTGTGGCTGGCATCTTCAAAGGTGTATCATGCAGGGAAGTCTGCTACACACTGTGTCCCCTCTGTGATACACCTCTGAAGATGCCAGCCGCAGAGGCAGGCGAAACGTTAGGAACAAGATCCACTAGACCACGGCCACACAACCCAGAAAACCCACCAGAAAACCCACCAGAAAATAGATGGGTAAGAGTGGAGTTGGTAAGAACCGATAAGCAAGAGTCAAACCATGTTTACTTGATTCTGGTGGATTTTCCGGGCTGCGTGGCCATGGTCTGGTGGATCTTGTTCTTAACGTTTCGCCTGCATCTGTGGCTGGCATCTTCAAAGGTGTATCATGCAGGGAAGTCTGCTACACACTGTGTCCCCTCTGTGATACACCTCTGAAGATGCCAGCCGCAGAGGCAGGCGAAACGTTAGGAACAAGATCCACTAGACCACGGCCACACAACCCAGAAAACCCACCAGAATCAAGTAAACATGGTTTGACTCTTGCTTATCGGTTCTTACCAACTCCACTCTTACCCATCTATTTTCTGTACCCCTCTCTCCTACACATTCCTTGCTGTAAAAATACCACCTTCTGCAGAAACAAGCATATCAGATTTCTAACAGAGCATGTAAGTTGAGCAGGCCCATATTTATATTATAGTTGCCTAATGAATTTTGAGGACAGCATTTGCCCATCTTTGGAACAGATTTTGGATTTATTTGTTCTTACGTACTATAAATAGACTATTCTATCGGTCTTTATGTGGGAATGCATCTACTTTTCTCTTTTTTTGTGGTCAAATTTGCAAAGCAGTTTGAAAGGGGGAGGGAATAATGCACACCCAAATTTTGCCATCCCTGGTGCCCTGTACAGCTAATGCCAGGTAAAGTTCACCACGGAGACGCCAGGCTCATGAGCCACTGATTGTGATTGTTGCTTTCACAGTTCCACATGAAAAAGACAGCCTTTGAGAACTATGTTTCTCTCCCTCTGTTACGCTGGTTCCTTATTCTAGGCCAGGGGTGGGCAATTATTTTTTCCATGGGGCCGCATAAGAAACAGAAAATATTGTGGAGGGCCAGGCCGAGGCTCAGCAGAAGCCGCAGCCAAGGGCAACCGGCTTCTGGTGGGCTTAAAGACGCCTCGCTCCCCAGCACAGGCGCTTTTGAAAGCCCGCTGAAGCCCGGCAGCCAAGGCAGCGGCTTCTCGCGGGGCTTTCAAACGCCCTACTGTACCAGGGGGCCAGTCAGGGTCATCCGGCGGGCCGGATGTGGCCCGCGGGCCATATAATGTCCATGTCTGTTCTAGGCCAAAATTGGAGTCCGTAGCAAGCAGGGGAGCACAAGCACGGCAGATTAGAGTCTGCTACTGACACAGAGGAGTGGGGGATGACACCAGCTGTCTTCAATCTTACTTCTTGACTCGAATATGAAAGGGCAACTGAGCAAACTGCCTATTGTTAGGGCAGACTAAAGTGACTGAAGGGCCAGCAATGGTTGCCAATTGCCAGTGTCATAAACTACCAGGAGGGGCCACAACTCAGTAGTAGAACATCTGCTGGGCATACTGAAGGTCCAGATTCCATATCTGGCATCCAGAGGCATAGCTGGGCCAAACTGCGCCCGGTGTGCATTCCACATTTTCCGTCCCCCCTGCCCCCCGTGGCGGCCCCCCATGGCGCCCCTCTGCCCCCCTTCCCCCTTTCCCACACTTACCTTAGTTCCTTTTTCAGAACTTTTTCAGTCTTCAAAAGGCCTTGTTCTCTGTAAAAAAAAAAGGCCTGATGGGAACTATACTTCTGGGAATTGTAGTTCCTCAGGCTGTTTTTACTGACAATAAGGCCTTTTGAAGGCTGGAAAAGTTCTGAAAAAGGAACTAAGGTAAGTGTGGGAAGGGGGGTGGGGGGCACCACGGGGGGCGCCACAGGGGCGAAGGGGGAGGGGCCTGGGGGCAATTTTGCGCCCGGGGTGTGCGCCCGGTGCACAACGCACCCCCTTGCCCCCTTGTGGCTTCGCCACGGCTGGCATCACAAGTTAAAAAGTGATGTGAAAGACCTCTTCCAGGGACCCTGGAGAGCCACTGTCAGCTTGAGAAGACAATACTGACCTTGAAGGACCAGTAGCCTGATTCAGTATATGGCAGCCTCATGTGCACCACCTCCCTGCCCCAGTCGTAGGACTTCAATGCCGTCCTCTTGTCTGATGAAGATGATGGTACATCAATGGCCTCATACAGCCCTGATGCCTCTGAGTCACTGGAAGAATTCATTTTTATACCCCACTTTTCTCTATTTTTAAGGAATCTCAAAGCAGCTTAAAATAGCCTTCCCTCCCCCTCCCCACAATAGGTAGGTAGAGATGAGAGAGTTCTGAGAGAACTGTGACTGGCCCAAGGTCACCCAACAGGCCTCATGTGGAGAGTGAGAATACAAATTTAGCTCTCCAGGTTACAGTCTGCCACTCACGTGGAGGAGTGGGGGATGACACCAGCTGTCATAGATGCATAACCCCCAATTCTAATGTCCCCCCACACTTATCCCCAAAAGCTGGTTCTCCAGGTTTACAACTGCCTACCAGTTCAAGGGGAGGCTTTTTACAGTTCAGGACTCTCCAGAAACTTCATGACAAAGCAGGGTCAGAGAAGCCCTTGATAGCTGGCACAACAAAGTTCAATTTGCGCCTGTTTGTTGCCAATGCAAGGCTGCTGCAGATCCAGTTCCATAAGTGGTCTACTGCTAGGGGCCAAGCTAGATGATATACAGAATCTCTATCCCACCGCCCCACTCTGAACCTCCATGTTCAGAGGCACCAGACCTCTGAATCCCAGTGCCAGGAGGCAACAGCAGAAGAAGGTCTTTATGCCGAGCTGCTCGCCCTCCAGAGCAGGGGTCCACAACCTGTGGCTCCGGAACCGCATGTGGCTCTTTCAGCCTTATACTGCGGCTCCGCGTGGCCTGGAGGTTGGAGGATAGCGTGGGCGTGTCTCTCCAGCCCTCCAGAGCAGTGCTGGAAGGAAAGGTGAGTGGAGGGGCCGAATTGGAGGCGGCTCCATGCGGAGCCACCTCTCCAGCTTGGTAGATCTTTGGGGCCATGGAAAACGGGTCCAAATGGCTCTTTGGGTGGTAAAGGTTGCCGACTCCTGCTCCAGAGGAACTGATTGGCTGCTAGGTCAGACAGGATGCTGGACCAGAAAGACTGTCCAGCAGGAATCTTCTGATGTCCTTGTGGTTTCTATTCCCACACTTTTGTCATTCTGCAGAATGTGCAAAACAGCAATGTTCAAGAGGGCATTTTTTAAAAGAGATTAGAACTGCCAGAGAACAAATTGTATTGTCTTTCCTTTGTAATTCCACTGACAGTATTGTTTATAATACTCCTCACCTTAGATAGTTTGTCACTTATATTGTTCTCTAATTCTGTAATCCCACTCTAATTGCATTGTTTATTAATTGGTTTTATACAGGCCCTTTCCACACAACACAAATAAAATGTCTTGAGGCCAGAATATAAAACATTTCCCAGCAATCTTTTTTTCCTGAAACGGTTTTAAACCACTGGTTGTATGGAGATTAGGAAATGTTTTCTTTCTCCACCAGTTTTCTCCCACCGATTTTCAAAGCTCTCACTTCATTTGTCTGCTGCTTGCTGCCCACCATTTTCTGCCACTTCAGTTTGATTCCCTATGCTGTCCACTTTAGTGTAGTATCCTACGGATGTTTTGTCAGCTAGCATCACAGTTGCCTGCCATTTCTGTCACTGCTGTGCACCAATAAATTCAGTATTGCCTGCCAATTAGGCAAACATGTTGTTTTTCTGTTTTTTTAAAATATATATATATATGTGAGGTATCCCCGAAGCTACATAAAAACAATACAAGACTTGACAATAATGTGCAGATTTCAAGTCTCTGTAGCTTCAAAGATACCTCACAGAATTAAAAAAAAAACCCCGGAAAGGACCGCTTTTGCTGGAAATGCTTTATTTTTCCACGCTATGCAGACCAAAAAATCCAAAAGTGCTTTCCTACACATAGGAGGATAACATACAGTGTCCTTTTTCTTTCAGCCTTCAGCCAAAAAAAATAAACAGAAAGGAAAGGTTGAAGCAGCCCTCTCCTCCACCTGCC
The DNA here is from genome assembly GCF_021028975.2 of Sphaerodactylus townsendi. Taxonomy (NCBI): domain Eukaryota; kingdom Metazoa; phylum Chordata; class Lepidosauria; order Squamata; family Sphaerodactylidae; genus Sphaerodactylus; species Sphaerodactylus townsendi. The sequence goes on from NC_059429.1 coordinate 27,122,590, forward strand.
CTTCCCCTCTCCAGCTTGGGCTGTTTATTTGTTTTTTAAAAAACATGATGAGCAAAATAACCCGGGATTCCAGGTTAACTTGGTTCCCAGTTCCTCTTCCACAAGCTTGGAAGCAGTGAGCTCTGCAGCTGTCAACTGGACCCAGCAGAACTTTTGCATTAACCTCCAATGGCTGAAGTTTGGCCAGCTCTCTACAGGAGAAGAGAAGGTTTCCTTTCTACAGCTTCTTTTCCTATCACTGCTTCTCTTTATGGAGAACGTAACTCATCCAACAGCCTCCGGCTAAAACTGGGGACTCAGATGGTCCAAGAGCCAATTAAGCTGGTCTCTTCCTAGAGGAAATTAACAACCTCTCACCCACAAGCCCTCCTTCCTTCTCAGTGGGCAGGCAGTCCATCAAAGACACCAAAGGGCCATGTCTACCCAGATGGTTAGATCCTGACCCATGCCAACTGAGCAACCAGCTAGCTTCACAGCATCAAGGCTGTTCCATCTTGTTCCTGTCAGATAAGAGAGCAGGGTCAGATTAATTTAGACAGCTTTCACACACTCACACTCACACACACAGCTCTCAGCTACATAATCTTCTGTTCAGTGGCTTGGTCATTAACAATGGATAACAATGAACAGGCAAGTCAAGTCAGCTGCGATCTGTTGACAGCTGGTTTCAGAAGCTCTTTCCAGTGTCAGAGTTCAACCCTGGAACACATGGGGGAAATAATACAAACAAGAGTTTCTCTGAGCATGTGTCCATGTTGATTTCTGCTTTTTCTAAATACTTGAGCATTAATTTCCAAACTGTGTGCAAAGGCAGACTAGCAAGCCATGAAAAAGAAACCAGTCAAAGAATTGTGAATTAAAGCTGCACAGCAGTCTGCCTGCTGCATTTTTGCATGTTATACTGCTTTGTCCTTGCCTCCTTCTAGTCAAGCTCTGCTGGGGCAGGCACAGTCATTCTGCCCACAGCTCTGCATTGGTGTAACTGGATCCCAATGAGAGAAACACAGCTCAATTATTTGTCATCAAAGGAGGTGGCCTGTTGTGTCTCTGTTCTGGGCTTGGCTCCTTCAGATCCGGAGGCATGCTTAGCATAGTGTTTCACTTGTAAACAGGCTCCTCTAAGGGGAAGTAAGCTAAAAGTATAGGGAATAAAAATGAAGTCCAATTACATTTTTAACTCCTTGCAAAGTACACCTTTCGATAACTGCAGTTTGGACAACGCAGCCCTGCTGGTCTTCTGTTTAAGGCTTTCTGCCTCTTGCTTTGTCTCCTTAGTAATCCCTCCTGCTCTGCCACTCAAGCTCTTCTTTCTCCCTTTCCCACCATGGCATCTTGTCCTATGCCTGGGGCAGTGTCCGCCAGTCCACCTGGACGCCTCCCTCATCTACTTCTTCAAATGCCTCCTCAAATCTTCCCTGCTCTGTGCTTCCAATTACACAGTTAATCCTTTCCACCTCCTCCACATCCCCTCAACTCCTGCATGGAAATCCATCTTCACCCTCAGACTAGGCCCCTTTATCTTTTTTACATGGTAATTCCTTTGGGCCAGAGCCCTGCCACGTTTGTGAGAAACAGCAGCAAATAAACATGGCATGCAGCCCTGAATCAAAGCCATTCTCAGTATGTACCATCATCACAGCAAAAGGCTTTACACAAGTGAGCGGGGGCCAGTTCTGGCTACATCCTGGTTAGCTTCGTTCCTGCACTCCCCCCCAAGCCTGCATGCTTGGAGGTCCTGAAAAGTACAACCAGTCTGGGGTTAAGGCCAACATTGTCATGAACGGCAGGATCCAGGTTTTACCCCATGATATGCTTCAGCAGAGGCCAGTGCTAAGCACCTATGGGCTGGCATTGTGTGTGGGAAAACCTTGGCCAGCAAAGGCCTCTGCTGTGAGTTACCATGGCAACTGCATGGGCCTTTCTGCTGCGGAGGCCGCAGCATGTTGCGCCGCCTGATTTGCAGCCTGCCTGTTTCTGCGACTGAGCTATAGACTCAAGCTTCCAGCATGGAAGGCTCAAGGCATATTATTATACATAATTGGGGTGCGATTTGGGCAAGGGAGGGGGGCCACAGGGAAAGGACTATATTGCCACCCTGCGCTACAAATACATTAAGCTGTCTTATGCTGAGTCAGACCATTGGCCTGACAAGGTCAGTACTGTCTGTGTTGACTGGCATTGGCTCTCCAGGGGTACAAACAGTTTTCACATCAAGCTGTAATTGTGCCTTTTAACTAGAGCTGCCAGGGATTCAACCTGGGACCTCTTGCATGCCAGGCAGGCACTCCACTATTGAGCCATCGGCCCTTGCTAACTCTGCACGTAAGACCGTCAACACAATATTGGACATTTCATTCACTCCAAGGCCTTTCTGTTAATGCCGCAAACACCAAGAGATAAAGCAATTCATGGACCTCGAACGGCCAAGCTGCACTTGCCTGCTTGGTTATTTACACACTTATTTAAATGTTTACAGCTTACAATATCATTCTCCCTTCCTCCATTTTATCTTCTCACTAACATCCCTGTGAGTTGGTTGCTTATGTCCCTCAGCAAAGAAAAGCGACACAAAAACAGAATTTAGCTATCTCGGCTATTGAACACTCTGAGGGCTAACGAATTAAGGAGTGTAGGAATAGCTTCATGCGTAAGAGTGGGGTAACAAATCCAGGTCACCAGATAAGAGTCTGCTGCTCCTGTGGAGGAGTGGAGAATCAAACCAGTTTCTCCAGATTAGAGTCCGCAGCTCTTAACCACAATACCACAATGGTGAGATAGGCTCCAACCAACTAAAATCTGAAGCCATGGCTTGAAGTGTGATTATCAGCCCTGGTTAAGCTTAGCTATGGTTTTGTCTGATATATAAATGAATACATACAGTCCTACTTGCTCCCCAGCACCTTCCTCATGTACTCCATAGCTACACATTCCTGGCCAGAGCAAAGGAAATGAAATCATCATTTGTCAAGGCATACCAGGATTTGAGTGACCATCTGAACATTTTACAAACTAACAGTGTAGTCCTACACAAAGTTACTCTACTCTCTGAACCCACTGAAATCAATGGGCTTCAACTGCAGAAACTCAGCAGAGAAGTGTATGCAGCTATAGTTAAAATAAACCCTGATTCCAAGTTAGGTCTAAATTGAGCCTTATCATTGCTAAGCAGGGGTCTTTTGGAGGGAGAATTATGGTTATTGGAGTCCGTAGATAGGGTAGGATCAGTGGTGTGATCCAGAAATTTTAGTAACAGGTTCCCATGGTGGTGGGATTCAAACTGTGGCGTAGCGCCAATGGGGCTGGGCGGGGCACAACAGGGGCGTGGCCGGGCATTCCAGGGCGGGGCATTCCTGGGCGGGGCTGTGGCAAGGACGCAGCCGCTGCGCCGGTCCTTGGGCGGGAAACGAATGCACGCAGGCGCAGGCTGCCACGCACACTGGTGCACCTCCTGCTACACTGCTTCAAGTTCTGCGCGCTACTGCTGAGAAGAGGTGCGTAACTAAGGCAAAAATCACATGGCAAAATCACCAATTAATAACCCCCTCTCGGCACACACAAATAATTAGTAACCTACTCAGAGGTGGGATCCAGCAGGTTCTCACAGGTTCCCAAGAGTAGGCTACTGGTATTTTATTGTGATGCAGAGAGTTACTAATTGGTGATTTTTACTGCCACTTATTCGCCCCTCCTCTCAACGTGGCGACAGTTTGATGCTGATCTGGCAGGTGGTGCACCGGCGTGCAACTCAACAACCTCGCGCCGGCGTGCATTCATTTCTGCCCAAGGACCAGCGCAGCGGCTACGTCCTTGCCATAGCCCTGCCCAGGAATGCCACGCCCCCGGAATGCTCAGCCACACCCCCGTCGTGCCCCACCCAACCCCATTGGCGCTACGCCACAGTTTGAATCCCACCACCCTGGGAACCTGTTACTAAAAATTTTGGATCCCACCACTGAACCTACTCTCGGGAACCTGTGAGAACCTGCTGGATCCTACCTCTGGGTAGGATGGATGGAAATGCCCCAAGTGCCCGCATATTAGCACATAGGGTTGCCAGCTGCCCAACAGAAGGGGAAGATCACACACTGATGGTCCCTACCCCTACTGCTAATCAATGGAGTAATAAGAGGACAAATGGAGGGGGCTGGAATTGATGTCACCACATTGTGTGATGCACTAGGAATTACTCCAATCTCTATGGGTTTTCCATAAAGTTACTGGGAAATCCCAGAGTATCGGGCAATATGGTAACACTCCTGGTTATGCAGCCAAAAGTGACATAGAGTGTTTCACCAGGTCTCTGCCACTAACCAGCGCTGGTCTGACAATCCTACTAGCATATAGTGCCCCTTGTTTAATACCAACCACACCAGATGTGGGGGCAGCAAGACATGGGAGCAAACCCCTAGGCAAACAATTTTACAATTCTTTCAGTATTTTATTCTTAACATGCAGAAAGGAAAATAAATGGGTTTTTAAAAGAGCAGAAGGCATAAACATAATATAAAAAAAGAAATAAAAATATAAGTAAGAGCTGACAAGTACTGGGTCAATTATGAGTGGATATGATCTAGACGTTCCTCTGAGCTGCCAGCAAGATAGCAATTAGGCTCATATCCTTCAGTGTTTTCGAAACAAAAAATGGAAACTTATAACACCTGTTCTTATGCCACTTGAGAACTATCTTCTCTTCACTGCCTGCCACAAAATGTATTGATTGACTCCACCGCAGACTATTCTTCATTGGCTTCCAAAGCAGAAGGAATAAGCAAACTACCACAAAAGCCCTAGAAAAGAGACTGGGGAATTTGTTCCATCCTTTCCTGGTGTTGCTTGAAGATGCTGTATGCTTTCAGGAAGTCAAAAGAGAACGCCTAGCCAGGTATCTTCAGCCTTCAGCTCTCTAAGAGACAATCAGTGACCAGCAAGAATGCCACTGTTTTTCATCATTTAAACTCTCCTGGGTGCATTCGCTGGACAAGACTATATAAGTGCAGTACGTCAACAAAGCAAATTTAATAGTATTCGATCTCACTTATGGAAGGGCTGCAACCCAAATCCATTTAGCAAGATTTGCTCTCTGGGTTGGCAGTGGATTGCTGGGAAGGATGCCTTGGCATTTTGGGTCCCTGTGAACACATTTATGTGGACTGTCATTGGAGCTGAGACACCACTGCCACAACTCAGAGATTCCAGACGCTGAGGTAGAAAAGGGCAAGCCCCGGAACAGAAGTCAGATTGCATGTGCCAAACACACTGCCAGGAAATTTAAAAAAAAGAATAGAGATCAGGTTTTGTTTTGTTTGTTTGTTTAAGTAGAAGACAGAAGAAAAGAGACAATTATCTCTAATACACTGAGACAGGTGGAATACATCTAGGCCTTCCAAGGTCTGGTTTACATTTATTGCCAAATATGTGAACAAGCATCAACTGTTCCTGCCTCTTCTTGGACAGGACTTTTGGGGCTCTTGGTTCATGTTTGGAGAGAGGATATATCTGGATGCCACTTCTGGATGCAGAAGAGCAACAGAGAGACACTTTGCACTTGGTGCTCTACTAAGGGACTTCCAAGGCTTCTGGACAGCCACTGAGGAGAATCAGGATGCTACCCCAGATTCAGCAGGGCGCTCTCGCTCTCGCTCTCTCTTTTATGGCATCAAGTCAAAACATAATGCAGAAGATCTTGGAATGCATAGCAGTTCCTCTATAAGCAAGTCATTGTGCAAATAATTCAGTGGAACTCCAAATCTGACAACTTACCATCTACGATCTACAAAGAATACAGCTGAGACACAGCATTACCCCCTCCAAAGGTAGAAAGTGCTACTAAGCTGCAGGTAGATAGAAATAAGCCTATGTTTTCCAGCAATTTAGCATGGACAAGGAATATGCGAAAGAAAGCTGGAGAGTGCAAGTCTCAGACAGTTTTTTGTGGAACTTGCTGAAAGGCAAGAGGGAGAAGGTGACTCAGTCACATATGGGGTGATACTACACTTGATCTTAGCCAAAAGGCCGAGAAGCGATATTGTTATCAGATACAAATAAACAACTAACGTATTCTGTTGCCAAGTTTGCCTGGATCTCTAGCAAAATCAGGAAGGTTCGACAGAGCTCTACCAGTTTGTGCCAGTTAATACTCTCTTATTATTAGCTGGACACTGTCTTTACTATTTTGTGTTTATATCCTGAATTCTCTAATGCCTTTTATCTGTATTTTATCATCTGTTTTCATCTGTATTTTTATTATTTTAACCCTTTGTATTTTGCTGGTCAATGACGGTAAATAAATCGTATTACTACTACTACATACGGGGTGAGAAGGAATAGGAGGAGGACAGCCCAGCAGGGCCCAGCCCTGCAGATCTTTCTATGATTTGAATGCAGGAGGCAAGGAACAATCATAGGGACTGTGTAATGCTGGTCACACTGAAGGTTTGATGGATGGGTGAGGTTCAGAGGCAGGAAGTGAGCTGAATGTAGATGATCAGAGGGTATTGCAATGTAATAATCATTTGGAGAGGGAGGGATGAAGTAATTGACAGTGGGGGCATACGATGTAGTGGAGACAAGAGAAGCCTACACACCACATGCCTGAAAAGTCTGACAACCATTTTCTACGTCAACAAACAAGCAATCCTTGCGCGTTAGCTTGGTGTGTGTGTGTGTGTGTGGGGGGGGTGCACGCGCAAACACACCTCCAACTCCAAATGCTTCGCATTGCCACAAAACATAAAAACCATGTCAGTCATCATGGCGCACATGTCTAGATTCTCTTCAGTTGGATGTGAAAATCCACATCTGAATCTGAAATTAGGAGGCCTAACCATACATTATAGTTATCCCTTCCACGTTGCTGGAGTTAGGAGAATGGCACCCCCCCCCCCATCTGGAAATCCATGTAAAAACTTTTGGCCCTCCCTTCACACTACAAAATAAGTCTGAAATTTTCTTTTTCTTTTAACTTAAAAAGAAAGATTTTTAAATGGCACTGCAAGATAAAATATGTTGATCGTATACAGTCCTATTCGTATATTTTATGCACTTCTGAGTTTCTAAACTTTTTTTGTGTCACCTGCGGGCCTTTGCGGCTTCCGCAACACTCCCTCAAAAATTCCCATTTAATTTCTCATGCTGACCCGCAATATATCAAAACCGCAATGGGGAAAATCGCAACGTGGAAGGGATAACTGCACATTTTCCCCTGTACATCCCTGAATCAGGTCACAGATGTCTTCTTTGAGCTCTGGGCTTCATAGGTGTGAGCTACGCGGGGGAGGAAACTTGGAGCGTTCCTTTCATCACCATTAACCTGACCTGACAGGGAGTTTCTGACTGACATGGCCATATGTCATCTTTCCCAACTGAACAACGAATAGCTCCCTTGGGCCTTTCAGTTTGGAAAAATGGTGCACGGGGGGTGGAAGATCTAAGTTTCTTTCCCCTGGACTCTGTTGAACCCATTCCTAGTAGGGCTCCTGCATTAATGTGTCTTTACTTGTGAAAAAAATGTAAGACGCATTTAAACCCTCTGAGATCTGAAAGGTCACAGGGTGACCTCAGAAAGGCACTATCTCACCATCTAATCTTTCACAAGGGACAGTTTTTTAGGTTCGACTGCTATTCTAATCTTCTCAGAGAAAATATAATTTGTCAGGGAGGAAAATGTTATTCTTCACCTAGACAGGACACCTATGCATCTATCTTCCCATTCTTCTCTCATTCCACTCTTCCTCCCGGAAGCTCAGAGCACCGTATATAATTCTCCCGCCCTCCACTTTATCCTCGCAACAGCCCAGTAACACAGGTTAAAGCAAACGCAAAATTGCAGAGTATAAGGCTTGCAGTCACAAACGACTGTGTAATTTCAAAACAAGCTAAACAAATTCAATGTAACCAAAAAACAGGGAGCTATAAACACACAAGCTTCAATTCAGCAAACTAAATAGTCAAATCAGTTTCAAATACATAACCAGCAGTATACTCTTTCCTTGCCTGGTCATAATCAAAATTAGGGCAGAAAATTATTAACTTCTTTGATATGTAATTAATCAGATAGTCTTGAGTTAGCCAGCTTCTGGTAATTGCCTGGCCTCAACATAAGGCAGGTTAGGCAGATAGCTAAAGACTGGCCCAAAGTCATTGAGCAAATCTCATGGCTGAGTGCGGAGCTGAACCAAGTCTCCCAGCCCTCGTCCACTTTTCTAATCACTGCTCCTCTTGGCTCTCAAATTGGCTGTCATGTAGCTGGTATGTTGAGGTCTACATGATCCCTCAAAGTAGTCCTTCTCATCTAAAAACAATACTAGCAAAGCAGCCAGCCGTAACCTAGGAGGAGGCCTGAGTTTTTGTGAAGTCTGGCTTTAAACATGCCAGAAGACCTAATTGTACATGTACAGAAATGTGTACAATTTCTCCACACCTTTACTTAACAGGTCATGATTCTCACTGCATTACATGTTCTCAGGAGCCCAGTGAAGTATATCAGGTCGAGACAGACTGACTAGCCAAAGTATAACCAGTGAAGTCCAGAAATAAGTGAGATCCAATTCAGTGGTTTTGTCCATTGGCTCCAGAGAAGATATGTTTCTACCTGAGAAGTGTTCAAAGATGGTCTACATATTTTGACCCTTCAATTCTTGCCTGCATTTAAAGGATGGAATCTATAAAAGGACTCATGAAATGGGGGGGGGGGGCAATACTAGAAAGACCATCCCATTTGGCAGCATTGTGAGGCCTGAACAATCAGATACTCTATGTGAAAAGAAGTTTTGAATGGGGAGGGTAGATTTTCAGCAAATTAAAGTGATGGGGGAAGATATGAAAGGCTCCTATCTCCATCAAGGTCAGCAAAAGCAGACGGCAACATCTGCCAGATGCACTGTATAAAAAACCAATTCTTGGTGTCATTGACAGTTTGGCTCTGGTAAGGGTAACTGTTCAGCTCTATGGACTGTACAACATAAGAAAAAGTTTTCAACCCCCTTCCCCCCATACCATGATCCTGTTCCAAAGCAGGCATGTCAGCTGCTTAGAAAAAAAATGCTGGGTGATCCATTCATAGAATTCCCAGAGTTGTGTCTAGTCTGGCCATATTGCACATGTGCTCACAAGACAGAAAATAGAGCCACACACCAAAATGCCCTCCACACAGAAAGCTCAGCATCAGAGACAAGGCTTTGTGACTAGCCTTCTCCCTGAAGTGCCAACTTTCAATATTTTCAACATTAGAGCACAAACACATTGTCCCACTCTCATAAAGTTAACATAGGGGCTTTCCGCACTACAGAAGGGAGCTAAGGTCGACTCGGTTCCCTTCAGTGGGGGGCGATTCCAGGCTGTCCGCACAGCAACTTACTTGGCCCCCTGGAACTGAGCTAAGTGGGCAGGATCAACTTGGTGCCTGTTTCGCTCCTCGATCGTGATTGGAGCTTGTGTTATCATGGGAAACGGGAGCGTTCTTTTTTATTTTTACAGTTTCTACAGTTTACAGTTACATGCCTGCCACGACTCTCCTGTTCTGCGCATGCCACAAAAGTGGGGCTTGATTGGTTGAACAGATGAGGTATCATTTCGATGCGTCCGCACTTTGAAGCTTCGAAGAGGTATCGACCTTGTTCCAGCAGAAAGGTGCAGTTCATAACTGCGACAGGGATGTCGCAGTTCTGGGCAAGCGGGGCTGAGACAAAACAACGTTGAACTCAGTTGCAGTGCGAATACACTGAGGTGAACCTAGATAGAAACCAGTACAACTCTGTCAGTGCGGAAAGCCCCATAATTAAACTGGTGTCTTGATCTGTCTGGCTCTGGCTAGTCTGATCTCATCAGAAGATAAGTGTCATGGGCCAGCCCCTCAGAGATGGGGAAACAGATGCAAAGTCAGACAACACCATAGACCAGGAGCTGGCTCCCCCCCACCCCCAAGGAGATGCAGGCAACAGAGCCAGCTCCAAGCCCTTCCCTGCAAGTTGAGGCAGAACCTGGTGCCATGGCTTTGGGAGAGCCACCAGAACCCTCAGATGAGCTGAGTAGTGAGCTAGCTGCACAAAGGAGGCAAAGACAGAGGCTGCAGGTTCAGTGTAAAAGGAGAAGTGCTGGTGTTGCTGCTTGGTATGGCAGAAGGCTCTGTGAGCTAGCGACATTTGCATCCAAGGAGGACTACGTTTCCACAGGAACCTGTCCCCATTAGCAAGGGTGTCTTACTTTACTGTCTTGGGCTTGGGTGCAACAAATGTGTTTCACTGGAAAGCTCCACATACCAGACTCCCTGCACATGCCTTGTACCTCCATGCCTAGCCTGCTTGACTGCTTGTCTGAACTTCTAGACTTGCTTGACCTTGGACTGCCTGACCACGCCTGGGTCTGCCTTGACTTTAGCTTGCCCAGCAAAGCCTGTGCCTCACTTCAGTGGCGTAGCGCCAATGGGACTGTGGGGAGGTGACGCCCCGGGCACACACCTGTGCGGGGGCGTGGCGGGGGCGGGGGGTTCATGTGTGGCCTGGGCACAGTTTCCCCTCACTCTGCCCCTGCCTGACTTGACCTCAGACTGTCTGACTATGTCTGTGCCTTCCGCCCACCCTGCCATACTTGATGCTTGCCTTCAGCCCACTAAGCAGGGGCAGCCCTAGTTAGTGTTGATATGGGAGACCATCAAGAAAATCCAGGGTTGCTATGCAGAGGCAATGGCAAACCAGCTCTGAACCAGCTCCTGCTTTGAAAATTTCTTGGTCCTGGGGTCAACATGAATCAGTTGCAACCTGATGGCACTTCCCATCCCATTTAAACTGGTATACCGCTGCTGAAAACAAGAACAGAGAACATGTTCGTGTGCAGAATAGAACCACAGTCATGTCCAAAGTGATGCAGAGGACAGTCAAAGACCAGCTGGCTTAAGTTTTGTTAAGGGCCTTCTTTGTAGATGGTACAACTGAATTTGGAGTTCCACTGAATTTGGAGTTCCACTGAATTATCTGCCTGATGACTTGTTTGTTGAGGAACTGCTATGCATTCCAAGCTCTTTACTGTCTTGGGCTTGGGTGCAACAAATGTGTTTCACTGGAAAGCTCCACATACCAGACTCCCTGCACATGCCTTGTACCTCCATGCCTAGCCTGCTTGACTGCTTGTCTGAACTTCTAGACTTGCTTGACCTTGGACTGCCTGACCACGCCTGGGTCTGCCTTGACTTTAGCTTGCCCAGCAAAGCCTGTGCCTCACTTCAGTGGCGTAGCGCCAATGGGACTGTGGGGAGGTGACGCCCCGGGCACACACCTGTGCGGGGGCGTGGCGGGGGCAATTCAGTTCACAGAGACACTCTGTTGGACTTCTCCAGTGACCCTACACGAACTGAGAATGTTATTCTCAGAATACATTCAAAACTTTCCAGTTGTTGCACATTCCAAGGGAAGTTTTCTTCATGTAACACAACACCATTATTGAACACGAAATATCTGGTCACTGCAAGCTAGGCTGATCTGTTCTCTCCCCCCACAGCAGAGGTATCCTGAAGAAAGTCAAGTCACAGAGAGATGAGGGCTGGCACCCAACTGGGAATGCTGTGGGTCTCGGGACCCACTGCGGCCCTATCAGGCAAGCCCCCATGGCGCATCTACACACTGTCCCCTCCCAGAAGCCACTCTGGCAATTTGGGCAGAGCCCCACCTTGGAACTGCTAATCTTCTCACTGAAGTATACCTAATAACCTTCCAAGGAACCCCCAGATTTCCCATCCAAAAATTTAAAAATAGTGTTTGTAGATTAAAATACAAATACCTGGGTGAGAGTCAAGAAACATCAGAGTTAGTTTGTCCTAACCTGAATCAGTAAAATGACATAGGCAGTGGTGGTGAACCTTTGGCACTCCAGATGTTATGGACTACAGCTGATGGGAATTGTAGTCCATAACATCTGGAGTGCCAAAGGTTCGCCACCACGGACATAGAGGGAAAGACGAGGCTGAAACCTGAGGTTTTTAGATGTCAAGAAAGAAACTTCCACAAGAAACTTCCACAAGGGCAGACATACAGTACTTTAGTAAAACACAGATGTTCACACACTTCCTCAGGACTCTCCTTTGTAGTCCAGGAGCCCTGTGTGGTATATTCATCTCCCTCCACAGATCTATGCGCATGGTAAGTTGCCTTTTCATAATGAGAAGCACACCTCTGTGGAGCCAATCATGTACAATTCGTGTGTGTGTAAAGTGCCGTCAAGTTGCAGCTGACTTATGGCAGCCCCAGTAAAGGGTTTACAAGGCAAGTCAGAAGCCGAGTTGGTTTGCAAAGGCCTTCCTTTATAGTCTCCTATCCAAGTACTGACCCTACTTAGCTTCCAAGATTAGACAAAATCAGGCTATAGTATACCATGCCGCCTTCTCACCTGCTATTTGCACAGGTGACTGCAAATTAATGATGAGGTTCCCAGGGAGCCACAGGAAGAGCACATGTGCACAGGGAACAGTTTAGGTGGATATACAGTTTGCATAAGGATACTCATAGCTGAGGAGTGCCAAGGAGCAGGGGCAGAGCGAGGGGGAACGGTGCCCGGGGTGTGTGTGCACCCCACGCCCATGCCACCCCCCAGAACACCCATGTCACACCACAGCCACACACCGGCGTGCACCAGGGGTGTCCAGACCCCACTCCCACCCCTGTTGGTGCTACGCACTGCCAAAGAGATGAAAATTTTCACTAAGGATGAGATGGGACATGAGCCCTTACAAATATTTGTTGTCGTTGTTTTCACTCTCCTGGATGGTAGGGGATATGAAAATGCAATTTACCATGCACATAAATTTAGGAAGGGAGGTGACCATACCCCATAGGACACCTGAACTACAGAAGTGGGTGGCGTTCAAAGGGGATGTACCGTCACACCCTAATACTCTTCTAAGTCTACGGAACTCAGTGGACTTAGAAGGATGTAACTCTGATTTGGATGGCATTGGCAGCTCCTGGAGTGTCATGATGCCTTTCAAATTCAGAAGGAAAGATGAAGGGAGGAAGGTTGAAAGTGTGCAGTAAGTGTAATGAATCTGGGAACACATCACTGCTCGGTCAGAAGGGTTCCTGATTATCTTCAGCCAGGGATGCTCTCTGTTGTCGTGAGTGCCATAGAGAGAAGAATGGGTTACACGTGGAATGTGTTAAATACAAGACTGGAGCTCCTCTAGTACTCTGAAAGCTCACTCCTAGACATGACTCCTGGGGAGATTATATTGTATTACTGTTTTAACATGGTTTATTATTTATTGTATTACTGTTTTAACATGGTTTATACATCAAATCAAACCAAATCAAGCAATGGATGGGTTGCTGTGGAAGCAGTTGACTAGAAATAAGTGGTTGATGTGCACCAGAAATATTGTGCATTAGAATGCAAGAAATTTATGTATTTATTTATTTTCAAGAAGGAATACAGGGTGGTGCAGTAGTTAAGAGCGGGGAGCTCTAATACTCCTCCACATGAAGCCTGCTAGGTGACCTTGGGCTAATCACGGTTCTCTCTAAACTCTCTCAGCTCTAATCTGGAGAACCTGCTCCTCCACATGAAGCCTGCTAGGTGACTTTGGGCTAATCACGGTTCTCTGTAAACTCTCTCAACTCTAATCTGGAGAACCTGCTCCTCCACATGAAGCCTGCTGGGTGACTTTGGGCTAATCATGGTTCTCTCTAAACTCTCTCAGCCCCCCCCCCCCGCCCCGCACCTCATTAGGAGCCCGTTGTGGGGAGGAGAAGCTGCTTTGAGACTCTTTAAAGGCAGAGAAAAGTGGCACATAAAAACCAACTCTTCTACTTCAAATCTATATTCTGCCTCTCCCCCAACAAATGCAGCTTGAGATGGCTAACAACAGTGTTGAATAACATGATTTAAACAATACCGTATAACATATAAATGACAGAGTGAGGGAGGTTTTTTTTAAAGGAAGGATGAGGCATGATGCTTTCACTTGCCACACCAAGAAAAAAAATATAGGGCTACATGGCATGGGTTTATCTCTGCTGCCTGAAAAATACACCCTGTTGCAAATAAAATGCGCCTCGCTGTTTAACTGATGCATGGAGAGCTATGCTATGCATGGTGAACCTCGACCTTGTGCACAGTGTAGTCTATGGAAAGGCTATCATTGTTGGACTCGGCCTCAGGAATTTGAAATCCTCACACTCTCCATCATGGGCTGGTCTGTCTCTTTGTCTTATCTGCTGGGTTATTATAAAGGAAAAAAATGGAGAACTGTGCATGCTGCCTCTTGAGCTCTTGGGAGAATTTGGGATAGTCACTTATGGTGACTTATGGCCATCCTGTAGGATATTCAGGGCAACAGGTGGTTTGCCACTGCCTTCCGCTGCATAGCAACCCTGGTATTGCTTGGTAGTCTCCCATCCAAGTGCTAAGACCAACCCCGCTTAGTTTCTGAAATCTGACGCGATCAGGCCAGCCTGCACCATCCAGGTCAGGGAAAGGGTGGGATAAAATACTATAAATAAATGCCTGATCACAGGTAGAACAGGCCGTGTGTTGCCGCTGCCTCCAAGAAGCACTTCTGCAAGTGCCTGTCGAGAGGAAGAGACCTCTGTGCACATGCAATCTACATGTGCTACTACTGGTTCCAGTGATATGGATGCACAGCTGTTGCATGGGGACAGCAAGCCACACATGACGGCCTAGGCCTGTTGGGTACAGACCAAAGGACTGAGAGGAAGGTTATGAGATGAGACACAACCCAGACATTCATGGCAGCGACAACCAGAAAGGAAGGCCTGGAACAACATAGCCAGGAAGCATGGAATCTGCAGATGCTTCCTGGCTACGCTCTCATAGAGATCTCATAGATCTCTTTCTCCTGGCAGGCGGAGGGCATCTCGGCCCTCCCTGTGGTGGACTCCTGGAAAGATGAATCAGAGTTGCTTGCCGAGTTGATGTTGGGCAAGGGGTTATGTTTATTTCTTACGTTTCTAACCAAGTTCTTAGTTATGTGTATGCATGTTCATGTATTGCGTGGTCAATCCGTTGCTGGCCATTAGGAGGAAGTGAGCTAGCGAAGAGGAAGTGGAAGAAAAAACCAGTGAAGTCCTGCCTCCTAAGTAAGGGTCAAGAACAATCTGCAAGAATGTTAAAACGTCTCTTATCTGTGGACTCTCTGGATCAATGTCTTTCGCATTGCACCAATCACTTCTTTTCTGGTTGTTGTTGCCATGAATGTCTGGGTTGCGTAATTCAGTCCTGGCCCCGGCCTGGTGGAGCTCCCTAACATCTGACCCCAGGGCCCTGTGGGATCTTAGTCAATTCCACAGGGTCTGTAAGGCGGAGATGTTCCCCCGGGCCTTTGGCTGAAGCAGCCATGATTCCTTCTCCAATTTGCTGGCCTCCCCCGCCTCCCACCCAGTGATGGGATTCAGCAGGTTCGCACCACTTTGGCAGAACCGGTTGTTAAAATGGTGCTTGTAAACAACCAGTTGTTAAATTATTTGAATCCCACCACCGGAGCCGGTTGTTAAATTATTTGAATCCCACCACTGCTCTCACCCCACCCCCACGCAACTGCCATAATTTGAATTATGCGGGGGGAGGGGGGGGTAGAAGAACTTTTAGGCTATATTGGTGCCCTTTTTGGGTACCCTAACAATAAATAATTAGGGTACCCTAATAGTAATAATCAGTTGCTACCACTGATATAATCTGATGTTAGTGTTATAATGTTACTATTATGACTGCTGATTGTTGAACCTGATTTTGATATTGATTGTTCGCTTAATTATGTGTATTAGCCGCCCTGAGCCCAGTCTTTGGCTGGGGAAAAGTGGGAGAGTTGAAAAATAAAACAAAAGACTGATGTGTGCATAGAAGGGAATATGCTGAACCTTTGCGTCTCCTGAGGCTCATATCTACAGGAGGTGAGGGAGTCTAGGAAAAAGGGTACGATGCCTTTTGGTGTCTTGGCCTAGGATCTGGGAGACCCAGACTGCAATCATTTCTCTGCCCTGGAAACTTGCTGGATGACCTTGGGTTGGTCACTCCATCTCAGCCGAACCTACCTCAGAGGGCTGTTGTGAGGTATGTTGCGAGGATAATGCAAGGAATTAATGAGTGGCTGCTGGCAGACCAGGGACTCAGTTCTGGTAAAGTAGGGGCAGAATTTGGTGTTGTTTTGGGAAGCAGGGCAAGGGGACAGCATGGTGCCCAGAAGAAGGAGCGCGGAGTGACTAGCAAACTCTCTCATCTCACTTAATAAAAATGCCACTGGTCCCATTCGTGTTGACCCCTCGCCCAAGGAGTTCCCTGCACCTCTGAAGAAGGCAGGGAAAACTCAGGAACTCCAGGCCAAACCCTGAAATCCCTGAGGCCGCCCTGAGCAGGTCTACTCAGAATGCCCCCTGGTCTATTCAGTGCAGCTTACTCCCAGGAAAGCATTCTGCTAGCCACACTGCCAGTTGTGCATGGCTGCTGCATCCAGGAAGTTCTTTCCAAGAAGCTGGACATGCAGAGAAGGCCTGAGCGTTTGGCTTCCCCAGGAGAAAGTCAGGGCCACCCCGGGAGGCTGCAGGGCACAGAAACGGAACCTCACGGATGCCACCGGCAACAAAGGTCGGGCACGGGTGCCAAGGAGGGGCATCCTGGCATGCACAGTCCAGGAAAATCACGACCCCCTCCCCAGGCTGCTTTGGAAAGGCCGGGGAGGGGGCCGTGGTTGTGGGGGTGGTATGGTGGTGCTGAAGGCCTCGATCCCGGCGATCAGGCCCGGCGCGGGGAGGGGGCGCAACGAGGGAGGGGGACCGACTCACCCAGCACGAAGTAGGGCAGCTCGGTGTTCTCCAGGTCGTCGACCACCACCATCTCGCCGGGGAAGTCGTTGCGCACCGAGAAGAGCAGCTTGGGCTCCGAGGCCGACGGGCTGTGCATGATGCTCAGGTCGTTCTCGCGCAGGAAGGGCAGCGCCGACACCGTGATGCTCTTCAGCTTGCAGTCCGCCTCCTTGGACGGGTCCCGCTCCGCTTCGGCCGGCCCGGACGACGACGACGACGAGGAGGAGGACGAGGCGGCGGCGGCGGCGGTGGCCCAGGCGGCCGGGAGGCAGCAGCCGGCGAGCAGGAGGCACCAGGCAGCCCAAGCCATCTTGAGCCTCCGGCAGGCGGGGAGGAGCTGTTGGCCGGCCGGGGAAGAAGCGCCCGGAGCCCGGCAGGGGGTGGATGGCTGGCTGGCTGTTGGCGAGGGCTGAGCAGCCGGGCGGCGGCCGGGGGCGCGTTGTCTGCAGAGGAGGGGGCGCTCAGAGCGGCGGGGCCGCCGCCTCCCAGCCGCTCGCCTCCTGCCTCCGCCTTTGCATCGCCTCGCCTCTTCCCACCCGCTCACCGAGGCGGCCTCCTCGGTCCCAGGCGACGCGCAGCCCGGCTGGGGAGGCGGGAGGGACGGCGCCAATCGGGGGCTGCGCGGAGGAAAGGCCTGCACGCCGAAGGCGGGGGGGGGGGGTGTGCAGGGAGAAGGAGGATGGATGGATGGATGGATGGATGGATGGATGGATAACCCGCTTTGCTCTACCTTGAAAGCGTCTCCAAGCGGCGCGCAAACGTCTTCCCTTCCTCTCCCCCACAGGTACCTTGTAGATGGGCTGAGAGAGTTCTGAGAGGACTGCGACTGGGCCAAGGTCACCCAGCAGGCTTCATGTGCAGGAGCGGGGAAGCGAATCCGGTTCACCGGATCAGAGTCCCCCACTCATGTAGAGGTGTGGGGAATCTCTAGATGACAGGCTACCTCTCTCAATCCCTACCAGGCTGAAGTTCACTCTGGAAATGTGCGGGTCTTTTCCCTGTCCTGAAAGCTAGGTGGGAGGGTAGGTTAGAAAAAGACCTGCTGGACCATCCAAAGGGGCTACCTGCACTAGTCTGGCTTCTTATTGGTCACTGGCTCTTAAGAGGCCCGCCCCAGAAGCTCACAATCAAGGTGTGGGCTACTGCCCAGGGCTGTCGCTAGGGCACAAAGGTACACTGCCTCTGAAGGTGGAAGTTTCATTTAACTATCCTCTGGGAATTTGTCACAACCTTTTCAAAGCCAGCTAAGCCAGTGGCCCAGCATATTACCACAAAATGCATTTTCCATCTGTGTTCCTCCAGTCCTATGTAAAAACATTTAGATTTGCTTTGAAGCAAGAATTCCAGCTGGACAGCCATGTGGGTGGGTAGCAGTAAACACAAGCAGTTGTCCAGTGACACCTACCTGCCTGCCTGCCTGCCTGCCTGCCTGCCTGCCTATCTATCTATCCTCATCCTCATCATCTTCTCCTCCCCTAATGGAGATCCAAAGCAGCTTACATCATTCTCCTTTCCTCCACACAACAACCCTGTGAGTTAGGTCAGGCTAAGAGAGTGTGACTGGCCCAGGGTCATCCAGCAAGCTTCCATGACAGAGTGGGGATTCAAACTTGGGATTCCCAAATCCTAGACCAACACTTAACTGCTACACCACCCTGACAGAAATTATTCCAGTATCAACTTCCATGCGTCTGAGCTCACTTCAAGAGATACATGGCATGTTCATCCAGTACATTCCATGCATCTGATGACATGAAGTCATGGGAAGACATGGGAAATTAATGCTGGCATAAATGTCGTTAGTCCTTCAAGTGTCAGTGGACCTGTCTAATCTTGAAGCAGTAAAGCTGCTTTGACTTGAAAGGGGAAGAAACAAGTTTAGCATCTGCTTAATTTCATGTTTTGATCAGGTAGAGAGTTGGGAAATGCTGTTCCTTTTGAGGGGGCTGCATTCTTTTTTTAAAACGGGAAATATTGATTCACTAGCACTGACCTGAGATCTTGGACAGCATCTCCAGTCTGAAGAGCAGGACCAGATTAGAATGATTCAGTGATCTGGCCCCTTCCGCAACATGCAGAATAATCCACTTGTTTGCAATTGTTTGCAAGTGGATTTTGCCATTCCGCACAGTAAAATCCAGCTTCAAAGTACATTGAAAGTGGAATGAAAGTGCATTATTCTGCATGTGTGGAAGGAGCCCTTGTATGTTTCAATACTGGTTTGTACCCAAGTTTGACCTTTATGGTGCTCTCAAGGAAGCCCACATCAACTGAAATGTTTTCATAAATTAAAAAAAATGTAAATAATAACATTGACATTCCACTTTACCTCCATGGAGATTAGGGTCACACATATTGTTTCCCCTTACTGTATAGTTTAGCCACAATTTGAACTAAGTGACAGTCACTGGGCCAAAACCACCTAGCCATTGTCATGTCCGAATATAGCCTATTTACATGGTACAAAGTTCTGTGGTCATGCCTTTCAGTCAGATCTGCATTGCCTATTCTCCACAGGACATGTGTATGTGTGTTCATGCATATGTAAAATGTCATCAAGTCACGGTTGACATGGCAACCACATAGGATTTTCGAGGTAAGAGGTGGTTTGTCATTGCCTTCCTCTGCATAACATGGGCCCAATTCAGATATGGACCATGATGCACAAAGAACGGGTTATCTCAGTTAAAAGACTGTAAAACTGTGGTTTAATCTATTGTTAGAGTAATGGCCTGAATGTATTTCATTACCTGTGGTCTTAGAGAGTTGATGAATGCAGAAATCCTAGGTCAATCCTGGTTTAATTCTGGGTTGATCCCTCTCCTGGTTTACAGAGAAAAGATGAGGCAACCAGCATGTGTCATCAAACCAGAATTTAAGTGATTTTTCTGGGAGCTGAATACACAGTTTACTGATCAACCAAGCTGGAATAAATCATGGTTTAGTAGTGTAACAGCTCTGAACTGAGCCACTGTGTTTTTGACATGTAAAAATACAGGTGCACCTAGCAAATTGAGCGTTTAAAAACCTTTCCTTTTAACCTGTTAGAATTTGGACATTTTGAAACCTTCCCGTTTATCCTGCTAAGTTCTCAAAGTGCCTTACAGTTATTTTAAAAATAATTAGATGGCAGAGTACAAATTCAGATTCATATTTTCTAGGTTGGGTTGAGCAGATTTCCTGTGCTGTTAATCCACGGAGTTCATTCTGCTCTGTGCTCAGCTCCAACGGCTACCTGATTTAAAGGGAGGACTTCTAAGACTAATTTTGGAATTTCTAGTTCACTTCTTTATTCCATATGATTTACCAGTGTGCCCCAGCACCTATATGCATTAATTAAATCACAGCACAGAAAGAGGGGCCTTGATGTGATCTTGCAGTCATGTTAACATTCCTACAATAGTAATCTCTGCAAATGGCAGGAGAAAGACTCAAAGTTCTGACTATGCAGCACTTTGAACAAAACCCAGTCAAAAATGGCAGATCCCTAGCACATTTCTATTGTGGAAAGGTGGGATGTAAACATTTTAAAGAAATAAAGTCAACCTTTTTTCCCCTTCTGAGGAATGGCATACATGGTTCTCCTCATATTCCCATCCTCCCCATCCTTTGGTTCTCCCCATATTCATTTTAAGCTCACAACTGTAAGAAGCAGGGCAGGCTGAGAGGGTGTGATTGGTCTAAAGCAGTGAAAGCAAACCTTTTCGAGGCCAAGTGCCCAAATTGCAACCCAAAGCCCACTTATTTATCTCAAAGTGCCAACAAAGCAATTTAACCTGAATACTGAGGTTTTAGTTTAGAAAAAAACATTGGCTGCGAGGCATGCGTTACTCGGGAGTAAGCTTGGTGGAAGCAACTGTGAAACTCTTCAAATGGGTGAATCACGACCCTAGGAGGATTTACACAGAAGCAAGCCCCATTGCCAGCAACTGAGCTTACTCCCAGATAAAGGATCGCGCTTTAGTTCTTCGCATGAAAATCAGTGAAGTTTAACAGCTCTTAACAGGGTTACCTACACTGCTTCCCCAAAACTAGGTCCTAGGTTTAATGCTAATAATTGAGCCCAGTGTCCCAGGCCAGCCTAGATGTGGGGAGGGGAGGGCCACTCTGTTTGCACGTGCCCACAGAGAGGGCTCTGAGTGCCACCTCTGGCACCCATGCCATAGGTTCGCCACCACTGGTCTAAAGTCACCCCAGTAAGCATGAAGCTGTTTCTCAGAGTTCTCCTTCCCATTTCCTAAAGTGACTAAAATGAGAGGATAGTGGGTGAACCTCTAGGAACTACTATAGTAGTACAACTTCAGGCCACGAACATTTATTGTTCACATGGATTCTGGACATCCTTAGAAGTGAAAAAAAAAAGAGCATAGAGCCCTTGCTAATTCAAAAAGAGCCCCATGGCATAGCTGCAGTACAGTAGTCAGAGTTTATTTATTTACTTATTTATGAGGCTCACTATACTATATTTATGAGGCTTACTATACCACCCACCCTTCAGGGCTCTGGGCGGTGTACAACAGTTCTGCCCATGACCTGAATTTGATCCTGACAGAAGTCGGTTTCTGGCTCAAAGTCGGTAACTGGCTCAAAGTTGACTCAGCCTTCCATCATTCCAAGATCAGTAAAATGTTTACCCACCTTGCTGGGGGCAAAGCAGTGGTGGGATTCAACAGGTTCACACCACTTTGGCAAAACCAGTTGTTAAAATGGTAGAAGAAGAAGAGTTTGGATTTATATCCCCCCTTTATCTCCTGTAGGAGACTCAAAGGGGCTTACAATCTCCTTGCCCTTCCCCCCTCACAACAAACACCCTGTGAGGTGGGTGGGGCTGAGAGAGCTCCGAAAAGCTGTGACTAGTCCAAGGTCACCTAGCTGGCTTGTGTGGGAGTGTACAGGCTAATCTGAATTCCCCAGATAAGCCTCCACAGCTCAGGCAGCAGAGCGGGGAATCAAACCTGGTTCCTCCAGATCAGAGTGCACCTGCTCTTAGCCACTGCTCTTAGCCACTATGCCACTTTTGCTCCTTTTGGTGCTTGTAAACAACTAGTTGTTAAATTATTTGAATCCCTCCACTGGAACCGGTTGTTAAATTATTTGAATCCCACTTTACTGGGGTAAAGTGTAGCTGCCTGAGGAAGGCAATAGCAAACCACCCCATAAACAAAGTCTGCCTAGTAAACTTTGTGTTGTGATGTCACCCCATGGGTCAATAAAGA
The DNA here is from genome assembly GCF_021028975.2 of Sphaerodactylus townsendi. NCBI lineage: Eukaryota > Metazoa > Chordata > Lepidosauria > Squamata > Sphaerodactylidae > Sphaerodactylus > Sphaerodactylus townsendi. Next base: position 27,144,605 of record NC_059429.1, read on the forward strand.
CCTGGTACTTGCACAGGGGACTACCTTTACCTTCTGCCTTGCTGATTCTGAATGGGTCCAGTTTGAAATCAGACAGCAACAACATCGAACTAGGATCTGGGAAACCCTGGTTTGAATCCCTGCTCTGCCCTAGAAGGCGGCTAAGTCATCTTGGGCCAGCTATTCTCCCGCTCATCCTAACATGCCTCCCAAAGCTATAGTGAGGAGAAAAGGGAGGAGGAAAAAATAATGTTGTAAACTGCTTTGGGTCCCAATGGGAAGATAATTGGGGTATAAATAAGTAAACATTTAATGTATGTCTTCTAGGTCGATGCAATTTAATTGGATCATTCATGATTCATTCTGGTTGGGACTAGTGAGGACTATTGTACGCTTTGACACTGGCAGCTTCATTCAGAGGCGTAACAAGGAGGGGAAGCGTCTGGTGCACCAGTGCGTCCTCCACCCCCCCCTTGGAACGCTCCTGCCATGCCCCCGAAACACCCTCAACACACCCCACAGGGGGGGCTCCCGGTGCATTGCCCCCACCCCCCACCCTCTTGGAGCTACACTTCTGGCTTCAACCACGACATCAGGTGGCTAGATACGGTGCTCCCAAAGGGGCTTTCCAAACACGACACCCTCCCTGCCTCTGAAAAGCCTCCAATCATGCAATAGGCTTATGCCACCCTAAAGGGTGACATAAGTCACACCTCGCTGCCACCAGCGTAGTGCTCCAGATGGCCAGTCGGCAGCCAACTAACATCGGCCCCTGCCCCAGACATGCCCCTGGCCTGCCCCTGTTACGGAGGAGGCACTGGGATGCTTCAGCATCTTGCACCACGTCCCACTGTCAGGGAAGGTGACGGCAGCCACACAGTGGCGGTACATGCCATGGTAAGCGCCCTGAAGAAGGCAAATCTGCCAGCATGGCCACCCCACTGCTCCCATGACCGGATTCACCCCTCCCCTTTGGAAGGGACTCAAAGTGTATTGTTATTAACAGGAAGCTACAAGAAATTGTGGGCCTTTGATAAAGACTCTACCTGTGCAATACATCCATTTACAAGCAGTTTACCTCATTCACAATTTACAATTTTAAGTATGAGATGGACCAACCAGTCAAGGAAGCCTTGGCCCTCGGTTTGCAAGACCTGATCAAGGTTGTTAACAATGGGACATTTTGAAGGCCATTCATTCATAAGGTCACTATAAGTCAGAAGTGCCTCGATGGCACTTAACACAACACACACACTTCAAAAAACCTTACATCTAAACACATTATATGTGAACTGGATTGCAGTGCATCAACGCAATAATCCAAGAGAATGTACACCCATGCACAGGCATTGCCAACTTTGGCCTAAGATGAAATTTATGGTAAATTTCCCAAGCAGGATATGCGTATTTCTCATGCAGTGCCATTCACAGTCCTCTTTTGCCCATTCATGTGGTAATCCCTGCAACACCATGTATTGGAGCATGGCACTACCTGTGATGTCCCCAATATGTGCAGTCATAATTTGTATGAAGAAAAAACATTTGCACATTTTTCTGCGTACATGCCACTTCGATACATGCTACACAAAACCGTGAAAAAACCAAGCAGCCATTTTGTGTCTACATAAGTTGCACATGCACAGAAAATATTTGTGTTAATATCTTCTCACGTGTGCTTTGGGAGGATCTATGTGTCGTTGGGAGGGTTCCGCTATGCCTGGAAAGGGACTCATATTTTACCTGACATTGTTTTTGTCAAATATATTTACTAACTTTTGGGGGGAGGGGGGGATGATAGGTTCCAATGCAGTTAGAATATAGGAAAAGTCAATTTGTGACATCCCCCCCCCCCCCACACACACACACATTTAGGTTTCAAGCCAGATGTTTAGGGCAAAGATTAATGTGGCATTCATGGATAATCCCAGGAGGTAAACTGCCCTTAACACAAGATTCTGGGGCAAAACACGCAGTGAGCGTAATACTGCAAATGGAAGAAGGTACTGTTAAACAAGCCAGAGTATTTTCCCAGTCACTACAAATGCTTTTAAAAGCATCAAAGGGCAGGTCCAATTCCAATTACAGTCAGCGGGGAAATTTGCTATTGCAACAATGAGAATCAAAGTGGACCTTGATTTCCTCTGGAGGTTAGAAGCTGCCTTTATTTAGCCAGACAGCTGCAGAATGAATACACTTAGGCAAGCGATACTTAGCGTGTGCAATTAATGCATTAATCAATTAATCTCCTGATGGAGGCTATTAATGCATTCAGCCATAGTTCAAAACTACATTTGGGACATTTCCTGACATTCTGAATGATTCCTCATAATTGCCCTGAATTAAAACGTTTGGAGCAATTTTGAGTTTTTCATTTTGTTAATATGCAGTTCATAATTTGTGACTTTGGTGCAAAAAATTTTTTTTAAAAAAAATGCACTACAGTTGGCTTAAGTAATCTTACAGTTTCTGAATAGATGTTAATGGATATATTAATGTTGCTGTAAAACTCCAACTGGTATGAATGGACTCACAGCTGCTGAATGCTCTATATTGTGTCTAGTTCTGGACAATGCCTTTTAAGAAGAATAGAGACAAATTGGATTGGGTTCAGAGGTGGGCAAGCAAGATGTTTGAGGGCCTGCAGAAGGAAAGAGTGACCACATTCTTCAAATACCTGAAGGGCTGTTCCATGGACAAGAGCAATAGATTTGTTCTCTGCTGCTCTAGAGATCTTATGGACTTACACTATAGGAGGGGAGTTTCAGTTGATCATAGGATTGCTAGCCTCCAGGTGGCTTAGTGGTTAAGAGCAGCAGTGGTGTAGTGGTTAAGAGCAGGTGCATTCTAATCTGGAGGAACCGGGTTTGATTCCCCGCTCTACCACTTGAGCTGTGGAGGCTTATCTGGGGAATTCAGATTAGCCTGTGCACTCCCACACACGCCAGCTGGGTGACCTTGGGCTAGTCACAGTTCTTCAGAGTTCTCTCAGCCCCACCCACCTCACAGGGTATTTGTTGTGAGGGGAGAAGGAAGTTTGTAAGCCCCTTTGAGTCTCCTACAGTGTGCCGTAAAGCACACTGCCACCCCTCCCTCCCTCCTTCCCCTCTTACAAACTCCTTTCCCTTCCTCTCCCCACAACAGACACCTTGTGAGGTAGGCGGGGCTAAGAGACTTCCAAGAGAACTGTGACTAGCCCAAGATCACCCAGCAGGAATGAAGGAGTGGGGAAACAAATCTAGTTCACCAGATAAGAGTCTGATGCTTATGTGGAGGAGTGTGGAATCAAACCTGATTCTCCAGATTATAGTTCACCTGCTCGTAACCACTGCATCACTCTGGCTCTCAGAAGATCCACTGGGATCGAAACACATCAGCTCTTTTTTTGTGCTGCATTCTGGAATATTTAATATATGATCCTAACAATTGAGGCTTTGTGGTTATTTGTGATATATTTCGTGATAGTGTGATATGTTGCGCGCTTGAGATACGAATGTATATTTTCTACTGAGATTTTTATGTACAGCTTTCTATTGAGCCTTTTTGGGTTAGGGCCAGAGGTGGGATCCAACCAGTTCTCACCACTTCTCTAGAAGTGGTTACTAATTTTTTCTGAGTGCCGAGAAGGGGTTACTAAAGCAACCTCCCTGCCCAATAGGGACTGGAGGTGCGTGTGTGCGGCGGTGCCACTGTTTGAATCCCACCACCATCGGAACCTGTTATTAAAATTTTTGGATCCCACCACTGGATAGGGCGGTATAAAAATCTAACTAATAAATAAACAAAATAAATAAATATTGTTAACAGTAGAGCACAGTGCAATAAAATGTCTATTTAATATATTTTAATAGATATCTATTAGACTACACAACCTTTTTGGGTCCTAGCTTGTTTTTGGATTGGGTTTGGATTTCCCTCTCTTTCTTTGGCTGTTGATTAAATGAAATGCACCCTTCCAACTCTAGGCCTCTACAGTATGGTTATCTGGAGACATTAGGCCTAATTTAGCTCAACTAAAGTGTGTTCAAAACAGAAATGTACAGTAGGATGTTTTAATCAAGGAACTAGAGCTTTAATATAATGGAACAGTGCAGTGTTTATTGTAGGCATCACCTTGCTTTGACTGCACTGTCATTGTCTTTTGTAGCCCAGTTTTCTACATTAAGGCATGTCATGCCTTCGACATGATTTTCATTTGTTTGCATTGTTTTCCAATTTTCTCATGATAGCCCTACTGCCTTGTTTACTGGATGTCGTTTAAAAAATTCAATCAGTGCCTTTTGTAATCCACCTTCAGCCTCAGCGACAAAGGCAGGGTAGCTTTCAGCGAAGTAAATAAATAAGTATTTTAAGAGCCATTGATGTAAGCCGATGCTCAATCCTTTCACTGAACCCCAGTGGGCTTACTGTTGGATGTTTATGCCCACTGTTTAGAAGCAAATGTAAAGAATAATAGCAACTGTGATTGACTTCCACTGGTCTGTGTTACCACTTTGCTCAGCAGAGTGGGATGCCCTCCTCTGGCATAATCAAAGCTGCTCCAGATGATGGCCTAGAATCATAGAGTTGGAAGGGACCCCAAGGACCATCATGTCCAACCCCCTGCAATGCAGGAACACACAATCAAAGCACTCCTGAAAGATGGCCATCGAGCCTCTGTTTAAAAACCTCCAACGAAGGAGACTCCACCACATTCCAAAGTAGTGTATTCCATTGTTGAACAGTCCTTACCATCAGGAGGTTTTTTCCTGATGTTTAGGTGGAATCTCTTTTCCTTCACCTTGAACTCCTGGTCCTAGTCTCTGGAGCAGCAGAAAACAACCTTGCTCCTTCTTCTGCAACTGTGCACTTTTCCAGTTGGGGAAGATCATAGAGGCCATCTTTTCAGTTGTTTTCTCCATGCCTCGTTTGCCATCTAAAGATGCTCTTCATAAGATCCAGGGAATAAGAAATGCATTTAGCCACATAAATTGGAGGGAGGCTTCTTAAGCCAGAGGAAGGCTTCAAACTTTCCTTAATGACATTTGATTTTTTTTAAAAAAATGGCACTAGAATACTGTTATATCAACATATTGTTGTAATAATAAATATAACAGGTTCTGTGAATTCCCAGATTTCTTTTCAAAAAAGTAAGTCTCTAGCACCTTCTGTTGCTAGAGAGATTTCCTTTTTGATTCATCAAGGAAGTTGAGAATTCAAAGAACCCCCAGTGGCCGGGGAACAAAATGAACAAGAGAAAAGGCTACAGTGTTTATGGGGGATATGAGATTTGCTGGCAGCCATGTAATGAAAAGGGTAGATGACTGAGGAAGGCAATGGCAAACCACCCTCTGTCAGGTCTCGGACCTTCAAGGAATAAATGTACTCTGGATTCTTGATCAGAAGTGTTTATTGAAAAGCAACGAAGAACCCAGCTTGAGAAAGCCAGTTCTGCCAGACCTGGCTTAGCTGGCCTCCTTTATCCCGGAGAGATCCCCCCTTCCGTTTTCCCAAGCAATGTGTGGAAAGAGATATTTTGGAGCTTAGGTGCCCCAAGGACGGTGCTAGGGAAAGATACAGCAACCTGGCTTGTCTACCCCTCAAGGCAACAGGCACATCCTGTTTTCTCTTGGGAGCAGCCCATCAGGGTCAGCCTAGTTCTCCACATGTTAAACCATAAAGATCAACAGAAGCAAAAGGAAAGTCCCTTTACATATAGCAGGCTGGTTACATATATCTTGTGACTATTACACTGAAGTGAGAGTACCCTTCCATCACCCAGATACGATCTTTGCCAATGCAAATTGTTACAAAAAGCACTAAGCTAAGAAAGCCCCTCAATCACCAGGCGCTGTTCCTGACACAATGTAAATATAATGGGGTAACATCATCCCATTGGTCAGTAACAACTGGTGCTTGTGTAACCTCTGCTTGTGGGCTCTGTGGGACAGAACTTGGAAGGAGTTTGCAACAACTAAATTTTTTAAAAAATGATTTACTTTTCCTTAACATATGACACTTACCAAACATTAACATTTAACATCACACTTCAAGGTCCTGTTCAAGTTTCATTCCAAGTCCTTCTAATTACAGTCTGATCAAGCCAAGTCCATTTCTTCCTGCTGGTGGTTGGCTCATGAAGACTCCAGAGTACATTTGGATTCGAACTGGATTCGAGATGATGAAGGTCCCCAATTACATACTCAGAAAGCCCTGAAGCAATACATTCTAACACTTACAACACAGCAAAATAACCAACTCCCTTCCCACTAGTTCCCAACAACATTGCACTTACCTTAAACAAGGTGTTAAGAGCTTATAAAAAAACCCAATCAAGGTCGCAGCCTAGTAGCCTTACTTCCTCCAACTTCATGAGTTTTTGCAACCTCCTCCTGCTTTTAGTCTCCACCCCTTTCTGGGTCATCCCATTCTGAACATAGGGGTTACACTTGCACCTTTACATTTATGTGATTAAAAATGTTCTGGGGCCTTTCCAGGTGCTGTAGATACTATGGTTGAAGCTGATGGTATTAACACCTTCTCCACCTACAGCGGCGAAGCCACCAGGAGACGGGGGAAGGGGGGGTACGCAACGCACCGGGCGCACCGATTCTGGTCACGTGGGGGCAGAAAAATCCCCCGCCCCCCCAAAACGGCACACCCCGCCTCCCTTCCGTGGCGCCCCCCGCCCCCCCCCCCCAAACGGCGCACTCCCCACTTACTTTTAGGAATGGAACATCCCCGAGAAGAAGCTTGCCTGCGCTGCCTGGGCCTGGTGGGAACTACATTTCCCAGGGGCTTCTGGGAAATGTAGTTTCCACCAGGCCCAGGCAACGCAGGCAGGCTTCTTCAGCCTGCTCCTTTCCTAAAAGTAAGTGGAATAAAATGCCGCGGGGGGGGGGGGGGGGGGGCAGAGTAGCTACGCCTCTGTCCACGTAACATTGTCACGTGGAGAAGGTGTTGTTTAACTGTGGCACCAGCAACCCAGAGTCCTGGGAGGAAGAAAGGAGCAGTATTTTTAGTCCCAACCTCCCTTTCCCCTCCCATTTCACCATGCACTTCTAATACAAAGAGGCATTAGTACAGAAATAACAATCCTTTACATCAAGGAAAAGAGAATAAAAGCATTTATCATGTCACTACAAGGAATTTAATTTCTGTATGCCCTTTGGATGCACATATTGTCAAGGCAACTTAAAAATAGGGGGAGAAGAACAAGTGAAAGCAGCAGCTGATAATTAAAAACAATTAGACAACTGTTTGGGCCCAGGTTCCAAAAATAACACATCAACCTGTGAAGGTGTTTTTTGTGCAAGCTGAGAGGTACTGATTTGGACTCACTGCAAGTAAACACTTCAGGGTTTCTTCAAGCACTGCTGGTGACTGGACAGACCTAAGAAGTGATGGCAACATAAGCCATACTGGTCACCTTCTCTTGTTCTGCCAGCAACTCAAGAGACTTTCCTCGTTACTAAGAAAATTAGTCTGACATCCTGGGCAAAACAGTCTGAGGTGCCTCTGTTTGGTGTGCATGCTAGGGGCTGCAATCCCCAACTTATGGCTTATCTATGTACATAAGTTCAGTCAGGTCACAACTAACTTCTGGAAAACCCACAAGGGGCTTTCAAGGTAAGTGAGAAGCAGAGGTGGTTTGCCATTGCCTTTCTCGGCAGAGTCTTCCTCAGTGGTCTGCCATCCAAGCATCAACCCTGCTTAGCTTCTGAAATCCGATGAGATCAGGTTATATCACGGCGCCTTCCCTCCCAAATTATGTTTTAGATATTATCACATTGTCACTACGCTGTAATGGACTACTGAATACAGAACAAATTTATGTCTGCATCTGCACTTTGGAAATCAGTATTTGGGTTCTCAGTATTCAAAGCACTTGTCCTTTTAATTATTCTTTCTCCCAGAATTTGATAGAAGGAGATGGTGCTTGGTGATTTAGCGGACCAAACCTAGTTATGCTGGGTACTTCCAGAAAGCATCCTGATAGCTGCCAGACTGGGGGAGGAGGGGAATACAGCTTTTAACAAATCAATCCAAGCAATAATAAAAAAAAACCCTCAGCCATTAATTCAGTCTCCTCATCCTGAATTTTTACCCCTGCTCCTGGAGACTTTGAATTCACATAAACTTAAATCCTGAGAATCTGAATGCATCAGATCTAATAGTTGTATTCTTTGATTGCAAAATCCTCAGCCTTATTACATGTCCACTACCTACCCCATAAATTCTTGACAAATTAGTGTTAGGTCTCAGACCTTGAACCAATAAACGGACTCTGGATGCTTGATCAGAAGTGTTTATTGAATGCAGCAAGCCCCTAGCTAGCCAGTTCTGGGGGAATCTGCCTCTCCTAGGTTGTTATATCCCCACTCAATCTCCCCCTCCTGCTTTCTCAGCAAAAGTGTGAAAAAAAATACTTGTTTTCGGGAGGCATAGGCCTCAAGGTCACGAGAGAGAAAGACATGCCTCCTGCTAAGCCCTGCGGGTCAACGGACATCCATCAGAGACAGTGGGGAATGACAGGGCTGCCAGGCTAATATTCGGCAGGAGACGGGGGGTGGGGGTAGGGCAGGAACATGGGGAGCTGATGACATGCCTTACTAGGAAAACCATGGTAAAACTACAGAGTTTGGGCCAATTCTCAGAGAAGTGTGAAGTTACTATCTGGATGGCCATTTCTTATTTTGTTTTTCTCTCAACAGGAAATACCGGCAGCTGCGGTAAAATTGTCAGCTCTGGGTTGGGAAATACTGGAGATTTTGGGGGGTGGAGCCACAGGAGGACAGGGTTGGCAGAGAGGAGGGGCTTCAGGGGGATATAATGCCATAGAGTCCACCTTCTAATGTGGCCGCTTTCTCCAGCAGAACTGATCTCTGGAAATCAGTTGTAATAGCAGGAGATCTCCCGCCACCACCTGGAGGATGATAATCCGAAACCGGGGGGGTGGGGGTGAGGCTGGGGGTGGGGGTGGGGGTGGGTGGGCATAATCTTCCCCACCAGAGGGCTGGCAGCCAGAGGTGGGATCCAGCAGGTTCTCACAGGTTCCCGAGAGTAGGTTACTAATTATTTGTGTGTGCCGAGAGGGGGTTACTAGTTGGTGATTTTGCCATGTGATTTTTGCCTTAGTTACGCCCCTCCTCTCAGCAGTAGCGCGCAGAACTTGAAGCAGTCTAGCAGGAGGTGCACCGGCGTGCGTGGCAGCCTGCAGCCTGCACCTGCGTGCATTCGTTTCCCGCCCAAAGACCAGTGCAGCAGCTGCGTCCTTGCCACAGCCCCGCCCAGGAATGCCCCGCCCCTGGAATGCCCAGCCACGCCCCCGTTGTGCCCCACCCAGCCCCATTGGCGCTATGCCACAGTTTGAATCCCACCACCATGGGAACCTGTTACTAGAATTTTTGGATCCCACCACTGCTGGCAGCTCTAGTTGGCAACCAGAGAGAAGGTTTTCTCAGTGGTGGAACCTAACCTTTACAATACCATTTCCCTTATGGCTCACTTGGTGCCTACCCTACTATCTTCTAGACATCAGGCCCAAATGTTTCCAGGCTTTCCTTAAATGGATTTATGTTCAGACATCACTTTTATAGTCTAAGAATTATTCTGAGAGTTTTTTTTTAAATAGAGCTCATTGGTTTATGCTGTTTAATGCCTTTACTGGAGTTATAATAATAGGGTTTTAACTGTTAACTGTAGTAGTAGAAGAAGTGTTTGGATTTATATCCCCCCTTTCTCTCTTGTAGGAGACTCAAAGGGGCTGACAATCTCCTTGCCCTTCCCCCCTCACAACAAACACCCTGTGAGGTGGGTGGGGCTGAGAGAGCTCTGAAAAGCTGTGACTAGCCCAAGGTCACCCAGCTGGCGTGTGTTAGAGTACACAGGCTAATCTGAATTCCCCAGATAAGCCTCCAGAGCTCAGACGGCAGAGCAGTAGTAGGGTTTTAATCATTAACTTCTTATTGTGCTGTTTTGTTTTGTTCTTTTTTGTTTATGTTTTATTTTGTAAGCTGCCTTGGACTTATACTCTAGAGTAGCACAACAGAAGGACAGGTGCCAAATAAGCTAATATAAACCAGAAAATGCATCCCTCAAAGAAGTATAATTCTTCTTTGTGGGGTGTGAACTCCGGATAGGCAGAACGGAAATGTTCTTAGTAAATCAATATGGCAAGAGCGATCAGCTATGGCAGTGTTTTATTTCCAACCGTTGTGTTATTGCATTAACATTTCTGATTTGACTAATATGTTTAATTATAACTTTGCATAAATCTTCATTTCTCACTTCTTTGCAAAATAACAAATGACATACGACATGAGAGTTCATCTATTAATATCACAACATTGAATACACGATGTCTACTTTTAAATAAAAGATTTCTGGGGTTTTGATCTTATTTTCCTTGACACATATATAGGTGGTTAATTCTGATGCAAAAGCATATCCCCATACTTTGTTGAATAGTTATTTGATAACTGGAATCTTACAAGATTGTTTTATGTGCAGCCCTAATATTTGACACAGTATATATGAAGCCAATTCTCTGTCTTTTATAATGCTTGCATCTTTGATAAATGACAAGGTCCAACTTGTCATTTTTTCAAATTTTTCAATTTGTGTTTTTTTCTATTTCTGTTTTTGATGGGAAAAGAAATTTCCTCTTTTTAAAAAATACATTTCCTAACATTTAGAACTGTAATTCTTGTCAATTTTGCTTAACATACATGTACAGGCATTTAAGTGAAGGCCACACAATAATTGCCAAGGAAGGAAATCACAGCTCTGCCACTTTCCCTACATTCTCCTTTCTTCTACTCACTGTTCCCTCCCACTATAGCCACTTTCCTCCCTCTCCACTCCCCGAGACAGACTTTCCTTTCCAGACCTGCTGATGGGGCAGGGGTTGATGGGAATGGCTTCCCCGATGGCCTCATCAATAGACAATGGCAGCAAGAGGGTTTAAAGCAGAACATGCCTCACCCCTCCTCCATGCTCTCTGATGCCCAGATGATTGATGGTTCCAAGTGTTACCATTGCCTCTCCCTCTCCCCCACCCATACTCCTTCCTTCCTTCCCTCCCTCCCTCCCTCCCTCCCTCCCTTCCCCTGCAGCAGCTTTCTCCCTTCAGCAGCTTTTTTTTTAAATCTCTCTCAGAACTCCGACTGTGATCTTGCAAGATTTCAGTCAAAATTTCTTAACTGGCGTTCAGAGGGAACTGTAACTAGCCCAAGGTCACCCAGCAGGAATGTAGGAGTGCAAAAACACATCTGGTTCACCAGATAAGCCTCTGCCACTCAGGTACAGGAATGGGGAATCAAACCCGGTTCTGCAGATTAGAATCCACCTGCTCTTCCCCACTACACCACACTGGTGTAAAAGGATGACGACAAAGGCATCTACCATAGACTCCCAAGAGCTGCTGCTGGTCAAAGGAGACAATATGGACTTTGATATACTCAAGGTCTGATTCAGTATAAGGCCAGTTCATGTGTACAGGTGGAACATAGGTAAGGCACCAGTGAGTGAGTGATAGTGAGAGAAGCAAAGAGAGCCTTCAGAGCTCTCTTTGTTTTCCGGTCAGTTCCCTGCATTCTGCTTTTCCTTCTGCCTTTTCCAGAATCGAAACAGCCCTTTTTTTCACATGCAGACATGCGTCTGTTCTCTCCTCCTTCAGCTGGGGGAATTCTCTGCTTTAAGTCCCCATGGGTGCATGGGCAAAGCTGTTTCCAAATTCCTAACAACTAAGATCCACTGAGGTAACACCTGAAACATTATCATTCCTTTTGGCATGGTTCACTCCCAGGGAACCTGCTTGAGACCCATAGCCACAGAATCTGCACACCTAACAGTATTTTAAGAGCATTTGGGGGGGAGCTTGTAGCTTTTCATAATAAGGGATACAGATCCATTTGAGGAATAAGCAGATGTAGGCCCCTTCCACACACGCAAAATAATGCGTTTTCAAACCACTTACACAACTGTTTGCAAGTGGATTTTGCTATTCGCACAGCTTCAAAGAGCACTGAAAGCAGTTTGAAAGTGCATTATTCTGCATGTGCGGAATGAGCCATAGTCTGGAACATGATAAAGTGAGTGTGATGTCTACCCTTGCCAACCCCTCTACATACCAGTTGACCTGGATCATGTCCAATCTTCAATTCAAGCCATTGTGATAATCCCCTGGTCTTATCTAGTCAACAGGGTTCGATTCCGCACAACATCAAAATTCCAGATTACATTTGGTATTTAAAAATCTGGGTCTATTTTATCCCAGTTTCTCCCTTCAAATGGGTGCTCATATCTGTGAAGGAATCCAGTTAAGACTGGGAGGAAATACTCCTATTTCTTTCTCATGAGCCCAGATTTTTTTTGTTTTTACAATGCAGATGCAGCCACGCATGCTTAGACATCCCCAGTGTGCTGCATTCTGATTGGCTCTTCCCTCCACCAAAGGCAATGCTTTTGATTGACGGATCCATAGCAACCGCAGGAGAACCAAGCAGGGCACACACACCCTTTTCTCTAGTTTTGGAAAGGAGCCGGGTGTAGTGAGCAACAAGGCAAGCACGCTGTGCTATACAAAGTAAAAACTTTTGACCAGCGCTAGGCAGAGCACTATGTCCCATCCACATTTAAAAGTGTGCAAGAAACCATAGCACGAGACACTCCCCCACACTCATGATATACCAGATAACATTTGGCTGGTCTTTGGGGCTGTCACGGGGTGACAGGCAGGTGTTTCCCTGCCCGCCCCGGATCCTGTTAGGAACGTGAGCCCGGAGCTAAGGGGCTGGGCTCTATGGGGTGTATCTCAGCTAGTGAGCAGCACTTGGCAAATGTGAGCGGGAACAGGGTGAGTGCTCATCCTTTCCTGGCATTGGCTCGCTTGCCTGGCTCCTGGAAGAACTGTCAAAAAAAGGGGCAGAAAACTTGCTTGGGGAATGTTTTGAAAAGCATGGCCTGCAACACAGCAGAAATGAAACTGACACGATGTAAGGTGGGGCAGGACAAACACATCAGTTTTGCTCCCATGGTGTCCCCATGGAAGCGGATTTAATGCAGGATTTTGGGGAAAGTTTGTGATTTTACCGGTTTTTTAAAAACCCAGGTTGAGGGAAATATTGCGGGACAAGCCAGCTTTAGCACTGGGAACCATGCAAACTTCTTAGCTAACTCAGATATTTCCCTTGCCCAACCCAGGATATTTGGACCATGAGGAATCGACCAGGAAGTACCTGATGTACTTCAGGCTACAGTTTCCATCTTTTCCACACCTTGCAGGTAATGTTTAGGAATCACTGCCCTGGTTATGTGGCAACAATGAAGAAATGTCCTTGGTGACCAAGATTTCTCATTCGAGCCCTGCAGTACCTGGCCCACTTTGTATGATCAGCTCATTTTTTTCTTGACTGCCTAAAATGATGACTTCAATTGATTTCAGGCACATTTAGGTGGATGTAAGTTCCATTCAAATCGATGAGAACTCCTTCCAGCAAAGGTGTTTAGGACTAAACTGCAAAGCAAGTAATTAATCATATGAGTTGGACATATGCTGAACAATAAGTCTAAGGGCGAGAGCACTTGTGTGATATGCCCCAATTAAACATGGTGATCTTTGTGTGGGTCTGCAGAAGGAACAAAAGTGCTTTAAAAACACAGCAGGGGGTGGTGGGGTTGGATTCCCAGTGAGAGCGGTAGCACTTCAAATGACTTTTAACGGTGGTGCCCAAATGGATTAGTTTTCAAATAGCCGTTCCTGTAATGCACGGTAGTATATTAAAAGAATGAAACAGTAGACTTGGTAAAAGGGCATAAATAATGCATGCAAATAAATAAAAGGGGGAATAGCCTAATTACCAACATGTTTCGAGTTGCACCTACTGAAGTCCCAAAAGTACTTGCCAGAAACTTTGCTCGTTGGCCTGGTGGATTCCCCCATTAATCACTGAAATGAAACCAAGTACATTCATTTTGTTGCACAAATTATTACTATTTTTTTAAAAAAGCTTTTTTTTTTTTTTTGCAGTCTGAACGAATGCTAATAAAACTAGGCTTTGGGGCCTACAAAGTGTTTGCTGCCAAAAAGAACCGTGAAGCCTATATTGTCTGAATTTTAGATAGCGAAGCAGGACTCTCCCACTCTTCAGCTAAGGACACATTTCACTTTGACACCTTTAAAATGTTACATGTGAATACACCTGAGAATCATGCAACCTCATGGGAGTCTACACACCACATTTCTAGATGACATATGCTTCAGGACTTGGCTTCTAACTGGAAGCAGGCAAGCGCAGAATAATGACTCATACAGAGACACAGTGGGCAGTTCCCTCTACACATGAGCAATGCTGTTGCATTTGTGCATCTGAAATGAGTAATTAAACTGAATTAAACTAAAATTAAACTCTGCATCAGACTGCAGAGATGTGGCAGAACAATCTGCCCACAATGGAAATTAACTGGAAGAAAAAGAATCTATAATCATCCTCACCAGCCATCATAAACAGAAGGCAGCAATGGAGATCTTTGTTGTAGGTATGATGTAAGATTATCCAATTAATTTCCAAGGCAGGATGGGAATTCAGATATGGGTTTCCCAGATCTTAGTCTAACACTATGATTTCTGCACCATAAAGGCTTCCCCCTCCCCTCCCTTGTATGCCACCCCTCACTCCCCTTCCCTTGCACACCACCCACCCCTCCCTCCCTCCACTAGGGTGGGTGGGCCAGGTCCAGATGCCGGGCCCACTCCCTCCCCTCCCTTGCATGCCTCCCCTCCCTCCACTAGGGTGGGTGGGTCAGGTCCAGATGCTGGGCCCACTCCCTCCCCTCCCTTGCATGCCACTCCTCCCCTCCCCTCCCCTCCCTCCACTAGGGTGGGTGGGCCAGGTCCAGATGCCGGGCCCCCTCCCTCCCCTCCTTTGCGTGCCACTCCTCCCCTCCCATCCCCTCCCTCCACTAGGGTGGGTGGGCCAGGTCCAGATGCCGGGCCCCCTCCCTCCCCTCCCTTGCATGCCACTCCTCCCCTCCCCCTCCCCTCCCCTCCCTCCACTAGGGTGGGTGGGGCATGTCCAGATGGACATTCCTACAATATTGGAAATTTTTGGAATATGCAGTCACCTGGTAAAGTAGATTTGTGGGAGCTACAGAACAAGAGGTGGTAATGTGTATCAGCTCAGGACTGGTCAACTACATGGAGCACAGATCTGTCAGCCCATCAGGGTATTTTGTTGCCTTATGCTTTGGAAGACCAAGTGCTGGGGCAAAGAATGGTCACCCACTTCATAGCCCGTGGTAAGATTCTAGAGGCCTCCTCATGGCCATACTTTGTGGTCAATTCACATATTATTGGCTTTTGGATTTGGGAAGCTGCCTTATCCTTCATCTCACCACTGCTGTATCTCCTTGAAGATGCAGCTGCTCTTTAGGAACTCAGTGAGGGACCCATACCTGATACAATTGGAAATGCTTTTACAAATGCTAGGAACTAAGCTTAGAGCCCTCTGCATATCACTGAAGTAGCACCCATCCCACAATTATGGTTATGTTCCAACCTTAAAATTGTGGGGACAACCTGTTAACGGCATAGGGTGTATAGTGGAACCAGCATTATTGTTGCAGAAGCAAGGCAGTGGAGCTGCAAACACTGCTTTCTTCTAACTTTATTTAAACCAGAGGTCAGCTCTAACCTTGATCCAGCTGATTTTGTTACCGCTGGTGCTCGGGTAACAATAAGTGATCTCAGCTCAGCAACTAATGAGGTGCAGGAAGCCGACGTTCTTCAAAGCAAAAGGATTTTATTTGCAGGTGATGGTCACAGCTCGGGCAGGGGAATCGTGCCCTTGCAGCCCAGTGCAAGAACTTTTATTCCCAAACTTCAAAGGGGCAGGGAAAAGGGGAGGAGAGGGGGCAAGTCCCTCACCAAACACCAATAAGAAAACAAACAAGATACAGTTACAATTTCTGAATGGGATTACCAAATCCCGCTGTCAAACGTTGTCCTGCGAGATCTCGCAATGGTGCTGAAGGGAAAGCAGATAAAGTCCATTCATAAAATCCAGGTGGGCTCGCTACCGCACCCAGCTATTTCATTTATCAGATGGCTGTTTCCTTCAGTAATACCCTGAGGCTCCTGCCTCACTTCGTTGCAACAAAGAAAAGTTCAAACTCCAATGGTGGTCCCTGCATGTCTTCCAACGGCTGGGGACCTTTGGGTGCTGGCAACAGATTCGATTTGCAAGTCCAAAGATGGTCTTTGTCTTTGTTAAGGAGTCAGCTGGGCATTGGTCTAAGCTGCATTCCAGAGCCAACTTCCTTGTCCCTTAATATCAAGCCTTTCAGGCCACTGCTTTGGCCATCGGACACAAATTTCAAAAATAACATTTCTAAACTTGAACGTTAGGGAAACCTTAAAGGGACAAACACATATACTTATAGGCAAGACTTTCCTAAACCTAACAATAACAAAGCCTTAAACTTAACTGGCGAATCTAGTCAAACTAAAATCCTAAATTCAACTAAAGAGGGGCTTTTATTACATCCTGGAATGGCATAAACAAGAGGAAAACCATATAGCATTGGTACAATCATACATAAGCGTTCTCTATGACCCTTTTGGAGGCTTCTGAAGCACACAAGTCTCTGCATCCAGGCATGGAGCCAGTGTAGCCAGGCAACCTGACTCAGGAAAATATTTTGTTTATTTTCCTGTGGCGGTAACTATTTGACCATGGAAAGGTAACCTCAAGGCTGAGCTACTGTAGTGCATTCTGTTTTGGTCTGCCCTTAACTCAGAAACTCCATTTAGTACAGAATGCCACAACTTTGTTACTACCTAGAGCAGGGGTCTGCAACCCACAGCTCTGGAGCCGCATGTGGCTCTTTCAGTCTTATACTACAGCTCTGTGTGGCCTGGAGGTCAGAAGGTAGCATGGGCGTGTCCCTCCAGCCCTCTAGAGCAGCGCTGGAAGGACAGGTGAGTGGAGGGGCTGAACTGGAGGTGGCTTTGTGCATGAGGGCGCCGCTTTTCGCATCCCCTCCACTCACCTCTCCTTCCAGCGCTGCTCTGGAGGGATGGAGGGACATGCCCACTCTGCCCTGTGACCACTGGAGGTTGGAGGGTAGCATGGACGTGTCCCTCCAGAGCAGCCACCATCCCCCCTCTGCCCCATGGAACAGGTGGCTGCCTGCTCCATTGGGCAGAGGGGGTTTCCTTGCCCAGCGCCTCCACCTCCCAGCACTGGAAGGAACGGTGAGTGGAGGGGCCGAACCAGAGGCGGCTCCGTGTGGAGCCACCTCTCTGGCTCGGTAGATCTTTGGGGCTGTGAAAAATGGGACCAAATGGCTCTTTGGGTGGTAAAAGTTGCTGACCCCTGGACTAGAGCTAGGTGGAGCATGATATCACACTCCGTCCGCAGTGGCCCAATTGGGTACTGATCAGTTACCAGGTTTAATTCACTAGCTATCACTTACAAAGTTCTCAATGGCCTTGGTCCCACATATTTCCAGGACCATGTCTCCTACAACAGGTTCATTCATCTCAGCAAAGCTTTCTGAGGGTGCCATGCTGTAATCAGGTAAGATCGGCAACTACCTGTAGGCATGCATGCTCTGTTTTGGAATTGTCTGCCTGAGGAAGTCAGAGAGGCCCCATGCTTCTACCATTCTGCAGAATATTCAAAACCAAAATGTTTAGGAAGGCATTTTTACAAAGAGATTAGAGCTGCAGTATAATGCACCAGGGCATAGGACCGCAGTTACTGTGTATGTTATGTCATGCCTTTAACAGTTTGTTTGTTTTGTTTCCTAATTGTTGTCATTCTAGAGTGGTTGCATTACTAAGTGGATGTCCTGTGCTGTCTTGTTCCCTACTGAATTGCTGAATATTGTTCCCTATTGAATTGCTGAATATTGAATTATTCCCTATTGAATTGTTTGCCTACGGAGGCAGATCTGCCAGTGGTTCCCAATCCCTCAATGATGCGACTGGCCTCTACCCGAGCCAGGACTTTCACTGCCCTGGCCCCTGCCTGATGGAATGCTCTCCCTCCAGCCATCAGGGGTCTGCAGGACCTTGGACAGTTCCGCAGGGCCTGCAAAACAGAACTGTTCCACTGGGCTTTTGGGGGGGGGGGGATCCAGTTGCTGATTGCCTCATGCGCTATTTTCCCCACATACCATCATCACTGACCGCCATGTGCTGTGCCTGGTCCCCTCCCAGGGGGATCGGAGGTTTCTTTCAGGTTGCCATCTAAGCTTAGGGTTTTTTTTCCTGTTTTTTGTTGAGGCTATATTTAATTGAGTATGTTTTAATCATTAGATTGTGATTTTTAATCGCTTATCTTTTGCACACTGCCCAGAGTTCTTCGCAGGAGGGAGGTTTAACAAGTTGAACAAATAAGGAAATAAAATAAATATATTTTGCAATCTGTCCCACATCTCAGTGAGAGAGGCAGAGTGCAAATAAAGTAAATGAATCAATTAGAAGTGATTGTTTTGGGCTTTCCGGGCTGTGTGGCTGTGGTCTGGTAGATCTTGTTGGTAACGTTTCGCCTGCATCTGTGGCTGGCATCTTCAAAGGTGTATCTTTGTTGCACTTCTCTCTGTAATATACCTCTGAAGATGCCAGCCACAGATGTGGGCGAAAAGTTAGGAACAAGATCTACCAGACCATGGCCACACAGCCCGGAAAGCCCACAACAACCAGTTGAGTCCAGCTGTGAAAGCCTTCGACAATAAATTAAAAGTGAGTTACATTATTCTCAGTGTTGGTGGTCTGGTTATATTGATTTCAGAGAACACCAAAGTTATAATGAATGCTCCTTTTTTGGATGTTTTCATCTAAAACATTTAAGCTTCCTTCCCCCTATATAGATTGGGAGGGAACCGAGTGTATGAGATGTTGTACCTCTTACAATACTGAGAAAGACAGGGAGTTTGCAAGAGGGAGACTTGTAAATAGATGTAGCCATATTGTGACATTTTACCGTGTTGACAGCTATCAGTTTCCTCATAACTTTGTATTCACATAGCAACAAGGGAGAGAAACATTTTTTTTCCTAAGGCAGCATTTGGTTGTAAAAGGACAGTAATTGGCAAGAGAGGATAGTGGCAGGTGTGTGCAAACTACTAACTAATTTTTGTACGTTAAAAATTGATCAGGCTTCCAGTTGGCAGCACCCTCAAAAAACAATTGTTTGTAACTGGGGGAAAAATACTACAGTAGGTTTTTTTTTCCTTTTGCAGTTTTTCCTTGAAATGAAAATATGTTCAGGGGATTTTACAAAACATTTTCAGTTTCAGAAAGGACCAGCTTTTAAAACATAGTTCACTGGCATGCGATTGCATTTTGTCCAGTGATCTCTCAAGGGGAACAGGAAAGATGTTTCTTCAGGGGGCTGAAGGTTTGCTTACAGAAGCACTGATAGTGTTTGATAGCTTGTGGATACAAGCATTTTGACACACCCCGCCTGCTTCACTAAAGACTGGAGAGAAGCAGTCTTGAGTCAGCAAAATTGACCCAAGTTTTACCGAGGACTAGCCAAAAACAAACAAAAAAAATCAAGATCGGACAGCTGGTGATATATATGTTTCGGCATAGACTGGCATTAGTACTCTGGGTATCTGCCAATTCCTCTGTACTCAGCTCGTATATTTGTAGAGTAATAGAGAACACTTTAAGCTTCCATTACTCAATCCTTACAAGGAAACTAATTGTGTAAAAGGTTACGTGCTGGAAAAAAGGTGCAATCTGGGGAAATGGGAGATTAATCGTGGGATCTCCAATGAATGTCCAGTCCTCCTGTTATGGAAGGGGATGTTGCCATTCTACTACTAGGAAATAACCTGACCACAATTGTAATTGTTATATTCTTAAGAGCTGAAGGTGTACAACATTTTAAAGAAACTGAGCACACCTCCAAATTCAAAAGACAGCGATATATGAAAGTGTGTCATTGAGAGACAAGTGGTTCAAAATGGTATATGAGACAACCTGGTACTGTACAGGCACAATCCAGCAAATACCTATTGCACAACAGCAACCTATTCTATCTCACTCAAAAAGGAGCAATTGTTATTACTGGAGCCAAGCCTGAAACAGCAATCTGCAAGATTTTATGATGGTACCACACAACATCTGAAAAGCTAAAGAGAATATTGTCAAGAGGTAAATATACTAATATGTGTTCAAGAACATCTATGGAAAACATATCAGTGTAAGAGAAAAGTACATCAAGACCCTGTCCAGATGGTATCAATTAGTCTAATTATGAATGGGGGGAAGAGAAAAACACACCATGTAGGTTAAAAAATCCAAACAATGGAACCATGTACAAAGAAGAAGTATTATTCTGCAAACCCAGGGGAACCTGGTTTTTTTTTTAAGAGGCTTAGTTATGGGGCTTAACTGATGGGAACTATACTTCCCAGGAGACCTTGTGAGCTCCAAGGTCTCCTGGGAACTGTAGTTCCTCAGGCCGTTTTTAGCCTGTACTGTGAACAGGCCTTTTTTTCAGCCTGAAAAAGTTCTAGGAAAAGGAAAGGAACTAACGCAAGGGGGCGTTGTGGGGGGTGGAAGGGGGAGGGGCCTGAGGGTGATTTTCCACCCCCCAGGCATGTGCATGGTGCACCCCCCCGTCCCCTTGTAGCTCTGCCGCTGCTCAGCCCTACCTACCTCACAAGGTGTCTGTTTCGGAGAGAGGAAGGGAGAGGAGCTTGTAAGCCACCTTGAGTCTCCTTACAGAAGAAAAAGGTGGGGTATAAATCCTAACTCCTCCTCCTCCTCCTCTTCTTCTTCACTTGAAATGCTGAGGGACCTTCTGCAAGACCTTCTGTGATAAAAGCAGATGCTCTAGCACTGAGTTACAGCTCCTCCCTTTTGGTACAATGGTACATAAAGCAAATGCTGCAAAAATGCCACAAACCTCCAATGTTCTCTCCTCCAAATGGAACCTACCCAAATAAATACAGTTCCTGGAACTTCTCACCATAATAATGTTGTTGTTTTTTTGGTAATTGACCTTGCACAGAATTCTGCCCCTCTATTAAAACATTCCCCAAGATGCACACACAGGAGAGAGGCAGTGCGTGAGAGAGAAATCTGAAATGAAATCCCCAGCTATTAAGTCCCATTGATTTCAATGGGTGTGAGCTAAGTATATGCTTAATTCTTCCTTTAAAATCAATATGGTATAAAAAGTGCTTGACTGCGGCTGCATCATACACAGTGTGCCCAACCAACAGTAATAAACGAGTTGAGCTCTATGAATCAGAAAAACTGGCCCCTTTCAATGCATTTCTGCTGCTGAAGCTAAACTGTGGGTTATTTTCCACACTGGGATTAGCATGTGTAGTTTCCCCATTGCTTCCACAGGGAAGAAGAAGAATTTGGATTTATACCCCACTTCCCTCAACCATAAGGAGTCTCGAGCGGCTTGCAAACTCCTTCCCTTCCTCTCCCTACAACAGACATCCTGTGAGGTAGGTGGGGCTAAGAGAGTTCTGAGAGAATTGTGATGGTCTCAAGGTCAGCCAGCAGGCTTCATGTGTAAGAGTGGGGAAACAAACCTTGTTCTCCAGATTAGAGTCCATTGCTCTTAACCTCTACACCACACAGCAGCAGCACTGGGGCTTCCATGTGGCAGGGGTCTTTTGCATTTTCATTATCCAAGTCTACCCACAGTAGCTTTTCTTCTGCCTCTCTGCCAATGGAGCCTTTTCAGGGTTTTTTTTTTAAATTAATAATTGAATAGTATTATAAAGTTATAATAATCCATTTTCATTTTTTTAAAAAATGTTTGTATTCCCTTTTTTTGCAGAGATATAAGGGGAAATGCATATTTATGCTGGGGGAAGGGGTCAGAGGCATTTATTTAAATGAAAACCGGGAACCCAGTAGACAAATGATTACAAAGTTTTAAAACTATAACAATATTCAGTTTCTGCTTTTAAAAAAGGTTTATGATATGGGGAGGAAATGGCTGCTGTGGGCGACTGGGGCAGGAAAAATGGTAGTGATGCAGATGGGACCAGGAAAATCTTTCCCTTCCACATGGGTGTTACCCCAGCTCTGCTGCATCATTTCTCAAAAAACTGTAATATACTAGGGAAAGTTTGCAGGAAAGATGGGGGAAATCCTAAATTATCATCACTATGCTGTGCAGAAGAAGAAGAAGAAGAAGAAGAAGAAGAAGAAGAAGAAGAAGAAGAAGAAGAAGAAGAAGAGGAGGAGGAGGAGGAGGAGGAGGAGGAGGAGTTTGGATTTATATTCCCCCTTTCTCTCCTGCAGGAGACTCAAAGGGGCTTACAATCTCCTTGCCCTTCCCCCCTCACAACAAAAACCCTGTGAGGTAGGTGGGGCTGAGAGAGCTCCGAGAAGCTGTGACTAGCCCAAGGTCACCCAGCTGGCATATGTTGGAGTGTGCAAGCTAATCTAGTTCACCAGATAAGCCTCCACAGCTCAGGCGGCAGAGGGAGGAATCAAACCCGGTTCCTCCAGATTAGATACATGAGCTCTTATCCTCCTACGCCACTGCAGTTCCTCTGGGAAGTCATACTCCCCACCACCCTCAATTTCCCCAAAACATTCAAGCTTGGGCAAAGAACGTATATGTAAGTTACCCAACTGTCTGGCACTGGCTGAGCATGGGACCAATTGTAATCCACCTGAGCTCTCGGTGGAAGAAGAGGGAAAGAGTTTGGCTTGGTTCAGCTGCTCTTTCTGGAAGGACCATTCCTTGGATAAACCCTTGTTCTCAGAAGGAAGCACTTTGGCCATCAGGAACACTACTAACATTGTGGCAATGGCAAGGCTTTGTTTAGCAGCCATTCACGATTAGCTGGAAGCGTCAACTAGTGGAGCAATGTACTGATCCACCTCCAGCCAGCATGGGGACGTTTGTGCTCCACCATGAAATCGATGGTCATCGTTGTACCATAGCAAAGTTCATCCTAGGGCTGGTCTTGCAGTGAAGTAACATGAAGTTGTGGATCAGGGCTGCAGTTTTTAAAACTGGGTTGTTGTTGTTTTTTAGTTCAGTTTGTATGAGTGTGTTTTTTTAAAGGATGAGCCACAGTCTAAAGTGGGGACGGTAGGAGTGAGAATTCTCAGTTTAGAGACATATTTTACAGTGTTAAAGAGTCAATCATTTGTGGACTTGCCCTAAACTCACATTATATGTTTCCTAGACAGGACATAGATTGCTGTGCAATATGTTTTATTGACTATCCATATTAAAGTTGTTTATGCCCTTCCTCGTTTTGATAGCCTTTATCTGTAGACCCTGAAATATCACTGGGGGAGGGGAAGAGAACTTTTTCTTTCCCATGCAAAAAATTCTCAGACCGTCAGGGTAAATTCACGTCACTGGTTTTATTCCTAAATGGCTCCAGGCATGTTTGAACAATGCCATCCACATTCAGCATATTGCAGAGAGTGTTGTTATAAAGAGGCACATCCTTATGAGTAACATAGAGGACAGGAGTTTACAGAAGATCCCCAAGAAATGGAGAGTTTGCACCTGCACATTGTTAGATACTGTACTATTATTTACAATTATTCACAACTGGATTTTCCTGTCCAATCCAGATGCAATGGATCACAATAGTGCAATAATGATGCCTTTGGACACAGCACTAGCCTCCAGCGTGCTTTCTGGCATCCTTCTTCCCCAAAGCATCCCTTCTCCAAAACAAAAAAAACCCTGTCCTGGTTCTCCATCTCATTAGAGCAGGAAGTGCTTCAGGATAGCTCAGGAGGCATCATCTTTTGGGCTGCAGGGAGCATTCATTCCGAAAGCTGCTTGGTCTGGAACTAAGATTACCAACCTTCAGGTGGCACCTAGAGATGTCTTGCTGTTACAATTGATCTCCAGACAACAGAGATCAGTTCCTCCGGAGCAAATGGTTGCTTTGAAGGATGGATTCAATGGCATTATAGCCTACTGAGGTGTCCCCTCTTCCCCAAACCCTGCCCTCCCCAGGCTCCTCCCCCAAAATCTCCAGGCATTTTCAGATCCAGAGATGGCAACCCTATCTGAAACGCCTGAACATATTGCAATACCCCCCCCCCCCATGGCATCCATTTTAAGTGGTATACACTCAGAGGAGTAGCTCCAAGGGGACGGGGGGTGCGCGATGCACCAAGCATGCACCCACGTGGGGTGTGTGGCGAGGGGCGTTCTGGGGGTGTGGGGGGAGCATTCCGGGGTCAGGGTGGGGATGTTCCAGGGCAGGGCGGGGGCAGAGGACACACCAGTGCACTGGGCACCTTCCCCCCTTGCTACGCCTCTGCATCCACTACCTGTTTCCAAAATTCCAGACGGGCCCACAGGTTTAACAAAGGTAAGTACTCTCGTATAGTTCAGCATCCAACTTTTGCTTAACACTAAAATATTGCATTTAGTTTTTCTTTGGTATGGCCTTCATGCGATCGAGGCTTTATTTTTTTTAATTGTGACCCACCCTCTCCTGCCGGGATAGGGTGGGCATTGCTTCAAAGGTGCCATCAAAGAGCAAAAGCGTTCAAAAAAGTTTGGCGGTCACCTCACCTGAATGCAATGCAGCATTTGTAATGTTTAAAGTCCTAATGATTTGTAAGAAGCATCTATTTGAAGTGGTGTGACTGTACACAAACCTACTTCCTACTGAGTTATTCAGCAGTGGAAACTGTGGAGTTATTTTCAAGCATTCATGTTTTTGAATTGGTTGATAGAAATCGTTTAACACAATGTTTTACGCATTAATTGTCTTCAGTGTTTTGTGAGGTATTTGGGTGGACTTTTGGTATGTTGGTCTGGGTTGGGGGACCATACTTTCCTCTGTGTTTGTATTTTATGTTTGAAAGAAGGGAATACAAAGCAGCTAACCAGATGACTGCTTGTAGTGGAGGTTTTTTCAGAGATAATATAGGAAAACCAGTTAACAGCTAAGATACTCAAGAGGTCTGCAATTGTTTCATGTCTGAGGAAGATTAGGAGTTCAGAGTAAAGGATTGTATGCTGGTGGCTTCCCAAAGGAAGGGGTAGACTTGAACAGCGTGGTCAGAACTGGGCCTGCTGCAAGGTCACTGAGAAACTCTGGCCCAGCAAATAGAAACTGCTCTCTTAACAATTGCTTATCCCCTTTCCTGCCACCCGAAGGTGTCACGTAACCAAGGTCGGCCACTCTGCCACATAAGTCATCTTCTTTGCCAAATAAGAAGCCCTGTGGGTGCTGGTGAATGAGAAATGTCTGTTCAATTGGAGTCATAAAGAAAAATCTATCTCTTGACATTCTTGCCTTCTGACTCTTCTCTTATCCTCTAGAACAGGGGTAGGGAACCTGCGGCTCTCCAGATGTTCAGGAACTACAATTCCCATCAGCCTCTGTCAGCATGGCCAATTGGCCATGCTGGTAGGGGCTGATGGGAATTGTAGTTCCTGAACATCTGGAGAGCCGCAGGTTCCCTACCCCTGCTCTAGAAATATTTTATGTTACAAATTCATTTCGCTCATATTAGCTGGCGAGAGCCCACAGTGCCTGTCAGTCCAGCCTTTCAACGGCTTGTCTGCAAGGAATTCAAGCAGCGTTGGAGCAGTTCCTTTGGAAGATTTGGTGCAAATGAGAGTCAACACGTTTGATGAATTTGAGATTGGACTCTTTCATGTGGTGTAGGTTTTGAAGGTGTGTTTCCACTTGCAATTACATTGTGGTGACAGCTTTTTTTAAGGTGGCTGCACACTAGAAACCCTCCTGCGGGGCTATACTTTAAAATGACTCCCCCAGATGCGAAATGTGTCATTTCTTAGGAAGGGAGGGAAGGTAGCATGGTATAGTCTGCTCTCATTAGATAAGAACATAAGAACATAAGAATATAGTCATAGATCTCAGAAGATAAGCTGGATCAGAACTTGGATGGGAAACCACCACTGAAGACTCCACAGAAAAAGGCAATGGCAAACCACCTCTGCTTCCTACTTGCCTTAAAAACCTGTTACTGGGATTGCCATAAGAGAGTTGCAACTGGACAGCAATTACATATGTATACAGTTTCTTAGGTTAGGATGGTGGGGTCCACATCTGCAGATGGGTAACCCCAATGACAAAGAAGTCTGAGGTTTGCAATGGGATTTGGATGCCTTTGGACACAGCACTAGTTTGTGAAGGAAACTTTTGACCACCCCCCTTCTCCTCCATAAATCTGTCCAAGCCCCTTATAAAGCTATCCAGGTTAGTGGCCATCACCACCTCCAGTGGCAGCATATTCCAAACACCAAACACGCGTTGCATGAAGAAATGTTTCCTTTTATTAGTCCTAATTCTTCCCCCCAGCATTTCCAATGAATGCCCCCTGGTTTTAGTATTGTGAGGAAGAGAGAAAAATTTCTCTCTGTCAACATTTTCTACCCCATGCATCATTTTGTAGACTTCAATCATATCCCCCCTCAGACGTCTTCTTTCTTTGTGTGTTTGCAACTTACAAGTGTTTTTAAATTATTATTTTTAATCCCCCCAAATTGTAACTTTTCTCCTTTTAATTCTGTTTTTGAGTGGATTTCTTTGGGGCATAGACATCTGTATAAATCGGTGGAGATCCTTTACCTGCCTCTCCTGTGGCAGGTCTGTTCCCAGCAAATTCTCCCAACCACAAAAGGGAACAAGCCAAACCAATTTGGGTAACAAACATAATCCTGCTATCCCGCTGTTGTGCTCAGCATTGTCTGAATCCTTCCCCTGATCTAAGAAGCCCCTCCAACTTAGCTGGCTGTTCGACCAGTCCTAAGGAGCCTTCACCCAAACTGAGGAGCTCTTCCACCATCTCTTCCATAAGTGGACAAAGGCTCCTGAGGCTGGAAGAAGGTTTCAAACTTTTCTGAGCAGAATGGTAAGCTACAGAGCAATGATGCAGGGGGTTTTTTTTGGTGTGCATTACTGACTCTACACGGCTAAGCCCCAGTGAATACTGCCAGAAAATTATTTTTATAAAAACCTAAGAAGAAAAATGGAGGAAAACAGCATGGTATAGCCTGATTTTGTCAGCTCTTGGAAACTGAGTCAGTGTTTGGATGGGAGCACCAAGAAAAGCCCTCCAGAGGAAGATAGTGAGGTGATCCAACATACCAGGTTGATGACTTCTCTGACTGGGGCAGAACAGAATAATGCATGCCACTTGATTTACTATGTAATTTTGCTTTTGTCTTTTCCTGCAGTGTCTGGCTTGTCTTGGGTCAATACCACACAGCATAGCAATAATAGATTACATCCGTTATTTTTGATTCCGGGTCTATTTTATTCCATTTTTGTCCTTTGCGTGGGTGCCCATTTTCCGTGAAGGAAGCAATTCGTTTTCTTTTTGCCACTTCGCTATTTTTTTTTTTACAATGCAAACGCGCAGGCACAAAGATCCTGTTTTTCTTGCATTCTGATTGGCTGTTCCATCACCACAGTTCCCCTTCCACCTGCTCCCGCCCCCTGCTAAGGGAACGCATCTGATTGGTAGAGTATCCACAGCAACCCTGGGAGCCTAAGCAGGACCTCTCCCTCCCATTTTTACAGCATGGGGAAAAAAGTTTAAGGCTTTGAAACCACAACACATGTAAACATGAAGCATGCAACCTCCTTCCTTAACTTTGTGATATATAAAATAATAAAATTTGTCCAAAAAGGGAACAAAGCTATATGTCCCATCCACATCCAAAGGTGTGCATTTGCCTAGCTGCATGCTCTGAGCGCTCAAAAAAGAAAAAGGAAAGGAAATGTTTGTTGTGAATCCTGTACATATTCATCGTTTCCTCACTTACCATCTGCTGCGTGCTACTCTCCCCAAGTAGCGCGGGGTCCCCCGGCACTCCCCACTATAGGGGCGGCAACAATGCAGCCGCCCCGACGCTACCGCTCTCGCGCCCCCTCAGCGCGCGTCATTCCTGGCGCTCCTCAAAATTGCGCCTTTTCCCCACGGGGTCGTGGGGAAGCCTGGGAGTGCACCAGAAATGACGCTCACTGAGAGTAGCGTGCAGCAAAGGGTGGTCATGGTAAGTGGGGAAACGACCATTGTTGCTGTACACATTTGGGTGAAATGGTGCTCACAGTTGCTGTCATGGAACAAAATGTGCTCTGAGGATGTTTCTGAAATGGTGGGCTATCACACCAGTTGGCAATTCAGCAGAAACAAAACTGACATGACATAAGGTGGGAGAATGGGCGGCGGGGCAGGAAAAATATAGCAATTGGACGCCCGTGCCGTTCTCATGGAAGTGGGTTCAAGCCAGGATTTTTCAAAAAGATCACGATTTTGGGATTTTTTTTTTTAAAAAAAACAGGTTGAGGGAAATATAATGGATCAATCCCACATTGGGGAAGGAACCCATGCAAAATTCTTCCCTTAACCAGGATATTTCCCTTCGTCAGCCCATTATATTTCTACTGTGCAGAATCAACCTTGCTTGCCAAGGCAGGTACAAGGATTTCACCACTTCAAGCAAGGCTCACCAATCCACCTTGGTCCCATGCTGACTGAACCCAAGCCAAGCCTCTGTGGTGGTGCCAACCTGGCTTGGACATGGTCGTCTATGGCAGATTCCCCACTTCAAAGAGTCTTCAGCTTCACCTTCAGATAATTATGGCTCTCCTCTGTTCCTGAAGGGAAAATCAGCCACTCAAATGAGCCTATAGGAATGCTGTTCCAGCATCCAGTCATTTTTGAGAGGGGGGCAGAGGTGGAATCCAGCAGGTTCTCACCAGTTCCCGAGAGGGGGTTACTAATTATTTGTGTGTGCCGAGAGGGGGTTACTAATTGGGTCTGCTTTTCCGTTAGAAATTCCATTAGGTCCAAAAATCATCGAGTCCTGTTGTTTCCTATGTGGCTGGTTAGTGAAGGTAGAAAACGGGATAATTCTCCCTGTTGAGCTGTTTTAAAAACATGTTTTTAGAAATATGGTAAAGTTCCTTGTTTAAGGAAAGTATCCTTCTTTTGATTTCTAGAAACAAAATGAAGTATTTGAAAGTATTAAGTATTTGACAGGCAGTCAATTAGAGGAGAAGTAGTTGTTTCTGTTGGCAGTAGACGATAGGACTTGCTATAATGAGTTTAAATTATGGACAGAAAGATACCAGCTGGAAATTAGGAACTTTTTTTTTACAGTAAGAGTTTTTACAGTAACAGAGAAATTATTAATGCCCCACCCCCAAAATTCCCGGCCATGCCCCGCCCAGCCCCATTGGCGCTATGCCACTGTTTGAATCCCACCACCACGGGAACCTGTTACTAAATTTTTTGGATCCCACCACTGGAGTGGGGGGGTGAGATGTTGGAGGGAACACAGAAGAGGGACTTGAGTTCTGCTTCAGGGAGGGAGCAGGGAGAGCCCAGCTCTAACTCAGGAAAAAGAGCAGACAGAGTGAAGGGTAGCTCTGCCTAGTGGTATAGCAGAGTGGTTTAGCTCTACCTGGGAGAGAAGAGAGTGCTCAATTGTTCGGCCTGTCTCTGGGGATGAGCAGATTTTGCATTATTTAGTCTGAGTCTGCAGAAAGGGCAATTTGGTGTGAATGGAATCCTTTGTGGGAAAGAGGATCCAACCTTGCAGCTAGTCAATAAAAGTCGGTTTGTGATTGAAAGAATTGTAGAAAATTCTAACTGCTCTCTGAAGCCATAACCAGTTTAAATGTTTGTGCTTCAGCCAGGTTTCTACTTTGACTGGAGACTTATTCTTCTGGTTTGTACTTTTAAAACCAAACTGTAAATAAACAAACCTTCTTAGTTATTTATATATTAATCCAACCTCGGTGATTTCCATAATCTCCTTGTGGATCATAAAACTTACTTCATAGCAATGAATCCAAACCCTACACACTCGCTACCTGTAGAACACCAGGAAACTGAGGGGAAGGGTCATAGTTCAAAATAAACCTAGATCCCAAAAAATCTTAGGAGCCTGCATGTGTTCCCTCAGTAGAAGAAAAAAAAAAGGCTTGTCACACATTTTGTGCTGCCAGCAGGCAGGGGTGTGGTCAGGTCTGACCTTGCAGGGCCAAATGGGCAGCAAGCACAAGCATGGTCAGGTCACAGTTCAGTGGGTCACGGCAGGTGGCAGGCAATGCTTAGTCAAGTCACAGTCCAATAGGTCAAGGCATGGGAGAACTGAGGAGTAGGCTGGGAATCAACGAAGAACCAGGCACATAGTGGTGACAGGTAACACACTTGTTGCTCCCAGGCAGAAGCAAGCTCACAGCAAGGCTTAGATAGACAGCCTTGTTCAAGGGACTGGGATTCTGCAAGGAGTTAATCTTCATCAGATGCAAAGACTTCTGATTTCCTATATCTTGCTGTCAAATGAGCACTCCTTCTTTGCTTCTGCAGTAGCAGCCTCAACATCTGCCTCCTATGCACAGCTGGCTCATCACTGGGTTCCCTAGGAAGATCTGCAGCCTCCTCCACCTGTATGTCATCAGGCAGGAAGGTCTGGGTGTTGGCTCTGCTGCCTGGTCTTCCTCAGGAGCAGCCAACTCTGTCTGCACTGTGTCCTCAGGCTCTGCCTCAGAGTCCTCTGGGTCTGGTAACTACCCAGGGCCTGGCTTATGAAACATTTTCTCTCTGCTTCCAACTTCCAGATGGGACCTGGACATCTGGTATTAAAACTATTCTCCAGAGATCAATTCCCTGGAGGAAACAGTAACTTTAGATGGTGAACTCTATGTCATTACATCTCTGATGAGCTCCTGCCCCAAACTCCACCCTCCCCAGTCACTACTCCCAAATCTGTAGGAATTTCCCAAGCTGGAGTTGGCAACCATAGCTCTGATTCAACATTCAAAACCTATCAAATTGTTGCTGGAGCCTCTCTGACTCCTCTCCTTAGCTGGAAAGTTGTTGTCTCTCAACTCTCTTGGTATCTCATTTAATAATGCAGAGAGTTTCCAAGTTATTAAGAAAACATAGAGATGAAACATCAACAAGACATTCCAAACTATTAACCAGCAACTCACTGAACAAGGAAATGGTTGGCCAGCATCTGTTAAAAATAGTTTTCCAGCTAAGAACTACAAGCAAGATATCAGTGTCAGTTAACATGAATCCTAATTTCTGGAACAGTCAAATATCTGGCCAGCAAGTCTTTATGTACCAAGATACTCTAAAAACCAACATTAGCATGTACAAAATATGACAACTTAGGAGCTCCTTGGGAGAAATCTGCACCATGAGGCATTATTTAGATTGGAGGAATGAATTGTACAAGGAGCTGCGTGGCATAGTGGTTAAGTGCTTGCACTGCCACTCACACAGTCAGGAGTTTGAGCCCCCTGTGGGTCAGATATCCTGGAAGCTGGCTCATGGTCAACTCAGCCAGCCAGCCAGCCATTCCTTGGTCGGTAAATGAGTACCTAGCACACAGCTGGGGAAAGCAATGGCAAACTACCCCACAAAAACGGCTTGCCTATGAAATCACTGCTTGCAGTGGTACCCCAGGGTCGGACACAACTGAAGGGGAAACTTTACCTTTTTAAAATAATAGTTTCTATAGGGGAAAAAACGTGTTCCAAGGCCCATACTGCGAATTCCATCCCTTGCACTAACACCAATATTTGTGTTTGTGAGATGTGTAATCACATCTGCTAGTCTGAGATTGGACATATGTCATGTGGGAAGCCATAAAAAAACAAAGAACTCAGTGGCTCAGAAAAAATGGCTGTACACCCATCTGCTGTAGTGGCAAGAAGAAATGGAGAAAGAGAGAGAACTGTGGGGTCTCCATAAAACTGATGGCTTTTATTAGTCAGTTTTTTAATCCACCAGAGAATCTTATTATAACAGACCAATGTTCCCATATCTCCAGAATACCAGAAGAAGATATTTAAGGGGACCTTTCTTTCTAGTAATGAGGGGTAGTTTTTGTTGATTAAAATTATCTTAAACTGTCCCTTTCCATCTATTTAGATTTTACAGTGTGTTCAATGTAATTGAGGAATTCCTTGTGGAACAATCAAGTTACAGAAGGTTTAATAACTGTTTGCACATTCTATGGGATTGTGGATCTCACTTCCAAGTAGGCAGGCATAGCACTAGATTGTGATATATATATATACACATAAATCAGCAGAAACCCGCTGTTGTTGCAAGGTCTCCCACTCCAACGGGACACAGGGAAAAAAACTTTTGGCTCTGTGAATGGCTGGGAGAACTATGCTGCTCGGTCCAAAGAAGACCACGTTGCCTTTCAAGAAGATTCTATCCCACTCATAAATGTAAGCATCTGCTTTCTTTGCTAGGTAAGTTGTTCATGATTTGGCTTGCTACATTTCACCTGTAAACCCTCATCTTTCCACTCTGTGAAATCTAATAGGAAAATATAATTTTCAGGGAAGTCAGCTCCAAGGGATAAGATCCCGTCCAGTTGCTGTTGTAGAAAACAGTGCCCTTCAAAATGAAGAAATCACATCCTAGTTCCCTTTATATGCTTCTCAGTTACAAAGTAGGGAGGGAGCAGGGACCTCCTCAGGGTTGCCACCTTCCAGGTGGTGGCTGGAAATCTCCTGCTGTTACAGTTGATCTATAGGTGACAGAGAGCAGTTCACCTGGAGAAAATGGCTGCTCTGGAATCTGAACTCTATGGTATTGTACCCCATTTGAAGCTCCACTCTTCCTCATACCCTCCCCTCCACAGGCTCCAACCCCCAAATCTCCAGGTTTTCCCCAGCTCAGAGCTGGTAACCATAGACTTCCCAGCAATCTTTTGGAACACAACATGTGCCTGGTTCTTCCTCCCTTCCTTCTTTGCAAAAGGCCTGGATTCCTTATCTCTCCACCACTGCAGTTTGCAAATCTCTCTTAGCCTGAGTGGGCAGTTTTGCTTTTCAGGAGCCAAGGTCAGTGGCAAAGGGAGGGAAGCACAGGGTTGTGTAGACAAAACTTTCTGTCTTCCCATTGATGTTAGGGACATCTGGCTCCCAGGAGAACTTTGGCTAATCCTGATGTCTAATTCTTTGATGTCCATTTAATCTCCGAATCCTTTCTGTTCCCAGGACTTTTTAAAGCCTTAATCTCCAAGTCTGCTTTTCATTCTTTTCACCTCCCCCTTCCCAAACTGGTGTCTGGGCTTCTTTCTCTGATCACAGTCAGAGAAGGATGTCTTGGTGTGTGCAGCCTCTCTGAAACCTTGCTAAAGAGCTTTCCTTGGAGAAGTAAGTGTGGTGTAGCTCACCTATTCATCGGAGATAGTACATAGACTATCAGGCTAGAGCTGAGGAAATCCCACCCAGCTGTTCACTTTGCAGGATGACCTTAAACCAATCACTCTGTTTCTCAGCCTAATCTACCTCACAGGGGTATCATAAGGATAAAGCGGAGGGGGAAGAGCAGTGTTCACGTCCCTGAGCTCCTTGGAAGAAAGGCGGGGTAAAAAATGGGACAGACTGACGGACAGAGATGAGGAAGAATGGCCTTAGGTCAGAACACCCACCCATTCCGGCCTAAAAATGGCCTGCCAGCAAGACCTATCACTGTACAGAACATTTTCTCCTCAGCTTTTTTGCCTCAGAATTGCAGATGAGCAGTCAGTTGTTTACATGTGTGTGGGAAGGAGATGTGGCCAATGGCTCACCAGTTGCGAACTGACCCCTGTTCTAAGACAATTGTAGCATCTTAATATTTGTCACTGGTTGATTTGTCTGCATGACCAGGAGTACAAAGTTCAGTGAGATGCTCAAAAGGCCAAGAGCCTATAAACAGGTGATTTCAGAAGGATAGTCATGTATGGATCGGTCTCATTGGTCTGTCTTTCTGTCTTGCTATCCATCATTATCTCTAAGGAGATCACAGTGGCTTACATGTTTTCCTCACCATTGAGAGCCAGCCTGGTGTAGTGGTCAGAGTGTTGGGTGAAGATGATGGATATGGAAGACCTGGGTGTCAATCCCTGCTCCGCCATGGAAGTTTGCTGAGTGATCTGGGACCAGTCGTATCTTCTCAACCTAACTCATCAGGCTATTGTGAGGATAAAATGGAGGAGAGGAGAACCATGTAAGATTTTTGGGGGAGAAAATTGGAGTTTAAATGAGACGAATAAATAAATATCCTCACAACAACTCTATGAGGTAGGTTAGGCTGACAGAGAACAACTGACATAAGGTCATCCAATGAGCTTTGTAGAACAGTAGGGATTCACAGCCAACACTGTGTGGTGACTAAGAGCAGTGGACTCTAATCTGGAGAACCAGGTTCGATGCCCCACTTCTCCAGATGAAGCCTGCTGGGTGACGTGGGCCTCGTCACAGTTCTCTCAGAACGTTCTCAGCTCATGCAGAGGCAAGCAATGGCAAACCACCTCCGAATGTCGCTTGCCGTGAAAACCCTATCGGGTCATTGTAAGTCAGCTGTGACTTGATAGAAGATTAAGAAGACGACTTTATTTACCGTCAATGATCAAATATGTGACTTGATAGTGCTTTCCACCACCAGGGATTCAAATATATATAATATATAATATATATATAATATATATGATAATAATAATATAATATATATATATTTCATTTCTACTCCAACAACTCTTGTCCATACTAGCTCTGTGGTAATGTTGGGGCATTGGTCATTGGAGAAATAAAGAGATGAAAATTGGTGCTTTGAAAATGATCAAATATAGTGAACTACAGTGTATTGTTAAAACGCCGGTGTAAGCAAGGGCTGAGGTTTCTGGTTGACACCCTGTTTAGCCAGGTGATCTGAGGGACATAATACTGGATCAGGGGGACCTTTGTTCAAATCACTGCTCAGCTATGAGGTCTACTGGGCATGCAGGCCTTAAGCATTAACGTGCCTTATAGGATAATTGGGATGGCACCTTTCCATATAGGCTTCCCTGCGTATCTTGAGGAATAAAAGTATTATAATAATATATAGATAAAGCCTGAATAAAGAGTTTCTAAAGCAACCTTGGGTATTCCGTATTTGCATAAACCAGAATATAATACATCCATTATGCCACTGGGCCTCTCTTGCCTTGATGTTCTTTGTCTCTCTGTAGAATTTTGCTATTTAAAAGCACAGGCAGGCAGAGCCTTGAAAATCCCCTTCAAAAATTAAAGGATTGAATTAATATAGAAAATTCCAATTTGGGAAAGATGCTGGCTTCTCCTCCTAGCAAAAGGTATGTTCCCTCACCATAAAAGGGGCTTATGATTCTCTTCAGTTAAAGAGCTATAGATACCAGCGCTTGCGAAGTTTGAATGTTTCATCTCTGGCAGTGAAATAAATCCCATTTTGCTCCCCGTCATAACCCCACTCTCTTCCGTATCATATTCTCACCAGTGGGGTTTGCGTATATTGGGCTGCTTCTTGCTTGTTATCATTCTGTTGTGGCTCTTTCTGATATTGGGGATCAACTGCAGTCATGGGTCTTAAACAAATGTCTCTCTATGAGATCACAAACACGTGTGTGCATGTGTGGGTGCCCTTTGAGACTCCTCCAAAGGAACTGTGTGGGCCTGCTTTGCTCAGAAAGCTGAGGAACAAGAAAGGTCTTCCACTGTTTTGGCCTGCAGATAGAGGATTCTGTTGGGGAGTGTGCCCATATGGTACTAAGAGCTTCTTGCAGACAGAAAGCTAGCCCATCAAGCAAAGATGATGTGTCAGTAGACACTTCCTCCTTGCACTGCTAGGGTTTTATCTCCAGGATTTTTTTTTAAATCCGAAGGC
Source organism: Sphaerodactylus townsendi (assembly GCF_021028975.2). Taxonomy (NCBI): domain Eukaryota; kingdom Metazoa; phylum Chordata; class Lepidosauria; order Squamata; family Sphaerodactylidae; genus Sphaerodactylus; species Sphaerodactylus townsendi. Next base: position 27,180,231 of record NC_059429.1, read on the forward strand.
ACAGTCAGAACTGGAGTCCCCTCCCTCCACAGGTGCAGTTCATTCTACCACTCTGCTTATGCAAACTAGACCTTAGAATGGAACTGACAGAGGAAATAAGAAAATCTCAGCAATTTTGCAGGCATGTACACCAGTCTGTTTGCCGGATATGCCTGTGCATTGCAGTGTATGCATCCAACATACCTCATGTGAGTCAGCACCATTGTTTGTTTTCGGGTCTGTATTTAAGGGAAACATGGTATGAATGACAATCTGTCCACTCCACAACTGCATTATTTATTTGCCTAGAATATTTCTGTGCTGCCAATGCAGGGTAGAAGCAGTTGAACCCCCTCCTCCTGCTAAGGCATGTCACGAAGGCATGGGGGCCAACAAGATACTGCTCCCCACAAAATGGATGTCTGTCAGAGAGTTTTGGGATCCATCATGTGTGTCAATCCTGGGCAGGAAGGGAGTTGACCACTTTGGCCCCAAGGTGTGGCTGGTTGGACAATGGGACTAGCTAACCCCCAGTGTGTCACCCTAAGGTGATTTAATCAGAGCTGTGAACAGACAAATACTTACCCTAGCTGCACCCATCCCAGCAATCAACCCGTATTCAGGAAAATAGCCAAGCCATTCTCATGGGTAGTGACGGACTCGTCAAGCCTCTCCTATTTTTTTTGTTGGAACTCCAGAAAAGCAATCAATTGTATGTCTCTGGCTTTTTGGGACCCATTTTGGGGTATAAATATTGGTCCTTTGGCCATTCATAGTGTGTATTCTGGATCTGTGTGCACTTGCACGTGTGCTCTTTCCTTTGCTCTTGGAAATGCTAGTCCTTTCCCTCTTCAGCACTGCTTTCCTTGGATATCCCATCAAGACTGGTAACTATCACCTATCCCTGAAATCACACCCAACTTCTTCCTTGTTTTCTTAGTCGGCTCTTGTCTGCTCTGTGTGCATGTGTTAAGCAACGAACGTAAGTATGTATTTCTTGTTTTACTATTTGTATTCTTTAATAAAACCAAGTTTAATTATACAACTACCTGGTCAGTTGACCGGTTTTTACCCAGGATCGTCCTGGTATAGATAGGCTATTGATACCAGTCACCCCTTCTGTTTCCAGCTATTTTCTCCAACCTAAGCGAAGACTGCCTACTCAGGGTAGCAAGGGAACCTGCCAGACGTGGCTTACAAAATCAAACATTTTAAAAAAGAGCAGAAAACACCATAAGTTATTCATTAAAGTCCAGCATTAAAAACCCAGCCAAAGCACAAAAAGAACATAAAATGTGGGGTTGCTCAAAATGAGTCTCACGCAGTTCTCAGGCTAAAAGCAGACTCTAAAAGTGACGTTTAAACTCAGCCCTCTATGAAAAATCTGCACAAATGTTAACTCCTTCTGTGATTTGTTTCAGCCGATGAAAGATTATCCCTGGATTACTGCACATTTCATGATTGGCAGTCTGAATGTGTGACCCATCAGCCTTGGAAATAATTGTGTTTGTAGTTCTAGGTGCTGGGTCAGTTCTCACATGCAACCTGTTCCCTGATGATCAAGTAAGGAAAATACCTGGGTGAAATTACAATTTGGTACTTTGAGTGTGAGTTTCTCTGTTTGCTACCAAGTTGCTAGCAGGTAGGATTTGAATGAGTGCATGTTTGTGAACATATACAGAGGATGTTCTGCCAGTTAGATTACTGGAGTAATGTGTTTCAGGACCAGCAACTAGATGGATCAAGTTGCTGTTAGCCACCTGTGGCTAGAAAGTGGAAGATAAATTCTATCTGGGGTGTTGTGGGGTTTCTGGGCTGTATGGGAGAAAATGCTACTGAAATACAGCCCGGAAACCCCCCAACACCCCAGTGATTCCGGCCGTGAAAGCCTTCGACAATCTATAAATTCTATCAATAGATGGTGGAAAGTGCCATAAAGTCACAACTGACTTAGGCGACCCCATAGACCTGTTCCATAAGGACCAATAAACACAGGTGTAGGATAGTTAAAAACCCGTTTTGGGGTGGGGGGAAACTTTACACAGATCCCACCCCTAAAACGAGTCTGCCCTGTGATTTCCCCCAACCTGTTTTTTTTTTTTTAAAGAATCATGCTATTAGTAAGTCTTTTAAAAAAATCCCAGGTTGCAGCTTCCCACAAATGAACAGCCGGGCAGAAGGCTCTTTATTCGCCTCCATTGTCCTTAATTTTTTTTTTTTGTGGCTTACATCTACATAGCTACCCAGGTGCAGATGGTTGTATCGTGAAACATCAGAGTGGCTGTGGCGGTTCATTTGTGCATGCCTGCATAGCTACGCATTGGTGGAAAGCAAAAAAAAGAGAGATAAGGCGCGACTGCATGCAAAGGCGCAACTGCAACCCGGGTTGTTTCCATGGGCTCCAATTGCTGCCTGCATGTGGACGCGAAAACAGGAAAACAGGTTACTTTATCCTGGCTGCAGCCCGTTACACATTTGCTGTGCAGAGGGTGCCATAGAGTTTTCAAGGCAAGAGAGGTTCAGAGGAGGTCTGCCATTGTCTGCCTGTGCTTAGCAGTTCTGGACTTCCTTTGTGATCTCCCATCCAAATACTTACCAGGGCTGACCTTTCTTCTAAGATCTAGAATCATAGAATCATAGAGAGTTGGAAGAGACCCCATCAAGGCTGGATGGCCATCAAGTCCAAACCTCTGCAATGCAGGAACACATAATCAAAGCACTCCTGTCAGATGGCCATCCAGCCTCTCTTTAATAACCTCCAAAGAAGGAGACTCCACAACTCTCTGAGGCAGTGAATTCCACTGTCAAACAACCCAGACGGTCAGGAAGTTCTTCCTAATGTTTAGGTGGAATCTCTTTTCCTGCACCTTGAATCCATTATTCCATGTCCCAGCCTCTAAGGCAGCAGAAAACAAGCTCGCTCCCTCTTCGACATAGCATCCCTTCAAATATTTAAACATAGCTGTCATGTCCCCCCCTTAATCCTCGCTTCTCCAGACTAAACATCCCCAGCTCCCTAAGTCTCTCTTCATAGGGCATGGACTAGATCTTTAACCCTTTTGGTTGCCCTCCTCTGGACACGTTCCAGCTTGTCAATATCCTTCTTGACAATATCCTTCTGTATTGTTGTCATCTGTCTTGTCGTCACCATTCAGGCCAGTGTTTCCATTACACTTTCTTTCCTTCTTTCCTCTTGCCAGCCTGCCATTCCTTCAAGGAGCTCAAGGCACACTGCAGGGCTTCCCTCCTCCATTTTGACCACACAGTTGAGCCTCTGAGTGCCAGCACTGCCCAGGGTGTCCTCCCCAGGGTCTGAGGAGCCTGTCGTCTGGCCTCAAACAGGGTAACAGGTTGTGATCCGGGAAGTAACATGGGAGTATCCTCTCTGGCTGTTGAGGCCCTCATCTTTTTTATTCCCTTCCCCATAATCGGGCTCCAACCCTGGCCCTTCCTCCTGGCTCTTCCCTAGTCAGCCCTGCATACTTCCCTGTTATTGCTCCAAGAGGGCAGAGGCCTCCACTGGGCTTCTGGGCCTGCTCCAGGCCCCTTTGCTGAGAATCAGCCTGACTTCCATGCAGTGGTGGGATCCAAAAATTTTAGTAACAGGTTCCCATGGTGGTGGGATTCAAACTGTGGCGTAGCGCCAATGGGGCTGGGCAGGGCATGACAGGGGCTTGGCCGGGCATTCCGGGGGCGGGGCATTCCTGGGCGGGGTTGTGGCAAGGACGCAGCCACTGTGCCGTTCCTTGGGCGGGAAACGAATGCACGCTGGCGCAGGCTGCCACGCACACCGGTGCACCTCCTGCTAGACTGCTTCAAGTTCTGCACACTACTGCTGAGAGGAGGGACGTAACTAAGGCAAAAATCACGTGGCAAAATCACCAATTAGTAACCCCCTCTCGGCACACACAAATAGTTAGTAACTTACTTTCGGGAACCTGTGAGAACCTGCTGGATCCCACCTCTGCTTCCAGGTCGCTTCTGTTGCTGGGAGGGCTTTGGAGTCTAGACAGCCTCTGGCCCAGGGTAGGGCTCCTTCCTGTGAGCTGCCTGGCCTTGCAGGATCTGACTGCCTCTACCTGCCATCCTGTACACCTTTGGGACCTGAGTCAGTCTTTCTCCTGGGGCTTCTCCAGGTCTTCTGGGCCCTCTTCTAGCTGGGGCAGGAGTCCAGGGGTATCGTCCCCGGACACTCACAATAACTCAGCAGGGCAGATTAGGTTGAGAGTGAATGACTGGCACAGAGTGACCTGGAAGTGTTCCAATGCCAAATAGGAATCCATGGTCTCAATACTATCATGCAAAGTCCCAGGAAGGTGGGGAAGGGGGATCATCAAGGCCTGAGAAATAAAGTCCTGCCAGAGGGAGAACCTTCTGAGTTCAAGGCACTGAAGCAAGATTAGAATCAGGGGCTTATGGATTCATAACTTCTAGAGGCAATTTTTGTTCAGTCCAGGTATGCATGCATTTGGGTGTGTCTGTTAAAGTCACAGGTGACAAACTCATTTGTTATGGTGGCCAGGTATGTCATAAATGTGACTTGGTTGGGCTGGCGGGGGTGGGGGTTGCTGCCTTGGCTGGAGAGCCCCCAGCAGGCTTGCAAGCCCAGATCGGCACTGGGGGAGGTGGTCGACACATTGTGTGTGTGTGTGTGGGAGAGTCTGCCAGCTAGCGAGTCTGCTGCAGGCTCACCAGCCCAGACAAGCATAGGGTTGGGGGTGGCTGCCTCAGCTGGCAAGCCCGCACTAGCCTTGTCAGCCCAGATTGGCACTGGGGGAGGTTGTGGATCATCAGGACAGATTGGGAGTGGGGTTGGGTGGGGTGAGTGTCTGGCCTGGCCTGCCCACAACGGACTTACCAGGCCAGATCAGGAGTGGGTGGGGGGGAGGTTGCCTTCGTTGGCCCTTGGGCTTGTTGAGCCTTCTCAAGGGATCGCACTTGGCCCCCCAACCCACATATTTGACACCCCTGGCTGCAGTGATGAGTTTTAAAGCTGGAGCATCCCTGTTTTCAGCCAAAAAAGAATTTGCTTGCCTGATGACAGCTGGGGTGTTTTTCACAGCGTTTCTGAAAAAGTGTAACACCAGCTTGCATTACAGGTGATCCAAAGTTCAACTTTTCAAAAGTCCTATTCATTTGAGGAGGGGATCAAGAGCACGTTTTTGACATCCTAAGCAGAACAGCACCCTTCTAAGCCCATGGACTTCCACACACTTCAAAGGGTGGAACTCTGCTTCGGAATCTTGCCCGTCGGGTTCACACAGTTCCAAATCTTTGGCTGAATCCTGCTGCATGCTTTGGACTGGATTTGAACTGGTCCTCCCATATGCAAGAACTGAAGGGAACTCACAACTTACACGTGTTTGGCCGGTGTCTGACAGGGATAGAGGGAGAGGGAATTATGCCCGGGTCACGACCTGCCCGTGCATCCCCTGTGCACCCCCACCCCGCCCCTGGGTCGGGGGCGGTATTCCACCCCCAGGTGATGCCAATAGTGCACACCTGAGACGCAGTGCCCCCCCCATCCCGTTGCAGCTTCACCACTGGTGTCTGACAGGGGCAGGGAGCCAGCCCGTGCGCTTAGTAATGCGTGAAGACACAGTTGGGTGTCAATGAGCTACAACAAGCAACAGCAAGTCTGAACTGTACCATTTGCAGACAAGAGCCAGGTGAGGTGTAGTGGTTAAGAGTGGCAGACTCTAATTGTTTCCCCACTCCTACACATGAAGCTTGCTGCATGGGTGTCGATGAACTATGACAGGCGGCAGCAAGTTTGGACTGCAGACAGGAGCCAGGTGAGGTGTAGTGGTTAAGAGCGGTGAACTCTAATCCAGTAACGCTCTGGAGCCTATTTTAATATGCCTAATAAAGGTTGTTGTATTGACTCTAATCCAGGGGTTGTTTCCCCACTCCTGGACATGAAGCCTGCTAGGTGACTGCGGGCTATCCCCACCCAGTTCTGCCTCTCAGCCCCACTTACCTTGTGGAGAGAGGAAGGGAAAGAATTTTATATTAGGGTTTAAGACTCCTTACAGTTGAGAAAAACGAGGTATAAACCCTAACTCGTCTTCTCTCTAGAATTCGCCCATCTCGCTGTTTACACGCACCCCACCCACCAGTTTGCTACGATCTGCCTTGCTGCTGTATCCACCCCGCTACTCTGGGCTCCTTTCCAAGGCAAAATTCCCCGCTTAAATATTTCAAGAGCCAGAGGTTGCGATCAGCTGCAGACCCCCCCTTCCTCCCTCCCCCCACCCCGCTGCAAACCTCTCCCCGCTCTCTGATCCTTCTGCGATTTCGCCTTATCAATTTTGCACAAGGCTTAACCCCGCCGGCGCCTTTCCCGTCCCCACGCGGGGGCCAACCCTGCTTGGCCCCCGCTTTGCATACGAGCCGGGGGCAAAGCAGGAGGAAGCGGGTGGGGGGGGGGGGCGCGAGAAGTTCTCGCAGGAGCTTCAGGCAACCGGAGGGGGGGGGGGAGCAGAGCCGCTTAGCTGGAGCAGAAGGAGACCTACAGCCCCCCCTCCGCCCCTCTGGGCCAATCAGGGACTCGCAGGGAGTCGGTCCGAGGCGCTCATTGGCCGGGAGATCTGCATGCATCAACCCCAGGCGGCGGGCGAGGGAAAGAGGCGAGCCGCGCCGAGATCCTGGAGGCAGTTCGAGTCCGGGCGCCGGCAGGTGACTCCTCGGACTCGGGGAGGGAGCCTGGGCGTGCTGCAGCGCCCCAGGCGAGAGGACCCTCCGGCCCCAGCATGGCACGAGGAAGGCCACCCAGGGCGCGAGACTGCAACCACTAGGCAGTCGACCCTCCTGCGCGCCAAAGCAAGACCATGCGTCCCCGGCGAGGGGCCACTTTCTCGGCTCGGCTCTCTCCGCGCGCCCCTGAGGGTGCCCGGGCGTCCCCCGCGGGAAAGCGGCGGGTCGGGCAGCCGGTCGCTCTCTGCATCTAGACCCGGGTTCTCGGCCAGAGGCAGCGCGACTTCTCCCCGCAGCCCACGAAGCCGGGAGAGCCGGATGGGGATCGGGCCGGGCAGGATGGTGAGCGGTCCGGCGGAGCCCCCGATGGCCGCCGGCCGGAGCCTATGCACGCCAGGAGTCCCGGCACCCCGTTTCCTCGCCCACCCGTCGCAGGGAACTTCTCCGGGCTGGCCTTAAGAAGAGCCGGGGCGGGAGGGGCTGGGGCTGGGGCAGGGCACGCCCGGTGTCGGATCCGCGCTTTACTCGGGAGGAGACCTCGCTGCTGGATTGCTCCGTGGACCCGGCCGGCAGGGGGCTGCTGTCCCCCGGGTGCCTGCCGCCTTCTTCCCCATTCCGACAGCGTTGGGGGTAAGTCTGCAAAGTTGCTGCTAACTCTCCTTGGCAGATGCTCTTTGGATCTGTTGTGGGGGGGGGGGGCTCTGGAGAGAGAGGGGGGGCTGCGTCGGCATCGCTGGCGAGGCGGCCTGCTGGCACAGGCCATCTGTCCAGAGAGGAACCCCAAGGGAGAGGCCGCACGCATTGGTCACTAAAATTCAGAGTGCCCCGCCTCTTGCATAGTTTGGTGGGTTAGGTGGACTCAGTTGGTCAATGTGGGGGGGCAGTAAAATGGCACCGATTCTGTGGCTAATTCCTCCAATCCGTTAAGTGATGGTCCTCCCAAGTCTCTTCCGTGATCTTTGCAAGGCTTGGGGGTGGGGGGAGGCTAAATAGGCACTTGTACCCCCCCCCCAGCATTCCTGTACCCCCAACATTCATTTTCCATGCTCTGGCCAGAGGTTGAACGACCTGGTCTTATAGTCTGGGATGAGCCCTGGAAGAATACAAAATAATACACAAGAGTTCCTGGGAGCATGTGCAAAGTGAATTTCCTTCCATGAGCTAAGTCGTTTCCCCATATGAGTTGTAGGGCACGACGTGTAAGCCCCAGGGCTTGCTCCAGTCTTGACACTGTATGAAACGTGCTCACCCCTGGCAGTTCTGTGAATGCCCAAATGGATCATGGCCAAGGACTGATTAGGTCCCGTGAGGTTTTCCAGTGAGTAGTGCGCCTCTCTGCCTTAGGGGTGAGATGCAGTTAGGGAAGATACAGTTAGTGCAACAATTTAATATATGATTGACAAAGGGCATCTGAGATCCGTATTCTAAGTTCTGGGGGTTGCATGTGCCGCTGTCCCCTTATAGGGTTCTGATACCCATGCCGCTCACTGACACCCCTTGCAGCTCCACCCCGAAGAAGAAAGCTGACCCTTGCAGTGTTCTTTGCTGACAGTATAAGCAAGATCCAGACAGATCTCTGCCATCTGTCATAATTTGAACTCTTTTCCATTTGCCTCTGTTGCCTTTCATGGGTTTTTTTGGGGGGTGTATGTGTAAGAAAGCCAAGCAATTCACCACGAGAATGCTTGCTTGAACCCCTCCTTCACTTGACCCGAGCACCAGCCACTCTGCTTCAGAGATGCTTCCATCTAAATGAATTAATCTCTATAGACATCGACTATCTTTAGGAAAGCAACCTTCTGACAGCTCCGGATACGGGGACGATAATAATTCATTCAATGGCTTGCCAACCAGTGTAGTTTAGAGACGACTTGGCTGTCGCTCTTTTGAAATGGGCATCCAATAACCTCTAGTGAATTTGTATTTAATGGTGGGACTTCTCTGCTTGCTGGCTGTGGGGAGAAGAGAAATGACTTCTGTCTTCAACTTTGTTTGCTGTTTTGGATTTTGAAATTTGGAACCTGTTTCTGTTTTGGAACCGCCGGGGTTGGTTTTGTTCAAATGCACACTTGAATGACATCAAAATGAACACTGGTGTTGTGGAAGGCAGGGCGATGTCTATTAAACATTCCTTGGCAGGGCACACCACGAAATGTCTGTCTTAGTACCTTACTCGTTTACATTGCTGGCTGTCGTGGAAGGAGCTCTGGTTTCATTACATGTAAAGGTTATTTTGCCTGTTTACACAGAGGCAGAGCTGAGTAGGTGCTAGAGGGGGAGTTGTAGTCAATCTGGAATCCCTAATGAATGTACTTGTATGGTGTACGTGTTTGACACAATTGTACTTAGAATATCTTTGGCGAAGCCCCAAAGATGTCATGTGTGAACTGGCCATTCTAGGGTAACTATTTTGTGGGAAAAACCCATCCTTGTAAATGGCAGGGCTTCAACCTTAACTTTGTCTGTGATATGGGTTGAATTCTGCTCTCCTCTTCTGGAAGGGCTGAGCTTGAAAGGAGAATACACCAGCCTCAAAAGGTTTTTCCAAGACATCAGTCCAGTCCTAAACAAGGATAAATATTTGCAATAATTTTGAGTGGCTATATTCTCTCTCTTTTGATTCATGTATTTTGTTTAATAGGTGTTTAAAGGAACTGAGAGCAATTGAAGAGGCTGGCTTATAAAGACGTCTTGTTTGCCCATAAACCCTGATTTTCCAGAGCAGGAGATCTTAAACCCTGCAGCTGAGGGCTCCAAGCATGGGGTGTAGCTGGTGGGTGAGGCCAGAGAAAAATTTCAGTTGCTTGTTTCCCTGGCTGTGCAAGTGGGCGGCAGGGAGCAGTGATGGAAGAACAGGTTCCTTTCTGTCAAGGGGTGGGAACCTGTAAAAACTGTATGGAAGACAGAATTTCAACAGGTGTTGCTTTCTAAGCACAGGGGTACTGTGGTTGCAAGAGACTCTGATTGGATTTCTATCTGTTATGGCATAAATGAAAAGCATTGGAGCTCTTCTGGAGAAAGCAATAAGGCGAATTCAAATGGAATCCTGAAATTTAGGTAGATTCTGGCCATGTACAGATTATGCATAGTGTGAAAGTATGTAGTGTCAGAGATGACATGGACCTTGAACCTATAAAACAGGTGGCAGTATGCTTGAATAGGAACTCCTGTAGGTGGTGTTACAGGTGAACCTTTTCCATGTGGAGCACTCTGTGAGGAGGCTGGGTTCCAATACTGCCTTTGCCAACCACAAACCTTGGAGCCAGAGGCTTGGCTGAGTAGGAGTGTGCCGGGGGTGCACTCCGTGTTTTCCGCCCCTCCCCACTTTTCCAGCTGGCAGGAAACATCTTTCTGCTGGCTGAAAATGGGCCAGGCTGGTGGGGCGTGGCTGGGCCTGGTGGGGAGGGGGAAGGGGGCTTGCGCCCCCCCAGTGCAACGTGCACCCCCTGTCCCCTTGTAGCTCCACCACTGCCTGGCGCTTTGAGTAAAGTCATTTTCTCAGCTCCCATTCTGGATTGGTAAGAAGTTAATATCTGTTCCTTAGTTTCGTCATTTTGCAGAGTTATTTTGTGGATGAACTGAGGTTTGTGAGTAGGGATACCAACAGGCCTGCCGAAAAATGTCCTTTGGAGGAAGGCTTAACGTGTGAAAATGAGCACCTGAAGTGTTTCATGGGAAATAGAACATCTTGGTAAATAATTGTTTAAGGGCCAGGGCATTTTCTCTCCAGGCTTGTTGGCAGTCCTCCATGCAAGGCAAGGGTGTCCAACTCTGGCGCATCAGATGTTCATGGACTACAAGTCCCATCAGCCCCTGCTGGCATAGCCATTAGCCATGTCAGCAGGGGGTGTTGGGAATTGTAGTTCATGAACATCTGGAGCACCAGAGTTGGACACCCTGGATGTAAGGCATCTGCACATAAAACCTGGTGGTTGTTCCTCATGGGTTTGGACAAGTATGGCAGACCAAAGCCAGTCTCTATGTCAGTGAAGAATCAGGAGCGCATGGAGCTTTTGTGCTGGTTCTGAGGACAGAAGCAGAGCCTGCCTGCTTTTGATTCAAGATTTCCTTGCACATTTGTTGCTTACAGTCTTATGAACAGAAGTACTGGTTTATCCAAGGAGATTACGCAAATCACGCAAGACTGGGTCTCAAAATCTATGAGTTCCCTTCCCATTCTTTCCAGGGAGCCAATGTGATGTTGCTATTAAGAGCGGTGAACTCTCATTCGGTGAACTGGATTTGTTTCCCCACTCCCCCACATATCGTTGGCTGAGTGACCTTGGGCTAGTCACAGTTATCTCAGAACTCTCTGACAAGGTATCTGTTATGGTAGAGGTGATTGTAAGCTGCTTTGAGGCTCCTTAAAGGTAGAGAAAAGCGAGGTATAAAAACCAGCTGTCCTTCTGGGTTTGTTCAGATCCTAGCTGATCCAGCACTCGAGGCAAACATACCCTCTGCCTTATACAAAGAGCGTGCCTATTACCGTGGGGTGACGTTAAGCAGTGTGCCCTGGCTTAAAGACCCCATCTGACACACTGGCTGTCACAAAATCACCTGTGCAACCAAGGAGGGTAGTCATTAAAGCACCTTTTAAAAAGGAAGCTGGGATTTTCAGAACTCTTGCAAGAGAATGAAAACTACATGACAATTCCAGTTGTCCACCAGCACCAGAAGTCGCAGCAGGAACACGGGCGCCTGGGTCTTTAATTGTTGCATAAAGGGAGGGAGTATACTGGTGCAGCTCTCTGTCTTCTGCATGAAAAACTGCACCTGCTTTTCCCAACAATTAAAGGTACAGGAGTGTTTTCCAAAATGTCATCCAGCAATTCCCAAATTGTGCACTGGGGCACACTATTGTGCTGTGAGAGAATTGGTAAGGCACTGTGAGAAATTTCATTAAAAATCGCATGTTTCCAAAATCTCCATGGTCAGAGGATGCTGCCTGTTGCATCTCTGAATGACATACCGTTCTGGCATGGCAACCTGCCAATCGGGTTTAACTCCAAAAAAGCTTCAAAAATAACACAGCATACACTTGAATATCTGACAGCACTTCCTTAGCATCTAGTGCAGGGGTAGGGAACCTGCGGCTCTCCAGATGTTCAGGAACTACAATTCCCATCAGCCCCTGCCAGCATGGCCAATTGGCCATGCTGACAGGGGCTGATGGGAATTGTAGTTCCTGAACATCTGGAGAGCCGCAGGTTCCCTACCCCTGATCTAGTGGCTTTGCGTGGTTTTAAAGTTGGTTTGTTCTGCATTGGTGCATCACTTTTCATGAGAATTTAAGGAACAGTTCCCTGACATTAAAGATGGGTGGCAAACCAGGTCTCTGCTTTGGATGGTGTTGATTTGTTTGAGCATTTTGGATGCAAAGGCATTGCAAAATTCTTCCCACAATCTAAGCAAGTTGCCCATCAAGATTCTGTTTTGGGCATGCCTCCTTTCTGTCAGAAGGAATGACCCAAACAGTGACTCATGCAGAAGCACAGCAGGTAGGCTCCAGCGAAAGCAGTTAATGTTTATCCTTGCACGTGGTACAAATGTAAATCTTTTCAGAAATAAGAATAATGTGTGGCTTCAGTGAATATGTTGGATGAAGAGGAACATGTGCGGCTATCCAGACTCCAGGAAGCAGTAGGTTATGTCCCTAGTTTGTTATTGTTTAGTTCTACTAATTCATGTATAGGCCTAGATATTTTGCACCATTGGGACATATTATGGTGGTTTCCTCTTGGTTGCAACAATGCCCAGGTGCCACTGCAGCCTTTGGAAATGACATAGGGGAGGGCAAGATTCACCAAGATCTGAAGGCTTATTTCAGGACATGTGTAAAGGACAAATTGTGTGGCCAGTGTGTAGACAACCTTGTGTTGTCATGGGCACTTAGTGTGTGACACCAGAGGCATATTGGGGGGAAAATGGCACTAGGGGACAACACCTTCTCTGAGTGCCTGCCCCCTTACCACCCCACTCTCATGCTCGAGCGCCGAGCCCTGCCACCCTGCAGGCTGGCTCCTGTTGCCCCCAGGCCCTGGGGAGGCCAAAAGCCAGCCTGCATGGAGGCCAGGAGGTGGGGCTCGGAGGAGGTGGGGCTGCCTTCTGATGAGCCCTGTGCCCCACCCCCGCCTCCCTGCAGGCCGGCTCCTGCCGTCCCCATGCCCTGGGGACGGCAAGAGCTGGCCTGCAGGGAGGCAGGGCTTGGCAGTGTGCGGGTGGGGCGCATGCCAATTTGTTTTGTAGTGGCGGTGCCCGGCGCCCCCCCACATGACCGAAAGGCATGTGCCCGGGGACATGGGTGACCCCATCTCCCTATAGGCCATACGCCTCCGTGTGGCACCTAGGAGCAGCAGTGGCGTAGGAGGTTAAGAGCTCGTGTATCTAATCTGGAGGAACCGGGTTTGATTCCCAGCTCTGCCGCCTGAGCTGTGGAGGCTTATCTGGGGAATTCAGATTAGCCTGTACGCTCCCACACACGCCAGCTGGGGGACCTTGGGCTAGTCACAGCTTCTCGGAGCTTTCTCAGCCCCACCTACCTCACAGGGTGTTTGTTGTGAGGGGGGGGAAGGGCAAGGAGATTGTAAGCCCCTTTGAGTCTCCTGCAGGAGAGAAAGGGGGGATATAAATCCAAACTCCTCCTCCTCCTCCTCTTCTTCTTCTTCTTCTTCTTCTTCTTCCTCTTCCTCTTCCTCCTCCTCTTCCTCCTCTTCCTCTTCCTCCTCTTCCTCTTCTTCTTTTTCTTTGAGTGGGCCAGAGAGTCAGCATTCTCAGTGAATAGTAGCATGTGGTCTGCAATTCAGATGGGAAAGGGAGGGACAACCTATACCCTTAAAGGATCCTCTAGCAAAATGCGACATGTTCTCATGCCTTATTATTTTTTTAAAAAGCAATTGTTTCTTGTCAGTCTAATAAGCCAGGCTTCCTCAGCTGTGAAAGGTGTGTGACAGGATAATAATAGGACAAGGTTGTCTAAAAGTCGCAGTTGGAGTGACAACCCACAATGTCAATAATAGTATGTCATTATATATATATATATATATATATAAAATCTCACAGAAAATTTATACTGGTGGAAGGTGGGGGAGGGGCTTGCCACCTTTCACACTGTTGCTGTAGATTCCCTGCCCTCATTTCAAGGGGGCATTTGGGGGTGCAGGCAGAGATGTTCTGTAATCCCTTCAGCTAAGTGGAAATTTTCCATTGTACCCAACCCATATTCACACACACATACAGCAAGTTCTGCTAAATTAGTCTTCTTAAGCTCAGTAACTCATGAGAACCTTTATGTATTGCAAAGGGAGCCACCATGGTGCAGTGGTTAAGAGCAGGTGGACTCTAATCTGGAGAACCGGGTTTGATTCTCCCTTTCTCCGCATGAGCTGTGGACTCTTATCTGGTGAACTGAATTTGTTTCCCCACTCCTCCACATGAAGCCTGCTGGGTGACCTTGGGTTATACCCTTTTCCATCGAAAGAAATAAGTGCGGTCACGCATACTTAGGTGGAAATAGTATTCTTCTGCAAGTGAAAATAACCCCCAAAATAGTCACGCTGCCGGCCTGCTACATCCAGCTCAGGGCCTCTGAGGTGCAAATTGCCACTTAAACCCTTGAACTGTATTTAAGTGCCAGAATGTATTCCCTTAAATAGTTCAGCATGAAACTGTGTGTGTGTGTGTATAAACCCTCATACCTTAAAGTGAAAGGGACTACTCCAGAGTAAGACGCTGAAGTAGGGTCAGTGTTTTCCATTCGATTAGTTTCCCCCACTGTTTCCTACTGAGCTAACTTGGTGTTTGATTCTGGCAAGTCAGGTGTTTACATGCTACTGATGTGTCCTGAGGGAGGTTGCCGTTTCTCTCCTTAAAACACCTTGCCAATTTGGGTGCAATAGTGCCAATGGGAGGGAGGGGGAGAGACTGTCTCCACTTCTGCCTCACACAAACACCGCGCAGTTAGTGGAAAATAATTCCTGCAATCAACAAGCCTCTCGACAGCTTTTAAGCCTGGCAAAGTTGAATCTGCTCCCCACTGGGGTTGAGTCACAGCAATCTCCGTTCCCAAAGGCAAGGTGTCTGGCTGGGAAGGAAGGAGCCACTCACCTTCTCCGTCTCAATGAGCTTCTCCTGTGGAAAGAAAAGCCACACCAGCTTGGGGGGGGGGGGGAGATGCCAGCAAAGGCCACCCGTCTCCTGGGCCCCTCCGTCAAGGCCTCTGCGCTGCAGCACTTCTCTGGTAAGCTGCTTCCTCCCGGGCTCCCTTCCCTACTTTACTGATATCAGACTCTTGTGGGGGAAAAAAAGTTTTGTTTTCAAGCAGGTGAAACCTCGCAAAGGCTGCCACGAGTGGTGGGTGTGGAGCACAGAAGTGGCGGGTGAATTTACACTTCTACTTTGTTCTTTTGGCGGGAAAAGGTACAGTCACAGTTCTTCAGAGCTCTCTCAGCCCCACCTACCTCATAACGTGTCTGTTAAGGGGAGACGAAGGGAAAAGGAGTTTGTAAGCGACCTTGAGATTCCTTCCAGGAGGAAAAGGTGGGGTGTAAGTCCAAACTCTTTTTCTTCTTAAGTACATTTTTTAAAAAAATCTTGTCCTTCCTTCCAGGAGCTCAGACTAGAGTGCATTATTTCCTCTTCCTCCATTTTATCCTCAAATCAACTCTGTGAGGTTATTTAGACTGGGGCGAGTGTGGCTGGCCCAAGGTCTCTGTGAGGCCCTCTGGGGTCACCGGACCATCATGCCCAGGGCCCATGAGGTCGTAAAAGAAGCAGCCCAGTTTTCTGCACAGCGTATTTTATTCCAGGATGACCATCCCAAACCCCTGACGGTGTGGTTAGCTTCACCCATGTCCAGATTACAATTAATTACAAGAGAGAAGAGCTATAATGCCATAACTTGGCTCTTTGCCTAGGAACCTACCTGAGACAACTCTTTACTCTCTCCTCCTCAGTGGCTTTGCTTCCCTTTCACCTGCCTGAGATCAATGAGCGCCAAACGCTTTCATCTGCATCGTACCAACAAAGTCCCTGGGCGGCCGTGTGCAATTTACAGGAAACAATGGGAGGATCAGTTTTATAGAACAATGGGAATACAGTGATGGACTGACAGTTCAGAGAACCACAGGAGGGTTCCCCAAGAGTCCGAGAGTCTTTGTAGACCTTTGCACTTTTCCAAAATGTGTTCTCCAAAAACATAAGGACTAGAACCTTGCATTTTCTAATAATGGGAAATCCAGACTCCAGGTGCCAGACCATGTGCAGAATGTTGCTAATGAGACTTTGCTGAATGCAGATAGGTCTCCTTTATTCTTTTTTGGGTAGGTCACAAAATATAAGAGCACAAGCTTTGGGCAGACGTGATCCTGCAAACTATTGGGAATATACATTTCCTGGGCCCTCATTAGGGGAGCAAGGTCAGTTGTCTTTCTTTGATTTGCCTTGGTTGGCATCTCACGGTCCACGGGCACTAGTCTTAGCTATCGTATATTTTCAAAGTGAACCTTGAAACCATAATTCAAAGTGGGTTAGCACTAGCAGCTACAACTACAGACCACAAACCTTGTGGCTCTGAGCAAATTAAACGCTAAACAGTGACAATGGGTGGACTTCTTTTCCAAATTCAACTTCACCCTCCATTTCTGCCCAGGGAAGAAAAATTTCCTAGCCGATGCGCTCTTTTAGTTACCCCATATCTCTGATCACCAGGAGATCACTCACTCTACCATTTTCACTCCAACCCAACTGCGTCTATCGGTAATGACCCATAGCCTAACAAAAGGATTAGGGCAGCCGAAAACCTCACAGTTATGTACCCCCCACCCAGTGGTGGGATTCAGTGTATTCGCACCTATTCGGTAGAACCGGTAGCTAATTTTTTGTGTAGTTTGGAGAACCAGTTGTAATCCCACCACCGAGTCCCACCACCAGAAGTTTGGAACTGGTTGTTTAATTATTTGAATCCCACCACTGCCCCCTCCTACATCTAGTCTGTAGGCGGTTCTGGTGGCGCACTTTCTGTAAGGATGTAGAAGCTTACGTGAAAGGCTGTCCATTGTGCGCCATAGCTGAAGCAGTGCCTGAAAAGCAACTGAGGTTGTTGCAGCCGTTATCGGCCCCTGCAGCTCCCTGGAGGGTAATATCAATGGATTTTATCACAGATCTGCTCACCAGCAAGGGGAAGATGGTTATTTGGGTGGTGGTAGATTTATTTTTGGAACAAGTGTACTTAATTCCGTGCGTGGGGATACCTTCCACCCAATGATTGGCTCAGTTGTTCATGGGACAGGTTTATCTATTACATTCAGTCCCAGAAAAAATAATCTCTGACTGGGGAAGCTGATTTGTATCCCAATTCTGGAGACAATTCTTAAAGCTGGTAGGGGTGGAGCAGGGGTTGTCTTCTGCCTATCATGTGGCCACAGATGGCCAGACTGAGAGGATAAATGCAGTGTTGGAACAATACCTAAGGTGTTATGTAAACCATCATCAGGATAATTGGGTTGACTTGCTGCTGTTTGCTGAATTTGTGTACAACAACCTGATTCACCACAACACCGGCAAAAGCCCCTTCCATGTGGTATATGGTCAAGAGGGATGACCTTTCCCACTGCTGGGAAAGCAAGTAGAGGAACCCCTTCCCAAACTGTCTCAATTCTAGGCTCCTCTATAACCTCTAGAATCTCCAGATCTGGCTACCCCATGTGGAACTGCTTTCTGGAAGATGACTCTGCATGTCATGAGATCTAGAATGGTGTTACCAAGTGTGGGTGTCTCCCCCACCCTGGCTATACCCACAGGGACTTTGCTGGCAGGCTCTGTTAGCTCAGCCAAATAACCCTTAGCATATAGGTGTCAAACTCGCAGCCCACCAGATGATATGGACTACAGTTCCCATTGTCCCCTGCCAGCATCATGCCCCACCCTCAGGTCCCCACCGTGGCTTCTGCTGGGCTGGCGGAAGGAAGCCTGAGAGAGGCTCTCCCCCATGGCTTCCCCTGGTCTGCTGCCTCCCTCCAGGCTCAGCCAGCCTCCACCACCCAGCTCAATGGCATCCTGGTGAACTCTGGTCCTGTGCACTTGGACAAGCTCTCCTGGGGTAAGTGAAGCTGGGAGCTCCACTAATAGTCACTAGGATTGTGTCTGCAATGGGCCTCGGGGTTGGCTTGGTGTGAGATTTTGCAGGTAAACGGCTGCTTGGTCAGGAGCACCAGCTCCCTGATTCATCAGCTGTCTCTGGGCAAAACAAGTATCTCCACAGTCAAGGAGCAAATTCTGTTTACTGGAGGGAGGGCTTTTTGCGGTGTGTGTGTGTGTGTGTGTGTGTGTGTGTGTGTGTGTGTGTGTGTGTGTGTGTGTGTGTGTGTGTGATTCCTTTGGTCTGCCACCTTTTAAATCAGTTTTGCTCCTGAGACTTCAGCAGTGGCCTGGTGTTCTGACATTTAATTAGCAATGCATTCCCTACATGAAAAACATCACCTGCCAAATATCTACACCAGGGATGTCCAACTCTGGTGCCCCAGGTGTTTATGGACAACAGTAAAGTACTGTAAACAGAGGTGGGATCCAACCAGTTCTCACCACTTCTCTAGAAGTGGTTACTAATTTTTTCTGAGTGCCGAGAAGGGGTTACTAAAGCAACCTCCCCGCCCAATAGGGACTGGAGGTGCGTGTGTGCGGCGGCGCCACTGTTTGAATCCCACCACCATCTGAACCTGTTATTAAAATTTTTGGATCCCATAAACTGACCATAAACCTTTATTAGGCATAAATAGTTCTACATACAGTATGTTCGTATCATAAATAACAATACAGCTGTAGAAACCCAATGCACAAAGTTAGGCTAAATTATACCCAGACTTTCTGGAGACCTATTTTTATATCCAGATGCTAGTTAAAATCAGTTTAAATAACTTCTCATGTTTGTTACAATGATTTAAGCCTCAGACATTACATCAATGTGATTGAATAATTTGGTAGATCGAGAGTCACATTTTAATACTGTCTTTGAGATATTACTTCAGCTGGATACGTTGCAACTTTAGAAGTTATCTCAGAAAATGCATCATTTAGTAAATAATTCACTACATGTTGCCGAAGGCAAATTTGTTTTGGCTTTAAGATTTGGGGGTTCATGGACTACAGTTTCCATCAGTCCCTGGCAATGTGGCCAATTGCCATGCTGGCAGGGGCTGATGGGAATTGTAGTCCAAGAACACCTGGGATGCCAGAGTTGGACACCCTTGATGTATACGCCAGGTTGATGGTAAAAATAGAGGAGCATGTGAGGATTTTTTCCCTATAAAAATTGGGAAACTGCTGGAAATTTGGAGTTAAGGCTTGGAGATCTGGGGGTGGGTGGAGTTTGGGGAGTGATGGGAGCTGAGCAGGGGTGTGATGCCATGCAATTCAATATCTGGATCTGCCATTCCCTCCAGGGTGCCTGGTCTCTGTACTCTGGAGGCTGGTTGTAATTCCAGGGGAACTCTGGGCCCCACCCGCAAATGTGAGAATTACCCTGCCCCCTTATGTGTCTTTGAAGATTGTATCGGACTCCCTCCACACACACTGTGGTTAGTCCTGAAAGGAAGGAAAGAAAGAGATGGTCGTCTTTTTTCCCACTTTGAGATACCGCCTAGGCGCCAACTCCTGTGGCTTAGAATAATTGTTGCTCTTGTTTGCGTGTGAAACCCAGGCATGCCAGGTGTGTGAGGTGGGGGAACAAGCCAGGAGCCCCATAAGGACGAGGCTCCCAAAGTCTTGATTCATATTGTCTATAGTTAGTGTGGACTAGTAACATGGTGCTTGTCTGAACTTTGACTTTCAGAGCCTTAGTTTACGGAGCCAAATAGACTAAATCAGCATTCCTGATTATTAATGCCTTTATCATTAAATGCCACATACTATGGTAAACTACATAATCCATTTATCATGGTGGTGGTTTTGCTCTGAACAACTAAACCTTCTCTCGACGTTTCCTCGGCCAGATTTGAATTGGGACCCTGTGCCCAATTAAACGTTCAGAGATGTTCCAGCATCTCCTCTATCATGGGTCTCAAGTCCTCACTTCCCTATTCAGCCCTGGGTAACCAGTTGTTGTCTAATAGGCTGACCTACCTCACAGGACTGTACTGAGGGTAAAATGAGGATAGGGCAATATATACATTCCTTCTTGGCAGCAGTGGCATAGTGGTTAAGAGCAGCTACACTCTAATCTGGAGAACTGGGTTTGATTCCCCACTCTGCCACTTGAGCTATGGAGAACCAGATTAGCTTGTGCACTCCAACACATGCCAGCTGGGTGACCTTGGGCAAGTCACAGCTCTTCGGAGCTCTCTCAGCCCAACCCACAGGGTGTTTGTTGTGAGGGGGGAAGGGAAAGGCGATGGTAAGACCCTTTGAGTCTCCTTACAGGAGAGAAAGGGGGTATAAATCCAAACTTGTAGGAAGGAATGGAAAATTAATAACCAGTGGGATGGTCTGTGAGCCCCTTGGTTGTCTTGCATTGAATGTGTCTGCACTAGCTGGGCATCTGTGTGTGTCTCAGTGGTAACAGAATCCCATAGAATTCCAGTAGCCCCTTAAAGTCCAGCCAACTTGATTCCAGCGGAAACTTTCTAGAGCTGGAGCCCCTGAGATAAGGAAGAGGCGACGAAAACCCAGTAACTCTCAGTACTCTCCACACGGCCTGCCGGTATTTCCGAGCCGTGCTTCCTTAGTTGTGACTTTAAGAAGAGTCTCTGAGCCACTCTCTCCCGTTGCCCTGCCTTCATAACAAGATGTTTACGGAGCAGTGCCGGAGGGCACGGGGAGCTGGTTTCCTGCGTCATTCAACTCCTTCCAGTCCTCTCACCAGAGGCACCAGCAATTCGCTGAGGAAGCCAAACCATCCCCTTGAGAAAGGAGGCCCGAGGAAGCAGTCTGCTTCCAGGCACGCAAACAAGAGGATCATCACGGCCTGCTAGACCTGCTTAGATCACTCAGTGCCCTCTGTGCCCCAGTCCTTGGCACATACCCAAGAAGACAGCACGGAGGTCTCTAGGCACCGACAGAGCTCAGTCATTTTTCCCCCACATTTGTTGTCTGGAATTGTGGAAGTTTAACTTTCAGGTGAGATTTGGGAACTGTTACCAAAAAGGCAGCTGTGTGGGAGTCCTTCCTGCTATGGACGTAAGTCTGGAAAAAGGAGGGGCGAAGTCTCACTTCTGAGTGATTTCTGTGATCAAATCTGTCTCCCTTCTATCTTTCGTTTTTTTGGAAAAGCATGTTTCTAGCCTTCAGGACTGTGTATGTTACAATAGTGATTCACAGTGTGAGGATGCCATGGAGGTAGGGTGTTCTTGCGCCTTCAGTCTTTGGGATAAAATCTACAGTGGAACTAGAGAGAAAAATCTGGGACCTTCTATTTGTTCCCTGCCTGGTGTTTGAGAGCAAAGTGCTCATCCCAGGCAGTTGGGTCACAGTTGCTGTGTGCCTACAACTTGGCCATAGACATAAACTTTCTCATGTCTCTGGGCTTGCCCCCCACTCACCCCCCTGACTATGGAGGGACCAAACTCTCTCTTTTGCTTTGTAAATAGAAACCAAACTATGACACTTGCCCACAGCAAAGAGTCCGTGCCTGCTTTCCTCCACCTCTCCATCAGAAGGTCCTACAGAAGAGGAAGAAGAAGAGAAGTGTTTGGATTTATATTCTGCTTCTTTCAACCATAATGAGTCTCACAGCAGCCCACAAACTCCTTCCTCTCACCACAGTAAATACCCCTTGCGAGGTAGGTGGGGCTGAGAGAATTCTGAGAATCGTGACTAGCCCAGGGGTCTGCAACCTGCGGCTCTCCAGATGTTCTTGGACTACAAATCCCATCAGCCCCTGCCAGCATGACCAATTTGCCATGCTAGCAGGGGCTGATGGGAATTGTAGTCCATGAACATCTGGAGAGAAGCAGGTTGCAGACCCCTGGACTAGCCCAAGGTTACCCAGCAGGCTACATGTGGAGGAGTGGGGCATCAAACCTGCTTCTCCAGATTAGAGTCCACCTGCCCTTAACCACTACACCACACTGGCTCTTTGCATCTGTAGGGAGTGCCTTTTGAGAAGCAGCTGCTTCTGCCATCGAAGGATGCTCAACTTGCAAATCCACTCCCCCCCAGTTGTCTTTATCAGCCCTTTCCTCTTGGGCATTCATTGTTGTGGTGACCCGCTCTACATTTTCTCATCGCAGGCTCACTGAGCTTGGGGACTCCTGGGTTAGCAAATCTGAGCAGTCAGTACCTTATGAAAACTCAGAAGCAAGAAAAGGGAGGTGGCTAAGTCTGGGGGTCGGAAACCATGTGGTATGAGAGATCTATGACTGGGTCTCCCACTTTTTCCAAGTTGTTGGATTGAACTTCCTGTTAATTCAGAGCCATGATGCTTGGGTTTTGTTCCCTGATTCTTCCCCCTCCTTCTGGGGGTTATGGGGTGTGATTCAGTCTTGCTACTTCTCCCTCCCTCCCTCCCTCCCTCCCTCCCTCATGCCATTCAAGCATGGTGACTGTTAGATTTTCAGGCAAGATACTAACAGAGGTAGTTTGTCCTTTCTTGCCTGTTCTCGGCTATCCTAAATTTCCTTGGTCATCTCACATCCAAATACTAAGCAGGGCTGAGATATGATGACACTGGGCTATCTTGGCTATTCTGGTCAATGCTATATGCTGCAATCCTGTAATGTTTCAGGATCTAATTGTGAAGGTAGACAGGGGATTTGGGTTCAGGAGATGCTGAAGGGGCTATTGCGAGAAATGGAATTGGTGTCCTTGAATCGTAAAAAGTGTGAGATCGGAGTCTGTAAGTCCCCAGTAGACCAAAGGCAAACTCCTAATCTCTGGATCCAGCATTGCCAGTCTGGGCATGATAACACTGGTCTGCCTCGCAGGGCTGTTGTGGAGATCACTGAAGTAATGCACCTCAAGCATGTTTGTGCTTTTCCTAATTGCTATCAGAAACACTGAGCATTTTAAAAGACAAGAGGGGACAATTTTTATAGACCTGTGACAACGAGTCTTAGAAGCCTGAAGAAGAGTTCCAGAGAATTTTTACAGCTTCCATTTTGATTGGTCCTAATCCAAGGTAGTTTATGGTTGTGTGGGGGAGATTGAGGTAGATGGAGTTAAAATGGTATTTGCAGTAGCAACTTCAGACCTACTTTCCGGAGGCTTCTCAAAGTTCTGTATACCAGTTAGACCTGAATGAGACCAAACATGTATGTAGACACTGACATATGCTTTGGTTGCTGGAGCTTGCTGATAGGAATTAGTAGTGATCTGAGGAAAGGCCATTTTCTCTGTGCTCCCCGGTTGTAAACCGGTTGCAACCCTAAGTGGCTGTAGTAATCCTGCTGGGAAAAATCAGGTTTGTGGAAAGGTTCTCTGGTCCACTTCTAGACATCACTGGCAAATGCCCCCAACCTCGAGCCTGCCTTTTCTCCACTGCTGCGTCTCTGCAGTGAACGAAACAAATGAAACTTTCCAAATCTTTCTGATTGTTGAACACCACCAGTCCAGATTGCCAAATGAGCTGCCCTGGCGCATAACCTCTCTCTTCCTTTTAATAATACATGTGAGCTGCTCCATGTGGAAAAAAATAATGCATCTATCACATTACAGGGACCATTGCATTGCCCGAAGCTACGAGTATTAGCTGCATCTCGGATAAGCTGGAGCAGCGGCAGGACAACATGCCCTATGCCAGCCAGCAGGGGTCAGTGTACCCTCTCGGTGTCGACTGCATTTTGCCGCATCTGTCCAGGCATTTTGTTATATTATGAGGATGCTTGGCAAATGATGTCTTCTGGAAGAAGCATGAACTGGAGGGCACAGAGAGAGAAACTCAGTTTTCAACTTTGAGCCAAAAGAAAGCAACTGCTGATACTCTGCTTTCCACCCCATTCTGTCCTTCTTTTCTTAAGACAAGCTTTTGAAAAGGCACAAAAATCCTACCCGAGCCCCAAAATATGGCTGAGCTTCCTGAACTAAATCCATTTCTTAACTGAAGCCAGTGGTTATCCTAAATACCTAGCAGTATAAGGTATTCAGAGTACTTTCCATAAACTGTTACAGTTCCTACAACACCCATGTAAGGTAGGCCAATATTCTTATATCTCATATATAAGTGTGGTGTAGTGGTTAAGAGCAGGTGCACTCTAATCTGGAGTACTGGGTTTGATCCCTTGCTCTGCCACTTGAGCTGTGGAGGCTTATCTGGTGAATTAGATTAGCTTGTGCACTCCAACACATACCAGCTGGGTGATCTTGGTAGAATCCCGCTTCAGCCTGAACTACACCCCATCAGTTTGGCTGCATGGCCACTGGCCATGCTGGGATGGGAATTGTAGTTTCTGGAACATCTGGAGAGTCATGGAAATTCTCTACTCCTCATAGGGCTAGTCACAGTTCTTCAGAGCTCTCTCACAGGGTGTTTGTTGTGAGGGGGGAAGGGAAAGAAGAAGAAGACGAGTTTGGATTCATATCTCCCCTTTCTCTCCTGCAGGAGACGGGGCTTACAATCTCCTTGCCATTCCCCCCTCACAACAAACACCCTGTGAGGTGGGTGGGGCTGAGAGAGCTCTGAGAAGCTGTGACTAGCCCAAGGTCACCCAGCTGGCGTGTGTGGGAGTATACAGGCTAATCTGAATTCCCCAGATAAGCCTCCACAGCTCAGACGGCAGAGCTGGGAAAGGAGTTTGTAAGCCCCTTTGAGTCTCCTTACAGTAGAGAAAGGGGGAATATAAATCCAATTCTTCTTCTTCATCCTCATCATCATACGGCAGATGGGAAGGGTCTTAGGAAGAAAGGCTTCTTTAGAAAGATGACATTTGAACAGGCAGTCTCCTAATGTAGAGCTCAATCTCTTAGCTGTGATACTGCACTTGACCTTATTTCCAAGCTTCATTCCTGGTACTTCTTCCAATGCTGAAATGCATCACCAGGTAGAGGCCCCTTCAAAATCACTCACTCGTATGGCGCAGCTATCTTGGAGGTGCTCATTCTCCTTCTTGCCAGCCAGCTGTGGAAAAATCTGAGGAAGCTACAAAAAAAGGCCGAAGTTCAGGTGGAAAAACTGCATTCAAGCTCCCCAGCTGTTTCTCCTTGGCTGGTTCCTTTTTTTCTTCCCAGCCAAACTTAACCTTGATTTTAAGCCCCCATCCTGGCTTGAGAGCTGCAGTCTGCAAACTGCAGTCACACGGGACTGCCGAAGCTGTCAGTCCTGAGCTGTAGACAAGCCCGAAGAGGTGGCTGTCTGGCTATATTGCATTTGCATCTGACTCTTCCTGCAAGGAGCTCAAGGCAGCATGCAAAGTTCTCCCTTTACCTGCTTTGTTCTTGCTGTGTTCTTTGCTCTCGTATCCAGGTTCGATTGCTGCATTTCACTTCAAACGGGGCAGCCTTTGAAGACTTTGGAAATGTCACGTGGTAGTAGCCAAGTTATTGTTGGAGACTGGACACCTATAGTGAAAGATCTGCAGTAGCTGTGCCTATCTGTTTTGAGGCACACTTTCAAGGTCCTTATCTTTAAAGCCCTAAATAGAATGAGAACAAGGCACTGGGAGGGCTGCCTCTACCTGTGGTGTTGAACCTGCTATTTAAGATCTTCTTCTGAAGCTCTGCTCTCTGTGCCCCAGATTCAGTGATGAAGTGGGTGGCCGCCAGAGACAGGGCTTTTTCAGTGGTGGGGCCTCATCCTTCGGCCACTTTTCCCCATGAAATTCACCTGGTACCTACAGAACTCTTCTGTAGGCACCAGGTGGAAACATTTACTTTGTCTGAAAGCTTTTATCTTCTAAATATTTAATTGTCTGCTTTTGTCCCAATGATCATTTTAGCTAGCCCTTTTTAGGCAGCTGAATGAGTATGTCCTGGTTTTGATTTAGTGGAGAGCTGCCTCAAGCAGGCTACAGGAAAGGGGCTTGTGCATTGAATGAATGAATGAATGAATGAATGAATGAATGAATGAATGAATGAATGAATGAACGATCCTTGTGAGAAAGGGTAGGCTGTGGAAAAATGGCTGACCCAACATTACCCAGTCAGATTGATCGCAAAATGGTGATTTGAACCCAGGTCTTTCAAGACCTAGTCCAACTCTGGAACCATTGCATCAGATGGACCTCATCCTATTCTTTTGTTTAGTAATAACACTTAACGAACAGCATGAACTGATGCCCTTCCCAGACACCTGTGTCCTGATTTTACCTACTTTTTGACTCGTCGTCCTCTCCTTGGGGAACTGAAAACTTTGGTGGTAAAAACAAAGGTGGGAGATGAGAGCCACCCTGGTGCCACCTAGACTGAGTGTCAAAGACTTTGTGAGATTATTATCCTGTTCTAATGCTCAGGGGCTTAGTGAGGGCAGGAAGTCAGGCAGGCTGATGCTATCATAGCTGCAGCCTCGCAGTAAAGCTGATTAACTGATGGGGTACCAGTAGGAGAGGCAGGGAAAACTGCTGACCTGTTCTTCTGAATGGAAGCAGTATATCTTTGAAGTTAGAATTTGTGTGCTTTCGGAGATCCAGCATCACTTTTAGCTCATCCAATGTCTGACTTGGAGTGGTGTTGGAGTCAGGGTTGCCATCTCTGGGTTGATCAGTTCCTGGAGACTTGGAGGTGAACAGAGAGGAGCTTGGCAGGAATTTGATGTCACAGATTTCCGCTCTCTGAAGCTGCCATTTCCTCCAGGAGAAATAATCTCTGCTTGGAATTCAGTTTTAATTTTAGGAGAACTTCAGCCTCCACCTAAATGTTGGCAACCCTAGGTGGAGATGAGGAATAAGTGTATGAATAATGGGCATGACATATACCTGTCTAAGTGTAGGAATAATTAATTATAAAAGTTTACAGTGGAACTGTCTTTTGTGCCAAAATCTTGGGCTGTGAACCAGTGGCAGGGTGTTCGTGGCAAACTACCCCATGCTGCAAAGGTAGATGAAATACTTTCCACTAAGAATGGCAACAGGAAATAGTGTAACGATCATGACGTTGTTGCATGTTCCCCACTCCAGAGAATCAATCAGGGGTACACGTTGTCTTAGAACATCCCACCACTGAGTTCATCATCGTGGGTTGAGCAGATCAAATAATTATCGGACCGATGAATTCCCAGCTAAGCGAGCCCCGCTCTCTTAATTACTGTGCGTGGAGTTCCTAGCAGCTAGTCAAATTAGCCGTTTCTCGACTGAAGGTGCTTCCTTGGGAGATGATATATCTGAGACAGAGAGAGTAATAAAGGAGTGTTAACCAGTGATTCGTTTCAGGAGTGGGGAAAATTCTAAATTGGAAAGTTGAAATAAGTACCAGAAAATGCAAGGAATCTAGGCAGCAGAGGGAATTTAGAAGCTAGGGTATGCAGTCGGTGCCCTTGGGTGTGTCTCTGCACTGCAACCGGGAAGTCAAGTTTTTCTTTCAAAATACTGACTTTAGTGATTGAAGTCAAAGAAGGAAGATCCTGGGGTGAATCTGGTAGGTTATATGAGTTTGGAGATATCTGGTGGGTCAAGGGCAGAATGAGGTCAGAATCTATACTGAACTGCTCTTAACTATTACTTTGAAAGCACTGGGCATACAAATGGCATACTTAACAACAACAAAATAATCTAGAGTTCAACAAGAATTTGCCACCTTAGGGTAGCTAGCAAGTACTGAGCATTGCAAAGTATTCTTTGGTATGTATTGTCGAAGGCTTTCACAGCTGGAATCACTGGGGTGCTGTGTGGTTTCCGAGCTGTATGGCCGTGTTCTAGCAGCATTCTCTCCTGACGTTTCGCCTGCATCTGTGGCTGGCATCTTCAGAGGATCTATTCTTTCGTACCTGGCAATCTTCTTATGCTATTTCCACACTGAGGCTACAAACATCTTTTTTCCTAAACCAAGGGTCTTCGACCTTGTAAATTTTTTACTTCAGTGTAATTCAAAGTCACTTTCAGAGATGAGCAGAAATCTCACTGGTATCCTTGGAGCTCACTTATTTCCTTGAAACTTAGTCTGGATGCAGACAAGACACCTGTAATTTACCTCAAATTTTTGCTTCAGGTAAATAAAGTGTTCTTATGCAGCACCAGATCATATCCTTCCAAAAGCTAGACCTGATCCTGTTTTCTTCTCAAAGGAAATGGCATTGATGTCCCCGAGGATGTGCAGGTATACCAAGACATTGCCTGCACTTCCAATTATTATGGTATTAGGTAATTGTCAGGGCGATTAGCATTGATTTTTGTCAAGCTACATCCTTTTTCTGAATCAGCTTTTGTAGTCAATTAAGAATACTTTAACAGGGAGCTAAACGCCTTGTTGGACATGCAATGAGCTGGAAACCCAACTTGCAAGGAAGAGAAAAATACAAGTAAGATGTGTGCTGCTAACTTTAATCCATCAGGATGAATCTGTGACAGCCTGCTCAGTGACTTCCAGCTCTTTAGTGACGGCTGGGGGTCTGTCTGTCTGGGGGTACTACCGGTATGATATCCCAAGCACTTGGAGTCTTGAACTGGTCTAGGACCATGATGTGTGTGGCAGAAGGGCTTCATCTTTTATTATTATTATTATTGTATTTACTCCCCACCCTATCCTGGCTGCCTCCTCCTGGGGCGTACAGACTGCCGCAGTGGTTAAGAAGGCCCAGCAAAGACTGTACTATCTGAGACTTTTAAGGAAACAACAACTGAATGGAAAACTCCTGGTGTCCTTTTACCGCTGTGCTATAGAGAGTGTCTTAACCTACTGCATCTGTGTATGGTTCTCCAGTTGCACAGTGGCAGATAGGAAGGCGCTCCAAAGGGTGATCACTACTGCACAGAGGATTATCGGCTGCCCTCTCCCCTCCTTGGAAGAACTCTATAATTCCTGAAGCCTAAAAAAGCCCAAAATATTCTGAGAGACCCGTCTCATCCAGCACACTCTCTTTTTGAACTGTTACCATCTGGCAGACGATACAGGTCTATCAAAACTAAGACAAAGAGGCTTAGAGACAACTTCTACTCTAGAGCTGTGGCTAGGCTGAACTCCGCGGCTTCGTGTTGATGTGTTTGGGGCTGTGTAGGGATGGGTGGAGGAAGGGGAAAGTGAGGATGGGGTATGAGTCTGAAATTGTGTGCATCAAGGAATGCTGCTGTAAATTTCGTTGTGCGTGCACAATGACAATAAAATGCTTATGCTTATGCTCCTCCCATTCTCCAGATCTGATGAGCTACATGTACACAAGCGGGCAGATAGTGCCCCTTTAAGCTGTTTTGGGTTAAGAAGATGGTTTAGAAAGAAAGCTGAACCCTCCTTCCCCCATGCTGTGTGGTTTTGATCTGTGCTTCGGAACTGAGTTCCTGTGGGGAACTTGCAGCTTCCACCTGACTGTACGTCCCCCGTGGTGGTCACGTGTCAACCAGAACAAACTAAACGGAGCAGCAAGACAAAGCAAGATAGACTATAAGCAACCAAAAAAGTTCAAAAGA
The DNA here is from genome assembly GCF_021028975.2 of Sphaerodactylus townsendi. Lineage (NCBI taxonomy): Eukaryota > Metazoa > Chordata > Lepidosauria > Squamata > Sphaerodactylidae > Sphaerodactylus > Sphaerodactylus townsendi. The sequence continues at coordinate 27,209,378 of NC_059429.1, forward strand.
TTATACCTGGACTGCTCAATATAACCTTAAAAACAATACAACAAGCATTATGCTCACTTAATATCTCAGTGCAAGCAAGTGCAATTGAAACAATAGAAACAGTTTATATAGTTTGATGTGAACATGCAGGTAGACCATTGAGTCTAGGAGATATGGTGTCTCTCAAACAAAAATAGTCCAGATGAGCCACCTGATTCCTTTTTTTGCCTATTCTGTGGAGTTAAGTCCACTTCTTCTGTAAAAGCTTTAAAGTCTTAACCTGCATTCTTACAGTTCCCCATACAAAATAAGTAAAATAAGTTTGCTATTATGCTTAGCCTTGTTCTGATGGGACACCCTCATTGCGAATGAGTTTCTCATGAACAGGAAACATATTTCAGAGAACTGTGATCCTATAAGAATATTTCTGATCATTGAGATAGTGGAAAGGCAGGCTTGGTTTGGTGCTTTGAGAAAAATGGAATAGTAATGCTAGGAAGCGCATTGGCAAGCACCATGGTGCCGTTATTAAAGATACAGAAAGTCAGTCCTCTTTTGCAGCTAGTCATCCTACTTAAATTAACAAAGCAACCACAGTCCTCTGAGAGACAGGGTGGTATAGTGGTTTAGAGCAGTGGACTCTAATTTGGAGAACTGGGTTTGATTCCCCACTCCACCTGGACGGCGGACTCTTAACTGGTAAACTGGATTTATTTCCCTACTCTTACACACCACACGAGACTGCTGGGTGACCTTGGGCTAGTCATAGTTCGTTCAGAACTCTCCCAGCCCCACCTGCCTCACAAGGTGTCTGTTGTAAGGAGAGGAAGGGAAAGAGGTTTGTAAGTCCTTTTGGGTCTCCTTACGGGAAAGAAAGGGAGGGGGTATAAATCCAAACTCTTCTAAACTTCTGCCACTTCTTCTGGCTATAGCCTCAGAAGCAACCCACCTGCTCTGTGTGTGTGTAAGAGAGAGAGAGAGAGAGAGGGGCGGGGGGGGGGAGAGGGAGAGAGAGGGAGAGAGATTTTGCCTGAGTTATCAGTTGCCATAGCACATTTAAATGAACCCTGCAAGTTGCTGAAACAAATATTTTGTCTAAGGTTGCTGTACATCCAGATGAGACCATTCAAAGGGAATGCAGCAGTGCATTCTTGAGGCACGATACAGGATCTTTGAATGTAACACAGCGCAGGTTGAAAGCCTTTCTCTCCCTGGGCTGGGATGCTGTACAGGAAAGTGTGTGAGAATTGAGCCCCTCCCTACTCAGTTTTCCTGCCACCCGTCTCTAATATTAGCGTTCTCTTTCTCACCTCTGTTGCCTCGGGAGGCACAGCGGTGTAGTTTTTGCTTATTTGGCTGACAACACACAACCAGCGTGGCTGTGGAAGGCTTCCTTTGTATATAAATAAATATATAAACTGTCCTGAAACTGGGATTTAATTAGCAGCTGCCGGGAAGGAAGAAAAGCACACAGCCTCAGAAGCGCTTGACAATTTAGGTCTGCAGGACTCGGCAGTTTGACATTCTAATTCCACTATTTCTCACCTTTCAGCCAAGCCGAGTCAGACCAGAGGCTCCTTTTATTGTTCCGCAGTGGCTGGATTCCCCCACCTGGGCTCACCACTGAATAAGATGGAGGAATGCTTATTGGAGGGGCTGCTTCCTTTGCTTCCATTGGATATGTCTAGGGATACTTAGAACACTGTTGCAAACATCATGGGCGAGCATCATGCTTTTGTCAGCCACAATCACCTGTGACCTTTGGCTTAGCTTGCCTGCGGTGTCTGCTCCTGACTTGAGCGTGATGCTCAGGATCCACTGTCACTGGTGGATACTGTGAATTCGGTAATGCAAAGTCATTGTTGCCCACCACGGATGCTGCAACTGGATGTTGTATTGGGCTGCTTTCTGGTTCCTACTATGTGATATAGTAATACTCAAGGCCCAAGTGTGACTTCTCTGAACTCAGTGCAAATTTATAATCCCTTCTGGCCCACAGTCCCATTTTATACACATCAGTGTCATGCGTCATGAAATTCAAGATTGTATTTTATTTCTGAAATTACATTAAAAAGGTATACCTTGATAATGGGCTTGCAAACCAAGCAATCCATCTTGCTAGACCCTGTACTTAAAGAATAAGTACCACAAGAAACTAAGGCAGTAAGGTTTTATAGCTTGCCAGCTAGAAGCAAAAAGTCTTGTGAACTGGCTATCGAATAGTGATAGGTCTACATTAGCATTACTGGCTCATGGCTGGCAACAGTTGAGGATTGTGGGGGCCTGACTTTTCAGGTGTTGTATTGACATTGTGATGTTATTTCCAGGGAGACCTGGAAGTGTGGTCATCATGCTGGAGAGATGCTCCAGCGCATGGCCAAACCATAGAACTTTGGGTGAGTGCTAGATTGTCACCTGATGGGCTGATGTCACTCTGGAAGTGATGTCATCATGTTGGGCAATGCTAATCATACAATTTTTCTTTAAACACCCTGCTGTGTGGTAGTTAGAACAGCCAGCAGGGGATGAATGGGAGGTCTCTTTGCCTTTCTTTGTATGTGTTCTGCTGCTTCCTGCTTCCTAGCTCAATAGACTGGGGCAGGCCTTCTGAGTGCTTGTGGGTGCCATGGTGGCACAAATACATTTTCTGATGTCCACTTGCTTTCCCCCACAAAACAAAGACTGTCTCTCTGTCACTTCACTGAGCCCAGGAGTGTCAGGGATGGTATCTAATTGATTGAGGCACATACCTGGACCTTATCTGAGTGATCGGAGTGCATTTCTGTCAATGTAATTGCTACAAAATATATGTATTCAGCTTGCTATATATTACCATGCTGAAAAGGGACATTCTTTCCTTGATTTGTGCTCTCCCTTTCACATGCTTGGTAGACAACTAGGCTTATCCCTGACACCTTCCTCTCCCATGGGAAAAGGGATGTTTCTGTTGCTCCGTGGGGGTAGAAGTCCAGGTGGCTTTATCTCTCTCTGTTGCTGACCTTAGGGTTCCAATGCCATGGTGCTGAAACATCTCTTTCTTACATTCTTTGGGAAACTGGGAGGGGGGATTGTTTCTGAATAAAGAAGGGGGCAAGAGCTAGGTCCGTCACTACTGGCTTCTTGCAAGCTGGGTGCATCGTTACCTTTTCAGTAAATGCTACTGATCAATATTCCAGAGACTGTTTCTTGTTTCAAGGATTGGGACCTAACAAGGAGACACCATTTTTGTGTCTGGAGAGAACCGGCTGCTCCAAAGCAGAAGGATGCTTGCTTGAATCCTCCTAACATTTTATAGAACCTTCCAACATTGTTGTGACTAGACTCAGACCCTATGCCAAGCATTTTGCAATGGGTCCCATTCCTAGGGCAGCCATTTTGTTCTGGTCAGTATCTATTCATTGGTATGCCCCCTTTGCTTCATGGCCGCATGCACAATCTCCTCTGTATTATGTGCTTGCAACAACTCTGTGTTTCTTTTCTGGAACCAATATCAAATTAATTCTAAAAAAATGGTGCCATATCCAGGGTGAATTCTTCTGAGTTATTTTTGCTTTGTGGAAAAGGCATCACGTCAGACAAACATCAGACAAACAAGGCAGGGAGGCAAAGAGATTGCAGAGATTTGGAGGATGGTTTCAGAGTCCACAAATAGATGCAATGTCGATTAAACTAAAGAAAGAAAGTTCTCCAAGGTCTCATATCATGTCTGCTTCCAGCTCTGTGAACTGGTATGCTACTTGACAGGGAGACCCGGACTCACCTGAACTTAAAACCTGAACTCTATCACCGAAGTGCAGGCCCTCCCTCTGACGTTGCTCCCCCTCCCTATGTTCTTGCTTACCCCTTTTCTGCTCAGACCCTTTCTTTTCTCTTGACTGTGCCTCTGCTAGTCATTGGGGAACTCTCCAGCCGCTTCTGTGCCATCTGCCAGACTTGGCATCTCTTCCCGTTCTCCCTTTTGCTTTTCTAGCTCCCCCTGACAGAGATGGATGTGTCCCTCGGGGTAAAGACCAGTGTTTGCTGCTTTCGTCTCATCCGGAGGATTCTCAAATGGCCAAGCAGCATTCAACACGATGCTGGAAAGGTTTCCCAAGCCTATGTCTAGAAGAGCAGATGGGCATCTTGCTGTGGCGAAGCAAAAAGTGCAGATGGGCATGGACAAAATCTAGCATTTTTCAAAAGCAGCAAAGGAAAAAGATACGAGGCAGAGAGCAGAGAGCCAGGACCCTAGACAGGTCTTTTCCTTCTTTGAGTTTGATTCGGGGAGGCTGATCAACAGCTCCCGAAGTTCTTGGGCAGGGGAAAGAGGAACGCTATAAAAACACACTAATGGGTTGAAATTAAGGAAAGGAAATACATAAAATGGCTATCAGGAAACATTTCGCAGCAGTCCGAGCCACTCGACTGTGGAATTAGCTCCCTGGGGAAGTGGATGGAGCCCCGTTGCTGGAGTCATTTAGAGCCGGACAAGACAATGCACCACAGAACAGCCCGTAGGGACCACTTGTGCATTAGCCGCAGGAGAAAGAGGGGGAAAGGAGAGACCCAAATAGGTTTTTCCAACTCTAATTTTGGCTGTCCTCCCTCCTGCTGCCTTCTATTAGCCTGAACTGAGATAAACACATTAACAGGCAGAACGGCACGCCACTGTGTGGAAGGACCGGGGGCTTCTGGGGGCAAAAAGTGATGCATGATTGGAGAACTGGCAAACAACTGAGCTGCAAAACCCAAAGGCCCTGGTTTGAATCTTGCTTCTGCTCTGAACTCACTCAGTGGTCTTAGACAGCCCCTCATGACAATGGGAATAATAACACAGTGTACTTTGTTGGGGCTTTTATGGATTGTGTTAGATGGACCTGAAGCCACTTACAAAAACAACCCATTTGAACAATACAAGTTAAATAAAACAAACACATCTTGGGCAAGTGTAGTTCTACTGGACTGCTTAAAGCAGGTCTCAGGCCCCAAACCATGGGTTAGAAGCAAAGGGCTTCTAATATTTTGCCTCATTCCTCTGGTGTTGCCCAGGCCTTAAGTACCTGCAAGCTGAGGAGAAAATTAAGTCACCCCAGTTGGTGTGCAGCTGCTAGGAAACCAGGAAGATCTTCCTAGCTTCCTCATTTTCTTGTCACTGTAAGAAATTTCAACATAGAATGCTCTGAAGCACTTTGAATACTTCAAATTGTTGAACGATTTCTGAGTGTTGTTATTTCAAAAGCTTTGGAATGGAGGAGGGGTGAACCAGAGGTCAAGTGTCTTATCATTCGGTTTTCAGTACAAGGTGTTCACTGCCGCACATATAAGTTCTTCTCCATTTTAACCTCTGAACAACCTTGCAAGGTGGACACTAGACTGACAGAGAGTGATGGATCCACTTAAAGACCTTGCTTTCTTTCAGGGCTGAAAGATGCACCCGCCCCCCCCACTGTGATTCAGCTGATCTATCCCCTTGGATCTGTGTCATGGTAACACTGAGACTATTGTAAAGCACTTTATGTGGGTTTGCTCCTGGAGTCAAACCAGACTCCTGAGCCAGCATGGTTTAGTGGTTAAGAGCAGGTAGATTATAATCTGGAAAACTGGGTTTGATTCCCCACCCTCACACAAAGCCTGCTGAGTGACCTTGGGCTAGTCACAGTTCTCTCAGAACTCTCTCTCATTCCTACCTATCTCACAAGATGTCTGTTGAGGGGAGAAGAAGGGAAGTTGGTTATTATCAGGAAATAGACAGGACCCATACATTACCCTCCTTTTTCAGTCACTCCATTGGCTGCTGCTCAGCTACCACGTTCAGTTCAAGGGACTGACTGTCATGTACAAATTCTTGCATGGCCTTGAATCCTCATAGGTACAGAACCGCCTTCCTTCCTTTGTTCTGTTATGAAGCCCTCCTCGTCTGTTCGGGGCTTTCTGCATGTGCTGCCCTGATAATAGTCAAGATCAACACCCCCTCCCCCATGCCTCAGCTTTCTCTGCTGTGCCCCCCCCCCCCCGCCTGAGGATATTAGGAAGGCTTCTGCGTTCCTGTCATTCTTCAAATTACACCAGGCGGAGTTGTTCAGGACAAGTTTTCTATAAAGGTAATCGAACTGTGCTATAACAGAATAGTTCAGGAAGGTGCTTTATGACGGGAAAGGGACTGTGGATTAAACCAATATGTGCAGGGCATATTGCCATTTTGCCATGCATATTGCCTTGTTGTTTCATTGTTTTCTACTGAAGTAACACCATTTTTCTTCATTATATCCACCCTCGGTATTATGCCCCACTCCATTCAATAGAGAGAAAAGTGAGAAGTCTGGAATGAATGCTTTACTTGCTCGGAATTCAAAATGAGCAGCGTAAAAATAAAAATCAACAAGCTTTTCAAAAGCCTTCTGTGTTCCATAATGGCAGCCACAGAGGACCAGAGAAAACAGAATAAAGTGGAGATTCTGGAAGCCAATAAATGCGTAGCTTCCCTTCAAGCCAGTAAGTGGAAGCATCTCCTGTCTTTTACCTGGTGCGCTAGGTGATCACCTGGGAGCTAGGTGGGCCCTTCGCATGACAGAGTCAGTGGCACTGGAAGACATTCACTTGACTGGCTTGATCATTTGACTAGATCATGGCATGCTGGCAGGGGCTGATGGGAATTGTAGTCCATGAACATCTGGAGAGCTACAGATTGCAGACCCCTGGACTAGATCTAACAAAGTTTACTGGAACTGTATCGATGCGAGTTTCACTGCCCAAAAGAAGAAGGATCTACCATTCAGTAATGTGTCACTAGTTAAGGAGGAATGAATTTCTTAAGTATTACTGTTATCCTTGTCCTGCTATTAGTGAAGGGAAGCCAGTCTCCTAATTTCCTTCCCTGCCCCTTTGAATCATTTTGAAATGGCATGTTCATATGTCACAATTTCTGAGTTTGAAATGCCATGACTAGCATTTTCTGGTGTGGGAGTTACCGTATAAACTCGCGTATAAGCCGAATTGTTCAGCCTTTTTTTAGGCTGAAAAATTCCCCCCTCGGCTTATACACGGGTCTCACACACACACCCACCCCACGTGGAGTCACAGCGCTTACTCATGCATCGCGAAGCCTCGTCCCCCTCTCTAACTCAGCTTTCTTTTTTGCAGGCTCTAAGTCTACAGGGAAGCTGCCGCTCGGGGCAGCCTGTTCTATCATTTTCTTAAAAGGGCTTGCCCTTTTAGGAAAACCATAGAACAGGCTGTCCCGAATGGCAGCTTCCCTGTAGACTTAGAGCCTGTAAGAAAGAAAGCCGGCAGCTTCCCTGGAACCACGCCTTAAACTTAGAGGCTGCAAAAAAGAAAGCTGAGTTAGAGAGGGGGACGAGGCATTCTCTGCTTCGCTTTCTCCTGCCTTCAGCCACTTTCCCTCTCCCCAGACCCGTGCGCGCTCGCCTCGCCCCTCCTTAAAAAGCCTCCCATAGGCTTCTGGGGCGCTCCTTTCCTCCAGCTGTGGCTCCTTTGCCAGCTCAGCACCCTGCCTCCTGATGGATCTTTCCCACCCTCGGCTTATACGAGAGTCAATAAAATGTCCCAGTTTTTTGAGGTAAAATTGGGTGCCTCGGCTTATGTGTGGGTCGGCTTATAGTTGAGTATATACGGTAAGTGGTTTCTTTGTAATAAAGAAGCCTGTAAGAAGATAAAGAGCATGCATCAGAAATGTAATTGCTCCCTCCATTTTTGGGATCTACTGTTCAGATTAAATGTGGCTTCCCAGTCCCTCTGCCTGGTTGCATGTGTGTGATAAGAATGGTGGCAGAGGTGGGATCCAACCAGTTCTCACCACTTCTCTAGAAGTGGTTCCTAATTTTTTCTGAGTGCCGAGAAGGGGTTACTAAAGCAACCTCCCTGCCCAATAGGGACTGGAGGTGCGTGTGTGCGGCGGTGCCACTGTTTGAATCCCACCACCATCGGAACCTGTTATTAAAAATTTTGGATCCCACCACTGAATGGTGGACTGTAATCTGGAGAACCGGGTTAATTCCTCACTCTTCCACATGAGCAGCAGACTCTATAAACTGGTGAACCAGGTTTGTTTCCCTTCTCCTACATATGAATCCTGTTAGGTGACCTTGGGCTAGTCTTTCAGAATTCTCTCAGCCCTACCTGCCTCACAAGGTGTCTGTTGTGGGAAGAGGAAGGGAAGGAGTTTGTAAGCCATTTCGAGATTTCTCACGGTTGAGAAAAGCAGGGTATAAATCCAAACTTTTCTTCTTCTTTGAAATGAAAGGTAAAATGGTATTTGTACAGTCTCTCGGAGGAAACCTGTGCAAGATCTCCAGAGAATCATGTTCACCTGAAACTTAAGCTCTCTTGTTCTTGGGTCAGTAACCTTGGGGTTGTGTATCCTATTCGTGATGGCTTCCTCTGCCCTGCTCTGGCTGGCTCTCAAACTGGGCTGTTTTTTTCAGATGACATCTTCCAGATGTTCTCTTCCATGTTTTCCCCGGCTTGTCACAATGTTTCCCAAATTTCTAAACCTCCTGCCCGTAGTCAGTTTCATTTCCCCTTTGTACCCAACATTTTCCCACTGTGAATGTTCTGCTTATTGCCAGGTGTAAAAAATCAGCAGTAGGTATAGTGTTATATTGGCAGACAATTAAAGAGATATATTTGCTACCGAGTTAGTTTTTTAAAACCAGCAAAAAGCGCTGTCGCAGTGAAGAGAAGAATGGTGGGAAATCGTAGATGTCCTTGTGGGACTCTCATTCGCCAATGAAAAGACTTCCATATTCACAGCAGCAGTGAGCACATGGTCGGGAGCACCCCTGTGTGGAAGCAGCCCATTATTTTAAGGTAAAGCTGGCAAGCTGAGTAAGATGGTGGGACAACGCAGGCATACCTATGATAATCTCCTCCTCCTTGACAGGGCCTGTGAGGAGCCCAAAAGCGCTTTAGCTGTATTCAGGGCTTCAAAAAGCTAAGCTTCACCATTAATGAGTTTCTGAGTGAGTGGTACCCCCAGCTGAGCTGTTCTGATCCCTCATGATAACAAAAGAAAAGGATCTCACCTTCTGAGGTGCTGTCTCGCTGGTTTCCAAGCATCTGGGTAACATCTCCTCTGTGTGTGTGTGTACAGTTGTGAGGAAAGGAAAAGTGACCTGTCAGATAGATGAGGCAATGAGCCATAAATGAGATGGAGCAGGGGTAGGGAACCTGTGGCTCTCCAGATGTTCAGGAACTACAATTCCCATCAGCCCCTACAATTCCCATCAGCCAATTGGCCATGCTGGTAGGGGCTGATGGGAATTGTAGTTCCTGAACATCTGGAGAGCCGCAGGTTCCCTACCCCTGAGATGGAGGATATGGAGAGCTAAAGTGGTGTAGTGGTTAGGTAGGGGTGGCCCACCTATGGTGCTCCAGATGTTCATGGACTACAATTCCCATCAGCCCCTGAATTGTAGTTCATGAACATCTGGAGCACCATAGGTTGGCCACCCCTAGGTTAGAGTGTAGGCCTAGGACCAGGAAGATCCAGGTTCAAATGTGGCCACTCATTGGGTAACCCTGGACTATTCCTTTCTCTCACAGCCTAGCTCATCTCACAGGGATAACAGGGAAGGGAGGAGAAACAGGAAGTCTGCCCTGAGCTGCTTGGAGGAAGGTTGGGTTAAAATTTACGACACAGAAATAAATGTGTTTTGAAGGGCATCCCATCCCTTGAATGGGTGTAACACGGCTTCTGGTCTTTGAGTAGGTAGCTGTTTCAGATTTGGGTTTGGACAACAAAGCGGGACATACAGAGTTTCCGCAGGGCCTGTAAAACGGACCTGTGAAACGGACCTGTTCCGCCAGGCATTTGGCCAGCCGGGGTAACATTGATATCCCGCTATATAGTGAACATCTGGCCTCCTGTGGGCACGTGAAAGGGGGAGGGGTGGGAGTTGAAGCCGTCTGCCATTTATGTGTGGTTCTTTTAATTATGGGCAGTGATTGTTTTAACTGATTTTAATGTATGATTGATGTTGGACACCGCCCTAAGCCCTTTGGGAAAGGGTGGTATATAAATTCAAAAAACAAACAAATTAATAAATAGATATGAGGGGAGGGGGAATTCATAAGCTCATAGGTCCACTTAGAAATTTGGCTGAGATTAAATGCTCCCCCACCCCTAGCATTGTATTTCAGGAGCATCATTCTGGTTATTCTTGTGCATCTCGCAATAGCTATACTCCCGTTATCAATACAGGCCAAACACTCACATGCCTCCCCCACCCACCATCACCCACTTGAAAGGGAGCTCAGCAGAGATGTGGTGCCATAGAGTCAGTCCGGTAAAGCTGCCATTTCCTCTGGGCAGGGAACTGATCTCTGTCGTCTGGACAAAAATTGTAATTCTGGAGAAATCCAGGTTCTGCTTGGACATTAGTCACCCTACTTCCGTCCTCTTCCTTTTGTGCTCACTGCAACTTTGTCAGGTAGATTAAGCTGAGAGAGTTCACATAGCGAGCTTTCAAAGCCAGAGTGAGAATTAGAACCTCAATCTTCCTGATCCTAGAGAGAGAAGAGAGTTTTCGATTTATACCCCACCCTTTCTCCCCCGAATGGAGTCTCAAGGTGGCTCAGAAACTCCCTTTCCCTTCTGCTCCCTACAGCAGACACCTTGTGAGGTAGGTGGGGCTGAGAGAGTTCTGAAGGACTGTAACTATCCCAAGGTCATAATATATAGTATATGGGCAATGTGATGAACTACAGAACACCAAAATATCCTATGCCCATTGGCAAACCAAACTGATTTCATACAAAAACCACACACGGGAAAAGTGCAAGGGCTCTATTATTAAACAAAGTTGCAACAGAAACAGGAATATGACAAACTACAAACTATAAACACATATAGCTGTTAATATGCATCCTATTATTATAATGCACACACCTTTCTTAGGAATGTAAGTTCTATATGCATTACAGTCCATGAGAATTTCTAAGTATCTAACAAAGTTCCAAATCAGCATCATGAATTTCTCAGTGTGTAACAATATTCCAGTCCAAAACCCTATTTGAGATAATATTCATTCATTCATTTATTGGACTTGTACCCTGCTCTCCCCCATAGGGCTCAGAGCGGCTAACAACCAACAAAATAGAATAACAGACTAATTAATATGAACATCAAATAGCAAATATGAACAATAATAAATATGAACACCAACAACCCCAAAACCATAGTCCCAGCTTATCAATCATCAAACATCACTAAACATAGCATATCGTATCGTATCTTTAATTTATATACCGCCCTCCCCCAAAAGGTTCAGGGCGGTGCACAACGACATAACCACAACGAAGGCATAACATCATATAATGACAAGCAATAAACATGGTAACATTAACATAAGATCAATAACATAGGATCAATAAGCATCACATCATAAATATCATAGGCATAACATCATAAATATAACATCATCACATAACATCACAGCAGCAATAAAACAGCATCATAAACACAACGTTAAACTATAAACCATATTCATAGCAACCTGCATACAAGACGATGGTCAACTGAGATGGTGACTTTCTCTATCTGTAGCATAACTACAGAACACATGACCTAAGAATTAACCCCCAACAGTCTACAGCTGTGTTAGTATGAACAGTCTAACCTAGTGAATAATTAAATACAACATCCTATCACTAAGCTAAAGCCAACAATCTAAACTAAATCCTCCAAAAAATGGGGTTTTCATGCCTTCATCAGCGGTACTGGACGTTCCTTTTTTCAACTTGTTTTTTGTATGAAATAAGTTTGGTTTGCCAATGGGCATAGTGTATTTTGGTATGCCAAGGTCACCCAGCAGGCTTCACATGTAGGAGTGGGGAAACAAATCCAGTTTACCAGATAAGAGTATGCCTCTCACGTGGAGGAGTGGCGGCGAATCAAGCCCAGTTCTTCTGATTATAGTCTACCTGCTCTTAACCATTACACCACGCTGGCTCTTGTCACAATCACTACGCAAAGCTGTCTTCCTGTATAAAGATGCAGGACCAGGCTTCTGGCTACAAGAGCTACAGCTGTGACAATTTTACTGAGATCACAGATTTTTTAAAATGTATATAATCCAGCCAAAGTCATATGGTATGTGCTGTGCCATAGTTGCTGTTTTTTTAAAAAACATGGTCAGTTGGCAGACAGTACTTGGACCCAGGCCTGCAAAGCAATTTTCTCTAGTTCCTGCTGTCTCTACCAAGGTTTAATTAAGGTGCAGTAAAAATGCTGACCAGTTTCACTTCTGGAAAAGAAAATGGCTTTCAAAATGTGTGTGAGGTTTGATGGTTCCTCATTACTTCCCTGTTTGAGTTTTGGGCGTAATGCCCAATGTGTGTGCTGGATAATAACAGTGAGTGTCCTTCACTGCTAGGTGGCTGTAACTTTGTTTCACAACCCAACCCAGGAGAAAGCGGGTGTTGAGTATTATTTGTTTCTGCAAACTTTTACGAAACAATGCCATAGAGACTGAAGAACAGAACAAGAAAACAGTACAAAACATTATGCAATAACAACCTGTTTCAAAATGGCCACTGCACAATGAGGTTTCAGTTCTCTCTGAGGTGTTTTGCAGAAATTCTTCCCTCTATGAAACCACCGGGAAAATACTTTGATTCCTACTATTATTTAAAGTTGTGTGGCAAAGTACCAGTGTGGGGAAGGGTTGCTGTGGTAATGTCATTGCGCTTTGTGAGCCCAGAGCTTTTAAGGATCAGGCTGCAAATAGATCCCAGATTGACAGTACTGCTGAGGAGACAGAATAGTGGTGGTAGCAGGGGCGTAGCTAGGGAAAATAGAGCCTGAGGCAGATTCTGAGTTTGCCACCCCCAATGGACCCCCGCCCCACTTATTTTAGCCACCGGTGGGGCCTGGCGGGGTGGGGTTGGGCAGGGGCGCATGCAGCAGCCTCCGCTGGCCCTGGCTGGGTGGGGTGAAGAGGAAAAGAGGAGGGGTGTGGGGGCGATTTTCCACCCCCCACGTGACCCCAAAGGCGTCCGCCCCTGGTGCCTGTCCCCACCCCACCCCGCCCCACCCCGCCCCGTAGTAGCTACACCCCTGGGTGGTGGTGGAGAATTTCAGGTGACCCAGGAATTAAATAGAAAGTATCCTAATGACTTTTCTGCTTTGTATAATAAATATCAGGCTGTTGCAGGGTTTCCATCCTCTGCAATGGGGACGTGAAATCAAAATAAGGGTTTCAGGTCAGAACTGCAGAGATACAAACTTCAAAATAATCTCTTGCCCTGGCTCGCCTTATCCTTGCTCATCCAAGATGGCAGGAAGGTTGTAAGAACACACTGTAATTTGTGTAATTCAGTCACATTTGAAGTCACACAGATGCATCCGAACATCTGGCTGAACTTGCTCCCTGTTAGCACCTGGTGAGTTGGACATGAACCATACTGGCAGATGTTTAGGGTAACAGAATTTTCCTACTTGTAATTTTTGTAGGGCTCCTTGTCCTTTTTATTTCTAATTATATAACCAATCAGATTTGAACACATTCAGACTTTTGTTCTTTGAGCAAGCGGTTGTCAAAGCTGTAGGGTGAATTATTATGGCTTAAAATGTTTAAGTCATTATTAATTTCAAATGCTCAGTTTAGCTTCACAAAGGGACTGGATTTCCAGGGCTTTGTGCTCAGCTGTTTGTGAAAACCAAATGTTCTCAAAGAAATTATCACTAACAATGGCATAATTAGAGTCAAGAGATGAGGGTGACTGATCTGGGTACATAGGGACATAAAAATGGGCAAAGGTCATTCAAATAAAACAAGTGATTCCCTCCCCCCTCTTTCAGTATGCAACACTTACTGCCTATTTTGAGATGAGATGAAAAGCCATGTAAAATAGGTGTCAAACGCGTGGCCTTCCAGATGTTATGGACTACAGTGCCCATCATTCCCTGCCAGCATGATGCTGGCAGGGGATGATGGGAACTGTAGTCCATAACATCTGGAGGGGCACGAGTTTGACAACTGCGGTAGAGGCTTAGTGAGGGCAGCAGGCTAGGCAGTTGCAGCTGCTTGTTAACTGTGTGCCAGTGACATAACACTATAAAACACATTTGGCTGTTGAATACTGCTGTGGGGCGGGGCAGAGATGATCAGAATCAGATGTGGGTCCACTGCTGCTGAATCCACCACAGCAGCAGAGGCAGGCTGAGAGGAATAAAGGCCTTGCCCCCTACTTGCCCTGTTCCTGCCCCCCAGAGGAGGAGGATGGAGAACAAGCCCGCCTGGCCAGTGTCATGTTGAGGGTTGCCACTGCTGGGTTGGAAAATTCCTGGCGATTTGGGGGAATGACACCTGGAGAGGGTGGGGTTTGGGGAGGGACCTCAGCAGGGTATAATGTAGGATGGCCAGATCCAAATTCGGAAACTCCTAGAGCTCTGGGGATGGAGCCCGGAGGGGTACTGTGCCATAGAGTTCACCCTCCAAAGTATTTGCTTTCTCCAGAGGCACTGGTCTATGCAGTCTGGAAATCTCACTGGGTGTATTGAGGCTGGGCTGGGCCTGCCCTGTGCAGGACAGGAGATAATTGATAGGCTTCCTCCATCCCCTCTCCTCCAGAATAAGGACTGCTGACCTGTAGTGAAATGCTCCCACCCCTTGCTTGAGACTGGGGTGGCTTCAGTGTGGTTTCATCCCCAGGATGGTCCCAGAGAGGTTTTCAGTCCCCATGCCATAGGCTCAACAGGACTTTTCTGCTGACCTTAGTGCCCAGTCTGCCTCTGCGGAGCAGGTGTTTCGCTCAACATCTTGTATCTGAGTAACTAGAGCACTGTGTGGTATCCTAGCAACTCTTTTTTGCTAGTCTTGCCTGATTTTCCATCTTGCATGACTTGTATCCATATAGGTTCCATGATCCTTAGCTAGGGAAGCTGGGTGGGGCAGGACCAAAGGGGGTGGTTGTCAGTGATGGCATGATACCCCTTCCTAAAGCACTTGGAAATAATACCAATCCTTTCTAGGAACTGCTGAAAGCTCGGAGTTCCACATTGCATTCCTTATGCTGCACTCTGTTTGGAAGCGGGACAACATCTTCTGGTTACGAAAGCTTTGCTGGCCACCCTTAAGTTCTGGGTTCGCCTGTGCTTTAATTCAGACACTGGTAGCCTTATCAATCATATCCTCCCCCAACTCCATGGATCTAAGTGGTGGCGGGCAGTTGAAATTAAAATACGTTCCCTGGGATTCTCCTGGGACTCTTTACAAATGCTACCTCCTTCCGAACTCTTTTTTCAACTAAAAAGGCGACTCCTTGACCAGGAGCTACAAGTTCTACAAGGCCAAGCGCGAAGTAACTGTTCCCCCTTCTTTTTCAACATCAAATTCAAAACCAATCTGATGGCAGACTATCTGAGTATACTCCAAGAGCCCAAGCTTAGATGGATATACACAAGGGCTCGTTGTAATTCCTTCCCTTGTTCTGTACTCCAAGGGAGGTTTCTTAAAATTAATTCGCAAGAACGGAAATGCCCCCACTGTTCTATAGTGGTGCAATCTATGGAACATATAATGCTTAATTGCCCCAAATACGAAGAAGCTAGGACCAGGCTTTTGACTCTTCTTCCTGCTAAGTTTAAGGAATACTCTGTTGCTGGGAAGGTTGCATTCCTACTAAACAACTCTTCTTCTGTGATTTTAAATTCTGTAGCTAGGTTCCTTTTAGGAACTTTGGAATAATACCTGTGATGGTTTTATGTATGGAACATTTGCCTGGATAATGCTGGTTGTTATATTGGTATTATGCCTAATAAAGGTTTTATGTATGTAACTGCTGAAAGCTCTATGGTTTTACCAAAGAGTTTGTGATGATTCCAAGAGAGGCATGACTTCACTTCCAGGTTTTCCCAGAAGTGACATGACATCTTTTTTTAAAAATTATCCTGATAGCCACTGGAGTGCTGGTGGGAGAGCTCCCTCATCCTGCGGACACATGACAACCCTTTCCCTAACATAGCCCTTTTGACCACCTTGTGGTGGTCAAAGCAGATTCTCTTTCCTTTTTCACCAATGGTTTGATCCAACCCACTGAATTTCAGCAGTGGAATGGTGGTTAAAAGCCCATCAGCTCCCTTATGCTGGTTTTTGGAAGGTGTCGTATAAATAGGGAGTCCGCCCTGGATGTTGAAATTACTAGATGAGGTAGCAAATCATTGCTGCAGACCAGTCAGGTTGCTTGTGGTGATCCAGTGAAATTCTTGAACAACGCTTTTGTGCAACATACCCCTATGGAATATCACAAACACTTCCCCACTTCAAAAGCAATTTGCCGCACAGTGTGGAGGAAGTGGCTAACCTTCATGGAAAACAAGGGTAACATCCACCTCCTCCTGGGTCGTTTTTATTGTTCTTTGAATCACAGCTTGTATTTTCCCCCTCTATGTGGGGTACATACATGGACCTCAGTGGAGTTCCTGAGCAGTGTATGCTTTTACAGTTCCTTGTGTGCAGTTCCTGCTGCGATCTGGCAATGGGTAAATGTTAAACATTAAAATTTGTGAAAGGATCTACAATTGGGCTTCCATACTTGATGCTGCCAATTGCTCAGCAAGTTATAAATAGCGATAACCAACAGACTACTGAACAAAAGCCTAATTTTTCTTCCTTAAGGCCAGATTTTCAACTTCCCATTAAGTTGCCAAAAATCAATGGCCGGATTATCAAATTGTTCACTGGGTTGTAAATCATCTGTTTAAATGAAATAGATTGGGGGAGCAACTTCCTGGTCTTGGGCCCTGACTACGATTAAGATGACAGTCAATATTTATTAGACTGAAAAATGCCGGTAAGGAAGAACAGTTCTTCTGTGAGGAAAATGCAAGAACTGCGACTCTATAAATGGAGAGGCCGATGAATCTGAGCAATTGCCCATACAGAACATACAATGGAGATAAATGGAGGAGATTAAAACAATAAACATTAATGATGCAAAATAATGAGGGTGGCATGTAAAAATGAGGTATAGTCCACTAGTGTGAGATAAAATAATATATGAGAAAAAGCAAAGTTAATTGTGTATATTAATTGCACATAATTCATAGCTATGCATTCAATGTGCCCTAATTGTCAGTACCCAAAATGAGGGGCTGTCTTGTATTCTGGGTGTGGGGGAGGGCGTGTGTTGTGTTATGAGCCATCAAGTTGCTTCCAATTTATGACTGCCCTATGAAATGGTGACCTCTAAAATGGCTGGTAGTTGAAAGCGTTGCTCATAAGGTTGCCAAGTCTGGCCACTGGTGAGGGATTGCCAGCTCCATGCTGGGAAATCGATCCGGCTGGCCTCTACAAGGGCCAGGGCTTTTACAGCCCTGGCCCCTACCTGGTGGAGCAGGCTTCCAGGTGAGATCAGGGCCCTGCTTGACATACAGAGTTTCCGCAGGGTCTGTAAAACGGACCTGTTCCGCCAGGCATTCGGCCAGCTGGGAAAACATCGAAATCTGCTACAATAAACATCTGGCCTCCCATGGGCGCAGGGGAGGGGGTGAGGGAGTACTTTTAAATGCCATCTGAAAGTATGGAAATTATATATTTATGGCTCCTTTTCAGTGGGGGTTGACTGTTTTAATTTAAATGTTGTATACAATTGTTTTAAATGGTTTTATATTATTGTTGAACACCGCCCTGAGCCCTCCGGGGAAGGGTGGTATACAAAGTCAAACAAACAAACAAACAAATAAAATTCCTGGAGATCTTGGAGTAGCACTTGAGGCTGGGGGCGGCGGGGGGTGGGGGGGTGAGGACAGGGACCTCAGTGGGATACATTGCCACAAAGTCCATCCACAAAGCAGCCATTTTCTCTAGTGCGGATGATCTCTGTAGATGCCCTGTAATTCTGGGAGGTCCCCAGGCCAAGGGCTGCCAGCTCTGGATTGGCAAACATCTGGAGATTTTAGGGGTGGAGCCTGAGGAGGACAGGGTTTGTGGAGGGACGAGACTTCAATAGGGTATGATGCCATGGAATTCATCTTCCAAAGTGGCCGTTTTCTCCAGGTGACCTGAGCTCTATCCTCTGGAGATCTGTTGTAATCCCAGGAGATCCTAGCTACCATCTGGAGCTTGGGAACCCTACCCAGGCCCCAGCTGAAAACTGGCACCCTTACTTGCTCAGGTTGTGCAAACTGAAGTCCTTGGCTTTCTTTATTGGGTCAATCCATCTCATGTTGGGGGACTGTCACCCATGGAAGTGGGTCAAGAGGCAGCTGCATCTCTCTCATGACTCCTCTCTCTATTCCCTGCCCCCTTTGGTCCTGTCACTCACTTCCTCTCTCTTCCTGTTGAGGCATGCAGGTGGAACAATAAGGCCCATGCGTGGACCAATAAGGAAGGAGGAGACTGAGAGAATGACGAGATCTCTGAGAGAATAGTGAGGAGGGTCCATGGCTGCCTCTTCTTCCCCACTCATCTGGAGATGTAAAAGACAACAACACTTAAGAGGGAAAATCCCGAACTTCTTGTTTGCTGCCAAATCCCCATCCTTAGTTTGCCCCTGCTTAGGGTAGACTTTGGGATGCCACTTTATACTTTTGCTAGTGGAAGTTACTGCCTTTCTTCAGGACTCCCCCTGCCCTGATGTTGAATTAATTTTACATATTTCTTTTTTGCCTTTCCAAGGATCAACATGGCTTACCTCAAAATGGTAAAGCAATAATTTGTCACAGCTAAATATGAAAAAGCTGTATAAATACATACATATAAAACTATTGTGGTGGGGCGGGGAAGGGAAAGGAGATTGTAAGACCCTTTGAGGCTCCTTACAGGAGTGAAAGGGGGGATATAAATAATCCTCCTCCTCCTCCTCCTCCTCCTCCTATTGCACACACAACCCTCTTCCCCAAAGCAAAGAGCCAATGCTGGCTTTTCTATGCCTCCTTGGAGCAAGAAGTACTTCAAAAGAACCCAGGAAGAATCACCTTCAGATATGTAGGAGTGCCTGTTCAGATGTTTGACTTGGAACTAGTGTTACCAGCTCTGGGTAGAGAACTAGAGATATTGGGGCTGGAGCCTGAGGACAGCACAATTTTGGGAGGGGAGGGGCTTAGAGTCCTCTTACTATAGAGTCCATCTTCCAAAGCAGCCATTTTCTCCAAGTGAACTGATTCCGGTCTCTTGAAGAAGAGTTGTAATCCCAAGAGATCCCCAGCCAACTCTTGGAGGTTGGCAACCCTACGTGGAACCTGCCAGCACCTGTTTTAAAGCCTCCTAACACTATTTGACTAGACCTGTTGCTATGATAGTGATTTCTTAATTGGCCTCGGGCTGCCAGTGTCCCACTTCTGCTACTGTAGCTGGAAGGAAATTAAAAAAGCAACAGCAAATTGGGTGAGGGCCTGATATCACTCCTTAGGAAAATCCAGATATATCAGTCTACTCTAGGGATTGTTGTCAACATTGTAGTCTAACCATAGAGCAGGGGTGTCTAACTCTGTCTAACCCATCAGTCCCTGCCAGCATGGCCAACTGGGAATCGTAGTCCATGAACATCTGGGGCACCAGAGTTGGACACCCCTGTCATAGAGCTTCTGGCTATTCCAAAGAGCTGGATCCCTGGAAGTGATTCCATGATATGTTTTGATGGCACCTCCCCATGACCCTGTCCCCCTGTCCTCCTTCCAGTTGCCATGCCATGAAAGCCATTTTGTGGTTGCAGCCACTACCCTGTCTCAGTGTTCCCGAAGTTCCCCAGGCTCAACAAAATGGAGCCCTGTGCTGTATTCCACTCCCAGACCTACAAAGCCCCACTCCTTGCTTGGCAACCTGCCTACCATCCTTGCTTCCAAGACCTCCAACCTGCAAGGCCTTCTCCCCCTCTCTCTTAAGGGGAATATCGGAACCAAAATGACAAGGATCCATGAAGTACTGAAGCAAGCAGAAGTTGCTGGCCTTGTCAATCTAATGAGATCGGCCCATGGACTTGGGAATAAAAGAGCCAAGGACTGTTATCCAAAAGAAAGAAGAGTATGCTTCATATCCTTCTGTGGAGAGTCATGAGGTCAAACCTAGGATGACTGCAATCCTCTCATCTTGGTCTTGTGATAATTACAGAGATGCTGATCAGCGAGCACCGTTTTGCACTTCAAGTTTCAGGCAGCTTCTGCAAACGGAAGATTTCCACTTCACAATTGCAGTGCTTAAAAAGGCACTTGGAAATCTGTTGGAATTTATAAGCAAATCCGTTAATCGCTCTGAGCTGGAATTTAAATAAAAACTGAGCCTTTTGAGATTGTCTAGCAACTGTGTCAGACTCTTGCAGACCTTCCTTGTCATTAAAATTACGGGGGGAAAAGGTTGTTAAGATTCATGCCGGCAGTCTGTCCAAAATTAGCTAATCTGTGCAAAAAGTGTACTGAAAACAAATTCTGCACGTCAGTCTATTTTACGTAGACTGATATATATGTGCTCAGTTGTACGCAGTTTTTTAAAAAATTATGCCACATTCTTACCAACAGAATTTTTTTTATTTGAAAGGTTTAAAGCAGGAGTGTTGATGTTATGGTCCAGATGTTATGGACTACAGTTCCCATCATCCCCTGCCAGCATCATGCTGGCAGGGGATGATGGGACTGTAGTCCATAACATCTCGAGGGCTGTGAGTTTGACACCTATGGTTTAAAGGGAAAGCTTCATACAGTAGCAATCTTCCTTGTGTCGTTTTTCCCTTCTACTTTGCTTTCTGTTCCCAGCTGCTTCCTTCCAACATCGGTCCCATTTTTAAACAAATAGTAAAGAACATCTTCCTGAAGTGAACCCAACTAATCATAATTCACATGGACCATGCAGTTCTGATAATCATTGTTTAATTTATTTAATTTATTTGTACCCAGCATTTCTCCCCAATGGGCACCCAAAGCAGCTCACATCATTTTCCTCTCCTCCATTTTATCGTCACAACGTCCCTGTGAAGTGGGTTGGGCTGAGAAAATGTGACTGACCCAAGGTCCCCCAGTGAGCTTCCGTGGTGTGAGTGGGATTCAAAACTGGGATTCCCAGATACTAGTCTGCTACTCTTAACCAGTACACCAAATCAACACATTTGCCCACACGATATCTAGGGTTGGCAATTCCAAGTTCGGAAACTTCTGGAGATTTGGGGCTGGAGCCTACAGAAGATGGGGTTTGGGGAGGCAGGGCTTCAACTGGGTATAAGGCCATAAAGGCCACCCTCCAAAGAAGTATTTTTCTCCAGTGAGTCTGGTTTGCATTGTCTGTAATTCTGGGATATTTCCAGGTCCTGGTGGTTGTCTGTTGTAATTAACATCACAGACTCAACTGGTTGTTGGGGGCTTTCAGGGCTGTGTGGCCGTGGTCTGGTAGATCTTGTTCCTAACGTTTTGCTTGCATCTGTGGCTGGCATCTTCAGAGGTGTATCACAGAGAGAAATGAGTTACACACTGGGTCCAGTGAGATGGGAATGTTTAGTGGGATATATGTTGTCTATGTCGCAGGGTGGGGAACCAATCAAAAATGGACTGAAAACCCCACCCACAGTACAATGCAGTCAGCCACACCTTTGCATAGCAAGTTCCACCCAAGCACTTACTGATTGGTTCCCCACCCTGGGACATGGGCAGTATATACCCCACTAAACATTTCCTCCTCACAGTGTGTAACAGACTTCCCTCTGTGACACACCTCTGAAGATACCAGCCACAGATGCAGGTGAAATGTTAGGAACAAGATCTACCAGACCACGGCCACACAGCCCGGAAAGCCCACAATAACAAGTTGAGTCTGGCCGTGAAAGCCTTTGACAATACATCACAGACTCAGTTCTGGGTGAGGGCAGAATGGGTGAAAATATTTTTCCCCACTCTGAAAGGGTGAAAAAAAATTCCCTTGTTTTGCAGTTTCTCCTCCCCCAATTACTAAAACTAGAATGGTACATGTTTGGAGAACATGAAACATTTAATTCAATATGCCTCTCTTTCATGTCAGCAAACATTAATGTTTGGAGACTTTTCTGTGACTTGGCCACATGAGATTGTGGTCTGGAGGTTGTAGCATTTTGCAGATAATGCTGAACCTTTAAATATTCCTAGCATGGTGTAGGCTGGAGATTTTTTTCCTTTAAAAAAAAGCACAGAGATTCTGAAAAAAATTTTTAATTCGTGCCATAGTGAAATCCTTGTGATTTGAGGAGTCCGTGTACTTTCCCCAATACGAATGTGTTTGTTTGCCTCTTAACTATACTCCCTTGTTTCTTTAAGGAGTGCAAAGTGGGTTAGTAACAGTCAGTTGCTCTCACATCATGTTCTTAATCTGCTCCATTTACCAATCTACCCCCTTTCTTGTTCAGAGACTCAAAGTGGATTACAGAATTAGAAAACAAGGAACTATTGATCTGGACTGATGGCTTCCATTCTTCAGATTTATGACTTGCCCTCACTCAAAGTGATGAAGTCTTGGGACTTCAGCAAAATTTGAGCATGGTGTTTGCGAGAAGGACGCGACAAGGCCTATATCAGTCCTGTTTAGAAATCTAAATGTTTTTTTGTGGTATCCCAGGTTTAAGCATAATAGATCATTTTCCAGATATTTAAATGATTTTGTCAATGCTCCCTTAAGAAAGGACTTTACTAGTGCCCAGTTTCAATATTTCCATTCTTTGTATTTTAAGGGTAGGTTTAGCAAGGCACCAATCAGGTCTAGGATCTGGCTCATTATGTACTTCTGTCGTTTGTATTCTTCTTGGTCCAAGCTGAATTTAGTATTGCTAGATTTTTCTTGTTTGGATGAGGATCAAATTCAATTTTTGTTGGCACATGTCATCCCATTCATTACTTATACTGTTGCTATCTTCATTTTTTACGAGTTAACTTGAGGGGAAAAAATTATGATAGCAATCTGGGTGCACCATCTAGCCTACCTGTTTAATTATTTTTATAATGTCTGATTTTCCCTATTACTTAGATATTTTATTGCATGTTTAATTTTTAAAATTATTTTAACCTGTATTTGTTTTATGTTGTTATGGCCTATGGCCTCAACAATAAAGGTATTCAGAATTAGAAGACAATGCAATACAAACCAATATAAAAATATAACAATACAATAAAAACAGCGCAATAATCATACAACCAATAAAAGTAGAAAACAGGCCAAAAAACCCCCTATTAATATAATAAACAGTGCAAGAATAAAAGAAAACTGCCTAAACATTTTACAAACGCTGAAGTTAAAATCCTGCTTACTTCCTAAAAATGCCCACCTGACCTATATAAAGACCTCCACCATGTATATAAAGACCTCCACCATGTATATAAAGACCTCCACCATGGCTTCTTGCCATGTTTACAACCCTTTCCTGTAAATGTGATAGGAATCAAATTGCATGGGCAGAAGACTCTATACTTGACTTGTGGACAATGTTTAGGTAATTGTGCCAGTGCTTTCCCATAATAAATGGGAGTGCAAACCAGATTACATAACCATTCCCCTCCCCATTTTATCCTGCCACCATAACCCAGTGAGGGGGCTTCACATCCCCAGAGGCTGCTGCAGCCATACTGAGAAAAGGGACAGCCATTCTGTGCTAGAAATAGCTTCCTTCTCCATTCTTTTAAGTAATGCTAATGGATATTTTCACCTGATCAGCTCCTACTACAACAGCCTTATACTGAGAAAGGGAGAAAAGCAACCGTGTGAATGGATGAGGAAGCACTTTGGGGTCCTTTGGATTTTAGGTGGCCAGATCTTGCTGTCTCATTCTTCCTTTTGAAGAACTGGCCAAAATGCCAGCAGCCGTGGGGTGAAAGTGTTCATGGTGATCAAAGTGACTGAGTGGTTTTGGCCAAACTGCATATGGTCCAAATTTTCCAGGTGTGTGCTGGTAAGACTGCCGACTTTCTGCCTAACAGTTTCTGTACATTTGTGGAACAAGTAGAATCCATCTCATACTGCTTGGAATTCCAATTATAGGTTGCATTTGAAACCTCTATCTGTGGGTTCTGTGGGGGAGAACTTGGAATAAGTTTGCAACAACAAATTTAAAAAACAAAATGGTTTACTTTCTTAACATATAACATTTAACATCACACTTCAAGGTCCTGTTCAGGTTTCATTTCAAGTCCTTCTAGTTACAGTCTTCAGATATTGCCAAGTCCAATTCTTCCTGCAAGTGGGTTGGCTCCTGAAGACTCCAAGGGCTTGGTGAACAGGATTCAACATGATGAAGGTTTCCAGGAGAACTCTCACCCATTACAAACACAAAAAACCTTGAAACAATAAACTCCAACATTTACAACATAGCAAAAATAAACAACTACCTTCCCACTAGTTCCCAACAACATTGCAGTTACCTTAACAAGGTGTGAAGGGCTTATACAAATCAAGGTCCGAGTCTGGTAGCCTTGTCTCCTCCAAACTACATGAGCTCTGCAACCTTCTGCTACTTTGAGTCTCCACCCTTTCTGGGTCAACCCATTCTGAGCATGAGGGTTACACATGCAAAGACTGAGACTTGGATTGTGTTGTCTGAGTTAGGATGCAGATGAAATTTAACAGACAGCTCTGGTCTGATTTCACATTCTCCCACTTTGCCTGTTTAACAGCCAACTCTGGTCTGATTTTACATTATTCCTCTTTGCCTGTTGAACACTTTATTTTTTTGTGACAATTGTCTGTTCCTAAACTTTCTCCCAATGCCTGTATTTGCCTAGACTGTCAGGCGTGTCACAGTAGCTGGCTCTTGCATTTCCTAACACTTGAAGCTTCTCAGGAAAGTTGATTGTCAAACAAAAGCAAGCATGTTAAAAGGGCAGGCCATTTAGGGATTCTGCTACTGCAAGATGTCAAATTGGACTAAATGTGATGGAATCCACAAACAAAGGGAAAATATCAGCTTGGAGGTGTTGGGGTGGGGGGACGCAGCTATTACTTTCCCCACCATCACTTCCCATGCCATCACTGCTGGCATCAGGCTGGTCACTGATGAATACTTGTCTCTTCTGTTTAATGTAGCACAGGGTTACTTATACCAGTGTGTAAACTATGACAGTTTCATGTCATAGGCTGCATCCTTGTTTTCATCAGACAGAGGTGGGAGGATACAGCTTTCTAGCATGGGGGCTGTTTCAGCTTGGCCAAGTGCAGATAGTCCATCATTTCCTTTTTTTCTGCCAATCCAAATGAATACAGCTCCCAGAGTTTATTGTGACCCAATTTAATGATTGCTATCTACTAAGATCATTTTAATTATTCAATGCTGGGTTGGAAGACAGGTCAGTAATGCCTAACGATCGTTGTGGCCTCTGGTTACTTTTCACAGTAAATTCAGATTTCAGAATGGAACAAAATAGTAGGCACAGGCATAGTGTTTTTGTTTATCACTCTTGGCTGTCCGTTTTCTCCCTCTTGAACACAATTATGAGCAGCCATGGTCGATTGGAAAGGCAGCACAGAAACATTTTGATAAATAAATGAATGAACATTATTGTTGCAATCAATAATATCTGACATTTGTTCAGAGGCACAGTTCAGCCATCTGAGAAAATAACAAACCTTGGTGCAGTTATGGTGCCCTATCCCCCATTATTTCCAGTGGGAGCTAACAGGAGATGGGGGCTACCCCTTTGAGGGTCTATAACTTTGGCCCCCCTGAACCAAACTTCACCAAACTCGGGTGGTATCATCAGGACGGTCTCAGGATGATTAACCTTGAAATTTTGGTGCCACTAGCTTTAAAAATGTGCCCCTGCAGGCCAAAAGGCAAAAACACCAAAAAATACCTCCCCAAAATCAGACGGACCCGAATTTTTCAGGTATACCTGAATATTTGGGTATATCTGAATATGTTATTTATCTTATTCGGGTATACAGATAATTTTATGCCTGAATAAATCCAAATCCAAATTTTACCGAATTGCTAGGGTATTGACCAAGCCTAACCCCTACTGGAGAGCTGGCCCAGGCAAAGAATAGTACAGTCCTGTGAGAAACCCAGAACTTTAAGAAATGTTTCCAGCAGAGTAAGAAGGAGTCTTGGAATTGTAGTCTCATCAGCCCCTCTGTACATAAGAAACAGCACCCTCTGGACTACATCTCCCAGAACCTTTTGCTTTTTCTAGTTCTTCAGGAACACACTGCTCAATTATATAGTAACATAGGCATATAGATTGCCAGCAAGACACATCTGACTTATGGTGACCACTGTGGTGGGATTTTCAAGTCAGGAGATGTTCAGTGAAGGTTTGCCATTGCCTCCATGTCACAACCCTGGTATCACTTGGAGGTCTACCATCCAAATACTTGCCAGATCAACCTTGCCTAGCTTCTGGCAGCTATCCAAGCTTTGCACTTTATATAGTGGCAAACCCATATTTGCCACTGAGCCCCACCCCCAAAACCTCCTTTCCTGCTCCTTCTACAACTCATGAGCCACATACAAGAGTCACAGCCCCCTAATTTGAGAACCACCACCCAAGCATTTCTGTAGCAATGTATCGTCAAAGGCTTTCACGGCTGGATTCAATGAGTTGTTGTGGGTTTTCCAGGCTGTGTGGCCGTGGTTTGGAAGTTCTTGTTCCTAATGTTTTGCCTGCATCTGCGGCCGGCATCTTCAGAGATGTATCACAGAGAGAAGTCTGTAACACACTCTGTGTCCATTTCTATAGCACTTTACAGGGATCAAAACACATGCATTACTGTGATGTAATCCTTATACCAACCCTGTAAAGCAGGTGAGTATTTTGCAGACAGGGAGACTTGGCTTGCCTAAGACCATCTAATAAATTTCTGAACAGTGTGATGTAGTGGTTAGAGTTCTAAATTAGGGTGGCTTGGTTTCAAATCTCCACTGTGTCATAGTACTCATGAACACATGAAGCTGCTTTATGTTGAATCAGATCACCCGTCTATCAAAGTCAGTACTGTCTACTCAGATTGGCAGTGGCTCCCCACTGTCACAGAAAGAAGTCTTTCATATCACCCACTGATCCCAGGAAGTTCTGCATGCCAAGTACATGCTCTACCACTGAGTCAAGCAGAGGCGTAGCAAGGGGGGTAAGCTCCTGGTGCACTGGTGCATCCTCCTCTCTGCCCCGCCCCCCCACCCCCCGGAACACCCTCACCACACATCCCCCAGGGAGCACGCCCAGTGCACCGCACGTGCCTCGCCCCATTGGAGCTAAGCCTCTGGAGCCACAGTTCCTCACTGGGTAGCCTTGAGTTCAGTCACACATCTCAACCTCACATGCCTCACAGGTGGGGCCTGGAGATTTCCTGGAATTAAAGCAGATCTCCAGATGACAAAAATCAGTTCCCCTGGAGAAAAAAGGCTGATTTGAAGATTTTGTGACACTACATCTGCTGATGTTCCTCCCCTCCCCTGATTAGACCCTCCTCAGGTTCTGACAGGGGAGAGGTGGTATAAAAATCAATTAAATTTTTATTTTCCCGCACAGAGTTGGCAGTGCTATTCAGAGGAGTGTAATGAGGACAAAATGGAGGATGGGAGAGCCAGGTATGCTGCTTCAGGTTCCTTGGAGGAAGGTGGGAGAGTGGAGAGAATAAAAAATGAGGGACAGCAGATACAAGATTCATAATGGAGATTTAGCAAGTTTGCAGCACCAGTCAGTCCAGGGAGATGGACTGGATGGCCCTTGATGTCTCTTCCAACTCTGATTCTACAATCCCTTAACCCGCTACACTACAGCTGCTCCTGCATTGTAAAATGGGGTCTAATTATTTTAGGGAGAGCGCCCCCAATAAGGACAGTTTAGAAAAAAAGAACTCTGAAAAGGGGTTCCTCATCAGGCCAAGAATGGTCTAGTTGAGTATGTCCTTCTGAGACCCTGTCGACTGGCGCCACGAAGCCTGTATGCTTATTTTCCGCTCTTCATTGCTGCCGGTGCTGCCGAGGCCCTTGGGGAGAGATGATCACTGCTGTGTTGAATTGTTCGTCACATTTTCCATTTGGCTGCCTTTGAGTCCCCAGGGAGCTCAGTGCGCCGCCAGGGTCCACGGGAGGTGATAACCGTTCCCTTTTGCACGTGCAGCGGCAGTGGGAAAGCAGCAGGGTGAAGTTTCAGCTTCAAATGAACTGTCTCCCACAGATGGGCCTTGCGCTCTGGTTAACAGCAAGGGGTGCTGCCTGCAGCATAAAACACTGCTCCGGTGGCAGCGCATGAGTGACAGGCCTTCTGTGGGAAGAGGTCCCCAGTGATGTTACAAAAGGGGAGTGTACCCTTGGTAGCCGTTACTGCGTGACAGACACAGGTGGTTACTGAGGTACAAAGACCGAGGGTGGACGTATGAGCCTTTAAGGTACCACAAGCAAGTGTGTCAGGCTGGTGTTTCAGAGTGAAGTTTGATGACTCTTATTTCTTTTACTTTCATGCAGCTAGGAAAGGCTACCAGAGCAATGCAGAAGAAAGAGGTACTTCTAGCTCTTTTTTATTGCTTGTTTTTCAAATTCAAATCTCTCTCCCGTGTGTGTGCGTGTACACACACAGAGACACAGTTCCAAATATCGTTTCTGTTGCAGCGAGAAAAGCTGCTTGTAGGAAGGAGGGAAATTGTGACAGGGAAAACCATCCATAGATTTAAGCACCCCCCCCTTCCCCCAGCTGCTGCTCTGATCAAATGGCCCCTTCCCCTTGGGTGGCTGCATTCAAGTGGGGAAAAAAATCCTGGTCCAGAGACACTTCATGGATCTTGCCTGCCATCTCAAGTTTGGCCTAAATATTTTGGAACTGCAGAGAAAAGTCTGAATTCAAGCGTTATTCTTGGTATAAGCTTTTGTTGTGCATGCACGCTTCTTCAGATAGGCTGCCCACCTGAATCTATTTTGGAGCTGAATTCTGATTGTGTCAATTTGCACAATGTATGCAGAGTGATGTGTTTGAAGCCAGGGGACTCACTTTCCATGGAATGAAATGGGGAATATCTCTTGACAGGTTCTATTCTCATTTTCTTCTTTAGCACCCCCCCTCCCATCTTAACTGTACCCCTTCTTTAAAAATACAGATATGAAGCAGAATGTCTTCTTTTTGGATGCTTTCTCCTGACAACAGCAGGGACCAAATATAGCTCAAGAACCCCCGGTTGGCTGGCTCTGCTTCAGATGGATGAGATATGAGCCAATCCGATGCAGTGCTTAGTTGGTTAGTCTAGGACTGGTGAGACCAGATTTAAGCCTCCTTCTGCCATGACGTTCAGTGAGCAGTTTCGGGCTGCTCATTCTCTGTGGCTGATTCTGCATGAGCCAAAAACAGCAGTGTGAAAACAGTGTGAAAATGGTGTAAAAGGGTTTAAAACGGTGTAAAAGGGTTTATACTGTTTTCACACCGTTTTCACACCGCTGTTTTTGGCTCATGCGGAATCAGCCTGTCAGTCTGGCCCACAGGCTTGTTGTGAGAATAAAATGGACTAAGAGTCATATATGCTGCCCTAAGCTCTTTGAAAGGACAGTACAAAAAAATGTGATAGGATGTTTGCCCCGAGTACAGGAAGACACCGTTTTTTAAAGGTGCAGAAAGAAAAGTTCTAAAGGAGGAACATAAGAACATAAGAACAAGCCAGCTGGATCAGACCAGAGTCCATCTAGTCCAGCTCTCTGCTACTCACAATGGCCCACCAGGTGCCATTGGGAGCTCACATGCAGGATGTGAAAGCAATGGCCTTCTGCGGCTGTTGCTCCCGAGCACCTGGTCTGTTAAGGCATTTGCAATCTCAGATCAAAGAGGATCAAGATTGGTAGCCATAAATCGACTTCTCCTCCATAAATCTGTCCAAGCCCCTTTTAAAGCTATCCAGGTTAGTGGCCATCACCACCTCCTGTGGCAGCATATTCCAAACACCAATCACACGTTGCGTGAAGAAGTGTTTCCTTTTATTAGTCCTAATTCTTCCCCCCAGCATTTTCAATGGATGCCCCCTGGTTCTATTTTTGTCTGCTGCAGTTTTCTAGGACTGATGGGCTGCTTTAAATTGCAGAGCACAGACGAAAATGAGACCCAGTCAAAAAGAGGTTCACTTAGAATGAGAGTGCAAACTACTCCAAATTGTGGATTAAATTTGTAAAGATAGATAAATCAGAATAGTGTACATAAACCAGTGGTGTGATTCAGCAGGTTCGCACCACTTCAGCAGAACCAGTTGTTAAAATGATGCTTCTAAACAACCAGTTGTTAAATTATTTGGATCCTACCACCAGAACCAATTGTTAAATTATTTGAATCCCACCACTGACATGAACCTATCAAGAGGGACAATTAATTTCCTTCTGGTTAGCTCATGGAAAAAAAAGTGTAAACCTGTTTTTCATTGTCCCATTGGTGTATACAAAAGGAACAACAATTCTCCCTAGCCACCGAAGACAAGATAATGAATGTCCTCTTTGGAAACGTACATTTAGATTAAATATTAGGAACAACTTTGTAATTAAAAGAGCAGCTCAAGGTGGGAAATCAGGTGCTCAGAGATGTTGTTCGATTTGTCTTTTCACTCCACTTCCTTTCTGACTCCAGGATTCGCAGCCTGATCAGGAAACAAAAGGACTTGCTTGTGCTTAATGGGGCACAACTCTCCCCCCCCCCCCACCCATGTGGGCTTATTTATCTTCAGGCTTGTTCAGCAAATGCAAAGGTGGACTATCGGCAATTCTGTATTGTCTAAATAACCCCCACCCCCTAGAATTCCCATAGACCATTAATCTATGTCCAATTTACAAAGTACTAGTGCATAGGCCCTTTTTAATTATGAAGGCATAAGTAATCTCTGTTAAGTGTTTGAATCTGTGCTCTTGTTTATGAATTTAAGGGTGGTTTAAATATGGGAAGGGAATTGTGTGGTTCTTCAGTTGCTGGTGCAGTTGTAGATAAAAACACGGCAGCCACAGGGCTTCCACGTAGAAGGTGTCGCTGTCCACTCCTTCAGCAATGGCCACCTCTGTCCATGTTTGCAGGGTTTTTTTCTTAAATATTGGTATAGCATTGTAACAATAGATTTAACAGGTTTGGTTAATTTACAGCTTTCATTTTAAAAAAGAAGAGTTTGGATTTATACCTCCTTTTTCTCAACTGTAAGCAGTCTCTTGTAATCGCTAGGACAGGGATCTTCAACCTGGTGCCTGTGGGTGCCATGACATTTACTGACACCGGAGAGCCAGCATGGTGTTGTGGTTAAGATCAGGTGGACAATAACCTGGAGAATCAGGTTTGATTCCCCACTCGTCCACATGAGCAGTGGACTCCAATCTGGTGAACTGAATTTTTCCCTGCTCCTACACATGAAGCCTGCTGGGGTGACCTTGGGCTAGTCACAGTTCTCTCAACCCTTTCAGCCCCACCTGCCTAGCAAGGTGTCTCCTGTGGGGAGGGGAAGGGTAGACAATTGTAAGCTGCTTTGAATCTGCTTCCCCACTTTTCCACATGAAGCTGCTGGGTGACCTTGGGCTAGTCACAGTTCTCTTGGAACTCTCTCAGCCCCAGCTACCTCACAAGGTGCCGGCTATGAGGAGAGGAAGGGAAGAAGTTTGTAAGCTGCCTTGCATCTCCTTACTGTAGAACAGGGGTAGGGAACCTGCGGCTCTCCAGATGTTCAGGAACTACAATTCCCATCAGCCCCTACCAGCATGGCCAATTGGCCATGCTGACAGAGGCTGATGGGAATTGTAGTTCCTGAACATCTGGAGAGCCGCAGGTTCCCTACCCCTGCTGTAGAAGAAGGCAGGATATAAATGCAAACTTCTCCTCTTCTTCCTCTCCTCCTCCTCCCCGCTGGCGGCTGCCAAGTGTTTGTAGAAAGTGGGTGGGGCCAGATGGGGCTCCTGCCCAGCAGTGCTTCTGATTGACCTTCAGAGATCTGATGGGCTGCACAGATTAAAATAGCATGGTTTTGGCATCACATGGTCATTTCATGGTTGTGCCCACCGTTTTGAGCCAGATTTCCAAAGGTGTCCACAGACTCAAAAAGTTTGTGGACCCTGCTTTTTAAAAATGAGAGCTAAGAATGTTATTTTGTTGCCAATTTAAAATAGATTAATGGCCCTCTACTGCAGGGGAGGGCTCATGGTCAAGGAAAATGGCAGCTGTGTGGGTAGGAAAATCCAAAATTTCCCATCCACACAGCATCCAGCCAGCTAGGCTTTATTGTGATCTTTCTCAAGACTTCAGAGCAAAGCAGGTTTTAAAAAAGACTGGAGAAAAGTGGGAGGAAACCCCCAGAGGTGCACAAATGTACTGTGATGCTGTGGGGGGAGGGGGGAAACCTTGCTTCTTGAAAGCACTGAACCTGGGGCAGATTATAATTTGGATTTTCCTGCCCATATCAGGACAGTCTCCGAAGGCAAATTTTTGGTGCCTGTCAGGAGTTAATTTTTAAATCTAGTGACACTAAAACTTCAGGGTATCACCTGGAGACTGTTCTGATGATACCACCCAAGTGTGGTGAAGTTAGGTTCAGTGGGTGCCAAAGTTATGGACCCTCAAAGAGGTAGCCCCCATCTCCTGTTACCTCCCATTGGAAACAGTGGGGATGAGGCACCCCCTTTGGGAGTCCATAAATTTGCCCCCCCCGAATCAAACTTCACCAAACATGGGTGGCATCATTAAGACAGTCTCCAAATGATACCCTGAAATTTTGATGCTTTAAAAATGCACCCCCTGCATACCAAAATGCAAAAAATTAAAAAATACAAAAAAATCATACAGACCCGAATTTTTCGAGTATACCCGAATATTTGGTTATATTAGAATATGTTATTTGTCTTATTCAGACATACAGATAATTTTATGCCCGAATAAATACGAATCCGAATTTTACTGAATTTCTAGGGTATTGACCAAGCCTGTGCCAGCTTTTTGAGCTTCGTCAGACTGGGTGTTACAAAACTGGAAAGGATACAAGGCAGATTATTCAGGCTGTGATGTTCAGACCCAATCTGACAAACATCTTCTTTAAGATTCAGCCTGGCAATTCACTTAATCTAGCATGTTTTTCAAAAACCCTAACAACCAATTGTGGTCTTTCACTGCCCACCCCTGCTTCAAGTTACTAGGATAATCCAGCTTCTTTGCCAAAGAAAATAAATGATTCAAGTGACTTTTGTTCAGTACAAACTTGCTCACAACTTAAATACTCCCCATGTTTCCCTGTAATTTTGTTGTGGTGCCTGTTTGTGCTAGGGATGCCAGCCTCCAGGTGGGGCCTGGGGATTCTTTAGAATAACAGCTCATCTCCAGACTAAGAGATCACTTCCCCTAGAGAAAATGGATGCTTTGGGGGGTTGACTCTATGGTTTTGTGCCCCACTGAGTGCCCTTTCCTCTCCAGGCTCCATTCCCAAATCTCCAGGAGTTTCCCACCCTGGATCTGGCAACTCTATCCACCCATTCCCACTGGAGGCCGGGGCGGGGGCGGGGGGATGGGACTTGGCAACTGTAGTCTATGGCTTCTGTCAATTTGTTGGTGGGAAATTGAGCCGGAGTCTATATTAACTGAATACACTTTTCAGTTGCTGTGGAAATTAATATACCAAGACCACTCTTCAGTCTACTTGGCCCAATTCCTGGGTTCTGACCTTGCTGGGGCGGGGGCTTGCCCATCACTTAATGATGTCACTAGCAATGTGCTGATTTGCACCAAGAAATGATGTCACCACATCATTAACCATAGAGTTTAACCGTAGAGTTTGCTCAAGTGCCAGACCACCCTGGGGTCCCCCAACAACATGTTGATGTCACTTTCAGGCATATGGGGAGTGACATCAGCATGTTGCGACGCTGCTAATGTGCCCCCCCACTAGTTTCATACTATTCTCCATGCTGCCCTCCTAAGCATCAACAGGGAAATGCCTGCTGGTTGTGGGGGAACCCCTGGCACTAATGGGGGCTTGGTGCTTTGATGCTGAACTGACTTCATTAGCACAGGGCATTGAGCTGGTATGTGTTTCCCCCCCTGCATGCCAGGAAGAAGAAACAAAATTTGAAACCCTCTTGGCTTTTAGGAGACCCTTCTTCTTGCTGTTTTTCCAAATGGTCTGAAGCTGAAGGAAGTTTTTTTTTAGTTTTCTCTGTGTGATGGGGTGGTGGTGGGCATGTATTTTCTGTTGTTAGCACTGTAATGATGATTTTACCTTTTGTTGCAAACTGCCCTGAGCTAACTGGAAAATCAGGGTATGTCTATTTCTAATCAACAATGGTCACAAACATAACTGTCAACCTTCCTTCTCATATGATACCAAAAGCTGTCCTTGGTCTCCCTTTTACCCCATGGAATGTTGTGACCGTAGACCATA
Organism: Sphaerodactylus townsendi; assembly: GCF_021028975.2. Classification (NCBI taxonomy): domain Eukaryota; kingdom Metazoa; phylum Chordata; class Lepidosauria; order Squamata; family Sphaerodactylidae; genus Sphaerodactylus; species Sphaerodactylus townsendi. The sequence goes on from NC_059429.1 coordinate 27,243,595, forward strand.
CCGGATACCCCAGAGTTGAGCCCCTGATCCTGGCCAGCCACGCTGTTGCTCTGTGCCAGCATGAAGCCTGTTTTCGAACAGTCTTGGAAATTGCTTGGTACGCCTGATGAAGCCTTTCCTCTTGTCTTGATCATCACCTCAAGCGACTCCTGTTAGAGTGTGTCATCCGAATGGTCAAGATGGACTCACAGCAGGAGGAACTGGAGTGGTGGCAGACTGCTAATAAAATGCAACGGCAAGCTGTAATTTTGCCGTGTGCAGAAAAAGGCCTAGCAGCGGCAGGTGAGGAAGGTCAGGGTGGAGATTCAGTGGATAAGCGAGGTGGGGATCCGAGAACCAGAATAGCAGGGAGTGTATTGAAACTGCTGATTGACGAGCATTAATAGAGCCCAGGACGGCAATAACAGGAGGAGAGAAGGGCTGGGAGGTCATGAACGATGTGCATTAGCTGAACCGCTTGAGATCTTTTGTAACAGAACAGCGAGGCTATTACCAGCCCCAGCCCAACCTTATAATCAGAGCTCCAGGGGAGCCCAGCACTAAAAATTTTCAGTGGGCTTTTGGGCCAGACTGAATCACACAGTCAGGATTACCTGTGCAAAAAAGCGTGGGGCTCTCAGGCATCTGCTTGGCGTTCATCTTGAGTGCAACTCAGGCACAGACTTGATCAAACATGGGAAAGAGCTGCAGTCTCCTTCCTCGGGTGCCTTTGGTGGGAAACATTGCAGGCTGGATGAGGTTGTTGTCAGGCTTGGTATGTCCCGGATCACAGTTTGATAAACTGATGGAGTTATAGATGGGTAGATAGACACCTCACTCCCGGTTTCCTCCTGCTGAACTCCTATGCCTTTTCCTCATTAAAAAATGGAACCACTTTCTAAAAAAGAACCAAGCTGTGATTAATACTTTTGATATGCAGGGTTGCAGTCTGCTTGGTGAAAAAATATTAACTCGTTGCTGAAGGCAAAAATAAATTAGTTGAATATGGAGGTATTTGTGGGAGAGTTACAGTGTTGTGTCCTGGGCTGCTGCTGTCGCTTAGGAACATATGAAGCTGTCTTGTAGCAGTTCAGTAGATTTGCCAGGCCCCTGCCAAGGGGCGGGAGATCCCCCGCTCTGGGGCTCCTTCCCCCACAGCGATCAGCTGGCTGGCAGGGGACTTACTGGTCTCTGTTGTCTGGAAATGAGGTGTATCTCAAGGATCTCCAGCTCCCACCCAGAGGCTGGCATCCCTCTTATTGGTCAGAAGTACAAAAGCACCGGTTGCACCTCTGCTTAGGTTAAGAAGCACAGGCAAGGCATGAGGTCAAAATGGGAAGGAACCGGGGTCAAACAATCTGATAGAGCCTTCATAGAGGAGACAAGTTGCTGGCACTATGAGCCTCATGCAAGAAGCACTGCTTCATACTTCCTGGCTGGGTCTGATTGGACATTCTAGTCAGCTGTTCCGTATAGTTTTTGAGCCCTTCCTAAGGGTGTGCTTCCTTCGGAGGGTACTGAAGGGTAGAGGAGCTAGAAAACTCCTAGGAAACAAGCGGCAGAACAAGGGAGAACAAGACTAGCATAATGTCAGTACAAATTAGTAGCCTGACTCTGCAGATAAGCTTGGAGGCAAGTGCTTGGAGGCATTTCAGGTCTGGCATTTCTATTATCAACTCTGATGGGTTCCAACAGCTGCAGTGTCTTGTTGTTAATAGCAATAAGAACTTCGACGAGGCAAGTAAACAGGGAAGCTTCAACTACAAAGGGGGTGCAGATAGAGCTGCCAGGCCTCTTACTGTGGCAGGAGATCTCCAACTAATAACCTCCTCTTCTTGCAAAACCAGTGCTCCCTAGGAATCTCTGAAAACCATGTGGTTTTACCATAGTTTTCAGTAATTCTTAAAGAGGCATGACATCGCTTCTGAGGTTCTCCCCAAAATGATGTCGCTCTGTTGCTGGTGGTGCCGCCATGTCCCTGCCCTTCCAAATCCTGCTAGTTGCCAGACTTTCCCTGGCAACCCTAAGTGGAAAATAGACTTGCCATTTGCCTGCTGTTGATAGGCAGCCTCCTGCTGACATTCCTTCATTCCCGTCAGTGATCACTTGAGTGCTGAGGCCGGGGCAAGTTAGGGGAAGGATGTCAATGACATGTCAACCAAACTGAAACAAGGAAGTGATATCAGCAGTGCTCTAGGAATCTTCCTAATTTCTACGGTTTTTACTATACAGATTGGGCACAATCTCAAAGCACTGATGGCTTTGCTTCTGGGTTCAGGACAGAAGGGATATTACACCTGGTAACCAAAGGAACTGAGTTCCAAGGGATGTAGGCATTTTGTACTTGTAGTTCAGAAGAAGAAATGCACTGGTTACAGATGCTTCTTCCTAGGGCTCAGTCAGTCTAAAACAAAGTATTTACCTTGAGCTTCACTCTCACAGCAGGACTCCAAGAAGTTCTTTTCTCCAACTTCTACAATCCCCAGTGCTTTCCTTCTAGCTATCACAAGTCTGTTCCTGCCTGCATTTCTCTCTTAGATCACCATTTGTCTTTCCCCTCTTTTCTCACCTTTTCCTCCTTTTCTCTCTCCTTCAGGAAAAAAGGCTTTATGTTTCTTATCTCAGAGGCTGTTGAGAGAGGTAGTCCCTCAGACATTACAAGTAGTCCCTCAGACATCTGTTACAACTAAACACAGGATGGGCGTTTGAATCATCTGCCAGTAACCCACTTCATAGATTTCTTCTAGGGTTCAGCCCCACCTCCTTTTTCTCTCCACTGCTCTGATCAGTGGCTAAAGAAAAATAATAATTAAAAATGGCCGCCAGGCAAACGTAGTGACATCACTTCCAGGGAAAACTGACATCACACCACTCTAGGAATTACCAGAAACTCTATGGTAAAACCGTAGAGTCATAAACAAATCAATCTGTTTAGTGGTTTTCTTTCCCACTTTTTCTTCATAGGAGCTCAGGGCAATATGCATGATTCCCTCATCCCATAACAACCATGTGAGGTAGGTTAGGCGGAGAGAAAATGATTAGCTCATGTTCACCCAGCCCACTTCAAGGGCATAGCATCGTGTTGCCAGGCCTGCATCATTTTGGATCAACTCTTTAGGAACCCACCAAATCACTTTGATGAAAACCATAAAAATGGAGGAAATTCCTAAAGCATCACCTGTGGCTTCTGGGTTCAGGCACAACCCCTTGCACTTCCTTAGGCTACAACAATCAGCACGAGTGGATTAACGGGCAGATGGTCACTGGGGGCAGGTGAGTGGCACCCTTAGCATGGCAAAGTGGTAAGGTTGCCAGGCCTCACGTGACAATCCCTGGGAACATTGGGGGCAGGGACTGCAGAAAATGGGGCTGTGCAATGCCACGATGTTAGTTCTACGTACATACTTGGAAGTGATGTCACAGCATTGATTTCTTCCCTGTTGTTGCTCCTTCATTGAGCAGCAGTGGCAGCTGAGAGTTGAAGGTGGGAGATTGCCTGCCATAGCCTCCCTACATAATGCTTGTAGTGCTGGACTAGAATATGGGAAACCCAGGTTTGAATTCCTGCTCTGCAATGGAAACTTGATGGATGACACTCTTTTATTATGGCTAGGGGCTTCAAAAGCTGGTAGTGGCTCAGGTGTGGTTGTGAGAATAAAACTGAGGTGGGAGAACAATGTTGTAAACTGCTTTGGGTTCCCATTGTGGGGAAAGGGCTATAAACCAGGGTTGCCAGGTTCAGGTTGAAAAATTCCTGGAGATTTGGGTGTACAGCTTGGGAGGTCAGGTTTTGGCCTGGGGATGGACTCAGTGGGATTTGGTGCCATCAAGTACACCCTTCAGAACAGCCATTTTCTCCAAGAGAACTGATCTCTGTAGTCTGGAGATTCCAGAAGATATTCAGGCTCCAACTGGAGGTTGGCAACCCTAGGTGGAAACATCAAACTTAACCATGGCTGATTGCAGATTTGATCCTGGCTCTTAGATCCTGGTCCGACTCTCCAGGGGTGTCCAACTCTGGTGCCCCAGATGTTCATGGACTATCATTCCCGTCAGCCCCAAATTGGCCATGCTGGCAGGGGCTGATGGGAATAGTAGTCCACGAACATCTGGCCCACCAGAGTTGGACACCCCTGCAACCATTACACTTGCTTTGAAGTACGAGAGCCCTTCTCCTCTGAATTTCATAGGTAAGTGCTGCTCCACTGCAGTCCCTTTATTGATTTCACGATGGTGGATTGTGTATGTCCAGCGGTCTGTATAGCAGTATGGAGATAAGGGTCTGGAGGATTCCAAAACTGGAACTGTGCAGTGCAGTGATGTCATTTTGGGTTTTATACCTCAAAGTGATGTCATGGTGCTGGGAGTGCTCTAAGAATTTCCATACTCTGCATACTATTTACCATAAAGGTTTGGAAAATTCGTAGAGCATCTCTCTTTATTCCTGTTGATTCATTGAGCAGCAGTGGGAGCATGGGCTCTGATGGCTGGTAGCCCTAGGCCTGTGTTCCTTGAGAAAGACAGCCATGCATTCACACTGAGCCCACTGCACACATCACACAGCTGTATGTACCCGCAAGCCAGCCTTACAGCAAGAGTTTACCAACAAAAAGAGCAAGAGTTTGTGGGGATACTGCATCTGTTAGATTTGCATTAGAATAGCACACCACACGCTGTGATTGGCAAGCTTGGTTTCTTGCGCTCAGAATTGTTTTTTATTGAGTATGGTGATGGAGACGTTTGCAAGTTTAGCCTCCCCTCTTGTGGCAGAGAGGAATTTGCCCACCTGGGGTGACGTTTCTTGCTCTGTGGGAATCCTGCTTGTTCTGACGTGCTCACCAGGGTTAGAGGGGCTGCTTGAAAGCTGGAATACAGGGTGTGAATCAATTAGGGCTGATTGAAATCTTTTCCTGCTGTAACAGCACGGCTGGGTAAAGATAAAGAATCTTTTGTCAGGGAGTGAAAAGTCAATTGTCTTCAAAACATCTTAATTTGTACTCTTCCCTCCACCTTTCCTGTTGAATAGATTTCTATGCACAGTGATGTTTGCCTGTTCCAGTTATACACGCACAGAGAGTCTAACACGAGGTTAAAAAAGAATAGCTCAGTTTAAGCACACTGAATTCTTTGAGGTTACTAGCCTGGTTTGCATATGCATGTGGCACACAGTACAAGCCGAGTGTGTCGATATTCTTTAAGAGCACGGATTGCTTTACTTGTGCAACAGGGGTAAGCACATAGTGCTGTTCCAGACGCACAGTGCGCCACCCTAATTTCTTTAATCCTGAGTCTGCCCCATTCTTAGTGGGAATGAGATGGAGGAATGCGTATGGGTTCCCCCTTGACTTCGATGGTGCCAAAGCAGACTCTGCTTCGAGTGTCCTCAGTAGCACTGAAAGTTTCTAATGAAGTTCTGGATTGGATGTGGGCAAAAACACCCAAACTGTTTTCTGATGTCTGAGCATAATAGTTCCGTTTGCCAAGCTCAGTTCTAAATCAAGATGGGGGAGGGGGGTTGCCCATCATTAAAAGTAAACAGGTGCGTATGGGGACACTAGAAGAAGAAGAGTTTGGATTTGTACCCCCCCCCCTTTCTCTCCTGTAGGAGACTCAAAGGGGCTTACAATCTCCTTGCCCTTCCCCCCTCACAACAAACACCCTGTGAGGTGGGTGGGGCTGAGAGAGCTCCGAAAAGCTGTGACTAGCCCAGGGGTCTGCAACCTGTGGCTCTCCAGATGTTCATGGACTACAATTCCCATCAGCCCCTGCCAGCATGGCCAATTGGGAATTGTAGTCCATGAACATCTGGAGAGCCACAGGTTGCAGACCCCTGGACTAGCCCAAGGTCACCCAGCTGGTGTGTGTGGGAGTGCACAGGCTAATCTGAATTCCCCAGATAAGCCTCCACAGCTCAAGTGGCAGAGCAGGGAATCAAACCTGGTTCCTCCAGATTAGAATGCACTTGCTCTTAACCACGACGCCATTGCTGCTCCCTAGTGGGGAACAGGGCTGTAATCCAGTTAAGTCTCCTCCATGATTGGTGACGGAGGAAAGAGCCGTCAAGCTGCAGCCCACTTATGGTGACCCCGTAAGCTTTTCACGGCACAAGACGCTCAGCAGCAGTTTGCTGTTGCCTGCCTCTGCGCAGCAGTCCCGGTACCCTTTGGTCGTGTTCCATCCATATACTAATTGGGGCTGAATCTGCTTAGCTTCCGAGATCTAATGAGATGTGCAGGTCAGGGCCCCTACATGATTCATTATATTTTAATTGGTTATGAAATCAATTCAGTTTGCCTGCGTTGACATATGAATGAGAGCAACAGTTTGAAGAAAAGAAGCCTACTTTGTTTTTTAGATTACCCACACACATCTCACAGCAGGCATCCAAGAAAAAGCATCCCTTCTTGTGGAAAGGAGGGGGAGGAATGTTTCCTGTAAGATGGCAACAGCTTCCCTGTGGTTTTTTCTGCAGACTTGTATTGTAAATAATTGCATTTTTATAAACAGCACTGTTCCATAATTAGGGGCGTGCGTGCCTTTTTTTTGTCAAAATAGCTATTAATGTAGCCGATTAATCAAGTTTGTTTTGGTTCATTTTTAATTGCTGTTGTATGTTCATCTTGGGTGCCTAGGAGATTTTTTAGCCGTTCCCCTGAAGAAAATAGATTTTTTGGAGGGTGGAATCTGTGGCATGGTAACCCACCGAAGTCCCTGTCTTCCCAAGGTTCCACCCCCCAATCTCCACGAGTTTCCCAAATGTGGATCTGGCAGCCCCGGTGGTGTGGTGGTTAAGAGTGGTGGACTCTAATCTGTAGAACTGGGTTTGGTTCCCCATACATCAACATGAGCAGCAGACTCCGGTGATTCGCACTGGCTTCCACTGATTGCTGCACTCCTCTTTAATTTTCTTTTTGTTCTCTAATATGACTTAATTTTACTTTTGGATTAGCATAAAAGGTAAGGGAAGTCTAGAATCTAGGTTGGCTGGGCCCTCCCTCCCCTCCCTTGCATGCCACCCCTCACTCTCTCCCCTCCTTCACTTCTCTTCCCTTGCATGGCACCCCTCCCCCTCCCCCTACCTCCCTCCCCTTTCCCTTTGCTAGAGTGGGTGGGTCATATCCAGATGCTGGGCCCGCTCCCTCCCCTCCCTTGCATGTCACCCCTCACTCTCTGTCCCCTCCCTCACTTCTCTTCCCTTGCATGCCTCCCCCTCCGTCCCTTCCCTCTCTCTCCGCTGAATGTGTATGAGAGTAGGTGTGAGGTAGCAGTGGGTGAGGCACAGAGAGTGAAAGGAACCTGCGTGTGAGGGGGGAACCCCACCTGACGTCTCACACGGCAATGTGTGTATGTGTTTCACGTCCACTCGAGTTATTGCCTATGTACTGTTTTCACTGCTCATATCTGGCCATCTGAGCGAACATTCTAAGGCTGTGGTGGCGAACCTTTGGCACTCCAGATGTTATGGACTACAATTCCCATCAGTACCTTACAGCATGGCCAGTTGGCCATTGTAGTCCATAACATCTGGAGTGCCAAAGGTTCGCCACCACTGTTCTAAGGGCACAAACATTCTAAGGGTGACAGTTACACACAGGCAGCTTCATGGCCTGGTGCGCCAGGAAAAAGATGTTTTACCTGGCTCAGGTGTGTTGTCTGACAGTGGGAGGTACGTAAGAACACAGTTGGGGGAATGAGTAAGTGTCTGTGAAATTTGCAGTGCATTTGGGCCAGCAGGTGAGGGGTTATTCTCAAAGCAACAAACCCATGGTTCCAGGAAAAGGCTTTCAAGTCCTTCTGCTCTGGCACTGAAGCTGGATTTAGAAGTGAATCCATCACGCCAAACTCTTTGGAATGATCTAAACATTTATTTAAATTCTTAAACGGAAGCAAAAATTTAGCAGGAGGCAAAAAAACAAAACAAAACCCAGTCCTTGAATGTGGTGATATGTTCAGCTCTCCGAGCTGTTTGTCTGTTTGACGGTGTGTTTGCTTTGTCTGTCTGGGATTTTCTTTTTTCATTTGTCTGGCTGGTTTGACAATGGGTGCCGTGATCCTGACAAATTGCTCTTGTTGCTGTCACTCAGCATTGCACTGCCTTGGCAGCCTTTAAAACTGAAGAAACAAGCCCCATGCTTTTACTGTGATGTTAATTCTGGGTCCCTTTTTTAATGAGGAGAAACGACTGGCTTCTTGGGTAGAGCTGGGATCTGGCGCTAGTGCAGGTGTCCTCTTGTGGAATGGGTAAGGTCTATAGCTCTGCGATAGCTGGAAGGCCCAGGTTTGGATTTTGAAATTAGCCAGGAGCATTCTGAGTTGATCAGTTCCCCCCGTGCTTCTTGATTGCTGGGTTCGAATTTGGCTGGAGGCAGTGTAGGCAGAGGTGACGGGTGAGCTTTGGCTCAGTAAGTTCTTGGCTGTTAGCAACCCTTCAGGTCAACAGCCCAGCAGGGATTTTCCTGGTCAGATAAAGGGCCAACCTTCTTGTGGGAAAAACTGTCTAGTACTGGGAAAGGCTGAGCCCACTCATGCGGGACACATGTCGGTGAGGTCTGAGCTTTATTTTGCCACTTTTTTGAATAGAATTCCAGGTCGCACTTTTTTGAATAGAATTCCAGGTCGCACAGTTCAATTTATATTTCCCGGCTGCTTAAAAACACCACCCCTGATATAACATAGTGTTGCCAGGTTTTTTGTATCAGCTCTTGAAGTACGTTGCAGGATGGTCTGTGCTATAAAACAGGCTTAATAGTTATAGTTTTTTATCTGCTAATTTTACTGTTCTTTTATGATTGGTTTCTTTTTAATATTTTCACTTTTATCTAATTCCTTTTATGTTCTTATACCTTTTGGTTTACCCAGTTTTCTTCTGCCAGTATATTCTGCCAGTATGTTCTTTCAGTTGTATCTTATTTACCTTATGCTGGTCCACGTTTGTAATAAAGATTGATTGATTGGTCGATTCCTCTGGCATTTAACTGTGCATAACTCAGGATACACAGCTGTGTGGATAATAAGTCAGCGAAGTAGTGCGGACAGGCAAAGTAAACATTCCACTTGGGCTTCTTCAAGATGTATGCCCCAAGCACCAACTCAGATGTGTTACTCAGTGAGTGTGAATATCCCAAAGCAGAAGAATGGCAACTTATCCTGATAGGAGTAGTGTCTATGCTCCATCCTCCCAGTAAGGGAGAGTCAGCATAATGTAATGTTCTGATTGTCAGACTAGGATCCATGAGACCCAGGTTTGATTCCCCCATTCTGCCATAAAAGCTTGCAGGGAGACCATGAGACAATCACTTTCTCTCTGCCTAACTTACCCCACAGAGTTGTTGGTCAGGCAAAACAGAAGAGGAGAAGATGATCTAAGCTGCTGTGGATCTCTATTGTGGAGAAAAGCTCCATACATATATCTTAAAAAATAAATAATCACAACAACCCCGATGGCAGATCTTGGTATGCCGTTAAAAGGGTGCCAAACTGTTAGTTAATTAATTTATGATTTTGTTTATCACCATGGAGACATGAACATACATGAAGATGAATCAGACCATTGGTTCATGGAGGCTAGTATTGTCTGTTCAGACTGGCAGTGGCTCTCAGTTAGAGGCAGTGCCGGATTTAGATGAAGAGAGGCCCTAGGCTATTCCACTTGTGAGGCCCCTCCCAATCCTTAACCCTAACCCACCCTCACAACTAGAGACAGATGGAGCCCACAGAATGAGGTGTACTTCAGTGAAATCCTAAAAGGACAAAATCAATACAGAAATTAGTGCCAGTGTCAAATTATTGGCTTAAGACAATATTATTCTGAAAAGGAGTGCAAGGAAAATTACTGAAGGGTTGTTTAGAGACTACAGTGTGTTATGCCAGCATGTGTAAGAAAGGTCAATGACAATGTCAAAAATATTACATACCTTGGTTGGAGGCCCCCTAGATTTTGAAACCCTAGATTTCAACCTGGCAAGCCTCTAGGTAAATCCGGCACTAGGCAGAGGCCTCTGACATAAATAGGTCTTTGTGGGCTCACCTACAGGCCAGTGATAGCAAGGTGACACTCCTTTTATCTCCACCAGTATCCCTTTGCATAAGGTTGAGTCTATTGCCAAAAAAGCTGATGAAAGGACTGAAGTGGCCGTAACCTTCCAGAGAGATGGGGTATTGAGGAAATGCTGTTCCAGGGAGCATAATGTGGGTTCAAACATGGAGAGACTGCCCTTGAGATATGAGGTTAGCTCGTCCAGAGAACTGGCCCTCGATAGGGCTTTTTACTTCCGCATTGGTAGTTTCATCTTTGACAGGTAGAAGGCCCTGGAAAAGATCAAGTAAAGATCTGCTCTAAGATTTTGTTTGTTTATTTTGTAGGATTGTCCTCTGGGCTGCTTAGCAGCCAAGTTCATTCCTTGAGCTCTCCCTATTCCACATTATAGGACAGAACAAAACTTGATAAGGTATTTCAGGATATTTTCCATTACCCGAAAGCAGCTCTTGTTAAAGAAAAGACCATAAAGTTTTTAATGGCTATTCTGTTGCTGCTTTTAGGAGGGTTTTTGATATTCTGCCAGGTTGTCTTTTTAAAAGATTTCTTCCTCTCTTGCTATATAACGACTGTATTCTCTTTTTTTAATTTTCAACATCCTGTTGTAAATTGCCCTTTTGAAACAGGGGAAAGGGGGAATCTGGAACAGTAATCCAGTTCAGTACCACTCCAGCCTGAACTCATTGATATCAATGAGCTTAAACTGCAGTAGTTGTGCGTAAGATTGGACTCTAAATCTGCTCAGGGGAGGCATCCATGTATATTTACCCATCTCTTATGTGTCTTCCCAGTGCAGGGAATCCTGAAAGACCACTGAGAGTGAAGGAGTGGTGAGAGAATGAAGAAGCCAACTGAGCAGGAGAAGCATGAGGTGGCTGCGTGTTGCTCGATTTAACGGGCTGTGGCTGATGGTCTCATGGGCATCATCGGTATTGGTGCTGACTTTGGGGTGCTGGGGGTTGGCCACCGCGGGTGCCACGCTGCACGAACAACATGCCTCCGCGGGCACCGCAGCCGCCACCACCTCCAGCCAAGTGCCACTGGACTGGCTGCTCACTGACAGAGGACCATTCCACCGAGCCCCAGAATATGCTGACTTCATGGACCGCTATCGGCAGGGTTTCACCACCAGGTACAGGATCTACAGGTAAGCCTGAGAGGCGGGAGAAGGGCTGCAGAAGCATGCCAGACTGCTTTGGGAGGGGAAGAGCCAAGGTGGACCTGCCAATGGATGCCTGCGGAGTAGGGCTGCCATTTCTGGGGGGAAAGGGGGCACAGAGGAAATCCTGCCACCATTTCCCATTGGCCATCCTCACTCTGGCAAGCAGTGAGGGGGAAATGTGGGGGGCAGAATGGTGCCTTGTAACATCATGACATCATTTCCGGGCCCATACATGGAAGTGATATCATGCTATAGAGTTTTAGGTCAATCGTAGCATGTCCAGCCATGTTACATGGCTAGAAATACATCATGATATTGCAAGATGCTGATCCTGGAGCCTCCACCTTCCAAAGATTCCTGAGAATTCGGGTTGCCAGCTCCGGGTTGGGAACTCTCCGGGTTGGGAACGTGGACATTTTGGGGTGGAGCCTGAGGGGGAAGGGATCAATGGAATATAATGCTAAAGAGTCCACCTTCCAAAGCGACCATTTTCTCCAGGTGAACTGATCTTTGTTGCCTGAAGATCAGTTGTAATAGAGGGCGATTTCCAGCCACCACTTGGGGGTTGACAATCCTATTGAGAATGCCTGGAGCATGGTATAGCTTCAGTACAGATTGAAGCTGGTTAAACAGCCATGCCCTTCTTTATTGGAATAGGAGAGTCCTCTTCCTTACCTGGGACACCTGCACGGGTATCAGAAAAGAGCTCGCTGTCATAATTAGAGGATTACAAATGGCCTGGACCTCAACTTAATGAAAAGATTTCTACTCCTTCAAGGGGTATTTTTGGGTAGAAGGTGAAATGAGTAGCATGGTTGATTAATGATCTGCTAAGGAAGTCTGGATATTTTGGTACTGGGCAGGAAATACCAACTATTTTTCTGTTAGGGCAAAGATCTCTGTTGGAGAATTCTCAACATTTTGCTTTACTGAATTCCCAAGATTCTCTGGGCGAAGCAATTAAAGTTAGTGGTATAAAAACAGGATAGCTTTGCAGTGTGGATCCATATCCCATAGCTGTTTGTGTGGATTGGTGACAAAAGGGCCTAAGCATGGATCCGGCAGGCTTGGATCAATATTAAAAATGATGGAGTGGAAGACTAGCGGCTCTGTCCTGTGAGGCACCCTCCACTGTAAAGTTTCCTGCCTAAATCCATCCATCCATCCATCCATCCATCCATCCATCCATCCATCCATCCATCCATCCATCCATCCATCCATCCATCCATCCATCCATCCATCCATCCATCCATCCATCCATCCATCCATCCATCCATCCATCCATCCATCCATCCATCCATCCATCCATCCATCCATCCATCTTACAGTCCTAGACCAGCATAAGGTAGATAAGTTACAAGCAATTAAAAAATTACAAAATATTAAACCAATAACTACATTTAAAAGAATCTGCTGTAAAAAAATGCAAACCCAAGAAAAGCATAGGAACATAAAGAAAATGGGATAAGAACATATATATTAAAAGGAAACAAAAAACGTTGAAGCTAAAAAGGGGGTGAGCAAATTGAACAATGGAATTGTCAGGTAGAAGACTAAAACTATCAAATAAAATTGTTTTTAGTGTTAAGGCGCCATCTGAAATTTGACTTTATTTCAGTTTTATGTATTTACTAATCATACTGTTATAATGTATTTTACTTACGTTGTTAGCCACCCTGAGCCTTTTGGGGATAGGGCAGGGTACAAATTAAAATTGAAATGAAAATGAAATGAAATCATAGTACTCTCTAGTATGACAACTTTAATATTAATTAAGCCTGATTTATAGCAGCCACCCTATGACAAATTTCAAGTGCTGCTACACAAATCCTGACAATAGTGTATATTATATCAGGATTGGTATCTGTGAACAGCCAGGAATTACAAAATTGTTTTGTATGACCTGGAAATCTGTGCAGCAGTGGCAAAATAAAACAGTATGTATATTTTTATAGTACTGACTTTGGAGAAAGGCATGTTCTGTTGTTTCTGTGTGTTCAGATTCACAGTGATATTGTCTTTCTGGATAAGGATTCTTCCTGTATCTTCCATCAAGGACAGCTGAAGGGAGGTCATGGCATCATGCTAAGTAAAAGCCTTCCAAAGTTTAAGTACTTCAAGATTAGTTAACTTCCCCATAAGAGAGGTAGAGTACCTGCTGGATTCACTAGTGATGCAGGTTGGAGATCTGGCTAGATCCAGTTGGTGCCCTATGTCTGCTTCACACTGTTTAATGGCTTCTTTGGCCTTTGTTCATAACCCACGCTGAGTTAAAGTTGTGGTGAAAAAAAATCCAGAGATAAGATTTTAGATACAACTTCCATTCATCAAAATAAATACAAAATGTGCAGGAAAGTCATGTTGACCTCATGTTGCTTCTTTTCATACAGCAGAATTTCTTAGTGGATTGTACCCGGTGCTTGTTTGCATGCACATGCGCAGGAGGCACTGGACTCTGATGAATTATCGTAGGAGCCAGGCATGGCTTGAAAGTACATCTGGCTAAAGTAAAGCAGCCCTAATTCTGAGTGCTAGGTGAATAGAAGACCACTTGGCTATCCCATGTACAGTGCCTTGAGCACCCTGAAAGAAAAGTGAGACGTCAGTATAATAAATATACAGCGGAATCATTGAGACTATCTTTCTACTTGTCATGTATATATGTTACAGTGAATGCTCATACGGTCTGTGCACATAATGTATTCTCTATTTTTCTTTGTCTGCACATTGAGTAATTCTTAGGTTACATTTAAAGCATATTCAGATGATCCGATCCTCACATATATCTAGGTACTTCCCTGGATGCTCCATCCCACCTGCCCCATAGATAAACATGTGGAAATCCTTGCTCACCATATAGAGGGATGTTGGTTTTGGGATACTGAGGGCTTTTACACATGTGTGGTGTCCTTTGCGTTAAGCATATATTCCATTTGGGTTTGATTGTCGGTTATGCACCTTTTCCCCCTGTGACAAATGCCCATATTTGGGAAGTGGTTTCCAGTGGGAGACGGTCCTGAAAGAGATAAGTCCTGCCCAGTCCTGATTGGCTGGAGGAAATTGCCAGGGAGAAGAAAAGGAGGCAGCTGGAGTGCTGAGGGTTCTTTTTCCTTGGTTCGTGCTTGGACCAAGATCCAAAGCAGAGAGAGCAGATCAGGAAAAGAGTTCTGTCGCTGCTTGTGTGTTCTGACAAGAAGTCAGATTGCTCTAGTCAGGGTGTGGAGGCTTGGTAGAGTGTGAGGGAAAGCCCTGGGGTTGGTGGAAGGTGAATCCGCCACTCAGGTGCTTGGCAGCTTGGCTGTCCAGACTAGTGTCTGTCCAACCCCAGTTCAAAGCCCAGTCAGGAGAAGACCAGTCCATAAAGGGGGCAGTTAGGCCCTAACAGGGGACTGCAAGGGAAGGTGGCGAGTGTTGAGCCAGAGTCCTTCCAGTCTTAAGACTTGGGTGGTTGTGTGAACTAGAAAGGGTGTGGATCAGAGAGAATCTAGTGTCTCTGTGTGTAGCAATTAAAAGCTGAAACCTCTGTGAGAGAAAGCTGAAGTAAAATAGAACCTGTGTGTAGGAGAAAGCTTAAGAACCAGAACCTCTTTAAGAGAAGAAATATATTGGCCACCTGCGTGTGACCAAATGGAAAACTTTATTGTAACTGACTGAGTAACCTCGCAAGTAGAAGCTGTTTACTTTCTGTAATCAACAAGCGTTTAAAACCTCTCAAGTCAACTGAGAAGCCTTCATTGCTAGTAAAATAAATTTTACAAATTCTGTTTCACAATACCTGAAGTTCCAGTCTACTTTTTCAGTGTGCCTACAAAGGGAGGTGTCTGTCAGCATATGGGCCAACATTCTCTCATACAGAGTTTCCCCTCCATTTTTTTTGTCAGAGCTTCCTTCTTTTATTTCTCTGGGGGAAAGTTGGAGTGAGACAGACTCCAAAAAGGGAGTCTGAGCTTCCACACCCTGTTACACCCCCTCTCTGGAAGTCATCTCACCCTCAGATCAGAGAATGTCTGCCGTTTCCAAGACCTGCTTAAGTGCAACGTTTTCTCTACCGTTGCAGCAAAAGAGAAGGAAGTCCATGTGTGTTTGGCTTTCTTTGGGTTTTCTTGCTCCTCCCTGCCTTTCCCCACCCACACCACAGCAGTTCCTCCTACTCTTCAGGCTATCATTTCAAAATTGATCTCCTTGATCTCAGATTGCAAATGCCTTAGCAGACCAGGTGCTCAGGAGCAGCAGCAGCAGAAGGCCATTGCTTTCACATCCTGCATGTAAGCTCCCAAAGGCACCTGGTGGGCCACTGCGAGTAGCAGAATGCTGGACTAGATGGACTCTGGTCTGATCCAGCAGGCTAGTTCTTATGTTCTTATGTTCTTAAAATGATCAGACGGACTTTCTTTTTTAAAAACACTGAAGGTCTATCGCTGGATCAGTGAGGGTCTTCTTCCTTGGGGCATTCACTCCACCCAACTCTTGGCCTGGTGGGCAAGCTAAGCATCACCTACTTCAGGACTCTATCCCCTCCCTGAAAGTTTGCATTCAGCCCCTACAGTGGGGCTCCTCCCAGAGTCTGAGAATCATTCCCGTAATAAACAAAAGGAATAGAAAAGACAGTCATTGAAGACATTTGGGAACAAAGGAGACTGCATTCAGTTGGAGTGGAGGGAGAGATTTAAACCTGGCTCATAGAACATCACACTAGGAGGGATATTTGCCCATCTCTAATTTAGTACAAGGAAGTTCTGGAATACAGCTGGATCAGGGCTTGCCTTGAGTAGATTTCAGGCTACTTAACTATGAAGAATCGTCATAAATACTTCAATAGCTGTTGTCAGAGTAAATGAGCAAAGCCTGCTTTATGAGGCAGGATCAGCGGTTCATTTCTTTCTTTTGAAATGTGCTGTAGTTGTTTGCTTACTTACTCACTGGGCTTGCTTGCTTTGGCACGCTGAAAAGGAGCTGCCCACGCATCCAAATGGGATTCAAAAAGCAGACGGTTTAGATTCTCAAACCCATGGGGGATAGGGGGGAAAAAAGCTGGCGAGTTGTGCTACGATTATCATTTCCCTCCAAGGAGGGATTTGAGAAATTCACTATTACTCTAGTGTCATTCGCACCTCCCTGATATTTATTGCGACGGTTGTTTGTGGAGTTGGCTGCTTCTCCGGCTTCCCAAGGGACATCAGTCTTGCAAAGGCTTCGTCTGAAATAAGCATCAGTGTGTGATTCCCCCTGCCCCACTCAGCCAACTTAGGGTTCCTTCAAAGGACTGATGTTCTTGGCTTGAGCTATGGGGATCAGGAAAGTCAGAGTCTGGAGGAGATGATGTTATGGTTGGGGTATTTGCAACATATGGACCAGCTAGAAGCAGAGTAGTTAGCACTGCAGCAAACTGATATCAAAATAATGAATGACATACTTTTGTAATCCTTTTTAAAATTTTATATAGTGGAATTGCTGGAGTTGCGTTTTTTTAAATGGGAGGAGAAATGCTGGATCGGATGATTAGGTCTGGCTTGACAAGCGGCAGGAGGTTTGGTAGGGCAGGGATATGGAGGGTGGCTGTCAGCTGATAGCTTAGCATCACTTCTGGGGAAACGTGGAAGTGAATCCGTGCATCTCTGGGAATGGTTAAAAAAATCTATGATTTTACCATAGAGTTTTAGTCAATTCCTAGGGAGGTGTAACGTCACTTCCAGATTTTCCCAGAAGTGATGTCATGCTGTTAGCTTGTGACAATTATTTTATTTTTCTTTCACTACTGCTCTGAGTGGCAGTGAGGAGTACCACCCCACCAGCTTCTGACGGCCCTAGTACAGGGGCTCTTTAAACCCTTTTCCTGTCACTGTACTGATAATTACCACCCCAAGCTTTTTTAAAACCCCACTTGGGGAAAAATAATGCTTTCCTGAGTGTAGCTTGTCCCCATTGGGGCTGAGAGCATCACTGTATGCATGTGATTTTCAGCAGGAAAACAAGGGGAAAGAGTTACATTCTCCTTTCCTCGCCCTTGCACTGGAATTCCCTTTAAATTACAACCCTAGGCACTCCATTATTGGTAAAAAATAAAATGTAGATTTAAGAGTTGTAATTCATAATCGGCTTCAGTCCAAGGTTTCAGATCCGGCTTTGAGGGACCCCAGCTAACCGTACTTAGTTCTGACAATCACTCAACCCCAGATGAATTAAGTCAAAGTTATGTTTGAAGTTAGCAAATGTGCATTTTTGCCCTAAGAGTCTGAGTTATTAAATATTATGCTACAAATGTTTTTAGTGTTCATATGTAAGCTAAGCTCTTCTGGAGACAAGCAGAGAGTGCTGGGAGGGATTACACGAACAAGCAGGGAAAGGGGAGACTGTTGCTGCCTTCCTCTGTTTATCTGAATTCTCCTTTAGCAATTAATTTGGCTGGTTCATCCCCTTCTTAGCCTTCAGGTGATAGGAGATAAGCAGACAGCCCAGAGAGCATTTTGCCTGCAGTCTGTACTGGCCTTCTTGGCATGTCTTATGAGCAGCTACTTGACATGATAAAGGTAATGTCAGTCTCCAAGAAACAAATCTTTTCTATGATCAAGAAAGTTGACTCGCTACAGCTTCTTTTAGCCAAATGTGGAATTAGGGATGCCTGAATGAATTTCTGAGTGATGTTAAGGAGAGACCATCATCTGCTTGTGCTTGGGTTTGGCACCTTCCAAAATGAAACAGTTTTAAAAACTGAATCTGTTGCATTTTATAAATTCAGAGACCCACTTTGGGAACTGCTTTAGTAAAAAAAAAAAGTGGATTACAAACAACATGTTTGACAAATGTACACGGAAAGGTTGTATCTAGCTTCACCTTACAGCAATGGCGTAGCACTAATGGAGAAGGGGGCGCAACACCCTGGGCAGTGCAGAAGTGGGGGTGTGGCTGGGCTGTGGAGGGGCGCAGGGCGCGTGCGTGCCCTGGGTGCAGTTTCCCCTTGCTCCGGCCCTACCTTAAAGTGAGACTAGGGTTCCTTGTGGGGAAAGGCCATAGCTTAATAGTAGCATGCACGTTTTTCATGCAGAATGTCCCAGGTTTAATCCCTGTCATCCCTAAAGATAAAGTTATCTTTATTGACCTATGCCAGTGATGTGACATCATGACGTTTACTAGGCAGACTGTTTTTACAGGGGTGGTTTGCCATTGCCTTCCCCAGTCATCTACAATTAACCCCCAGTAAACTGGGTACTAATTTATTGCCCTCAGAAGGACGGAAGGCTGAGTCAGCTTTGAGACAGCTACCTAAAATTGACTTCCATCGGAATTGAACTCATGTTGTAAACAGAGCTTTGTCTTCAGTACTGGCATTTCTAGCAAAAGGATTTTCAGGTAGCAAGTCTGGGAATGCCTACTGCTAGATTCCTTGGAGAACAGCTGTTGCCAATTGGAGGAAACAGTATGGTGTAATGCTGGACTTGGGCTGAGATCTGGGTTCAAATTCCCACTGTACTATCAAGTTCACTGGGTGACATGAGCCTGTCATTCTGTCTCAGCCTAACCTACCTTTCAGGTGAGAGTAAATTGGGAAAAGGCGAATTATGTAAGTCACTGTAAGCTCCTTGGGGGAAGAATGGGGTAAAAATGTACTACATAGATAAGACAGATGGAACAAGGTACATTCAAAGCAGGAACAAGACGGACAAGCCTAAATGGATCAGTTCTGGGGTTCAGCAACAGCGACCCAGCTTTCCATGCAGAAGGCATTCAGTTCCTGGTATTTCACCCTATTGAAAGATCAGGTAGATGTGCAAGACCTCTGTCTGACTGAATCTGGTGCATTTTACAGATGTTCTGCTAGTGCAGGGGTCTGAAACCTGCGGCTCTGCAGATGTTCATGGACTACAATTCCCATCAGCCCCTGCCAGCATGGCCAATTGGCAGGGGCTGCTGGGATTTGTAGTTCATGAACACCTGGAGAGCTGCAGGTTGCAGACCCCTGTGCTAATGGGAGTAGACAACACAGACCTCAACAGACCAATGCCTTGTCTCAATATAAGGCCACTCCACGTGTTTGATTCAAGCTACATGCAGTCAAAATCCAAGCAAAATGAGTTCCAGGTTGGACATAATGCCTTTAGTTGCCAAGGCTTTGCAGCAAATTTTGAAATTCATTCTATTTATAGGCTTTGGCTTCTAAATTCAGGATAAAATTTTAAAAGAGTATCATATTTTCCTCTCTTGGAGAAGACACAGCGTAACTATGGCCAGTCTGAGGTTGAAGCAGCAGAAGGAGGCCAGACAGCTGGAGTGTTTTGATCTTTGATCACAGTGGGTTTCACGGGCAGTGGGAAGGATTATCATTAGGCAAATGACACTTTGCATGTCAATTGCTCCGGGAGTTACCAAGTGTTTTTAGGAGTGTAGCCACTTTTCTTCGTTGCTTGCACCAAGATAAGAGTTTATTAATGGGTGATTTCCATGCCAAGTGGTGTCGATTTAACATTATCCTATCATTGAATCAGTAAATTTTAATCAGACAGAATCTCTGTATATCAAGGGACATTTTTCCAGTAGAGAAGCTGTGGAATGTCCTTTCCCTCCCTTTGAGGGGAGAAAAATTCACGCTGAATCTGTCAAGTGTTGACCATGGGGTAAGAGAAATTTTATTCATTATGCAGAAAGAGGTGGTAGACAGCAGAGATGAATTCTTGACTTCAGGATGCAGGTGGAAGCTGGGGAAATCACATTTTTTAAATGCTCCTCACTGTCAAATACTCTTTGCATGTAGTAAATGACCACATCAGCAGGAGGGATACATTAAACCTGTCTTCCTGTTGTGCTAGCTTAATGCACATGAGCTTATTTTAATGCTGATTTTGAGCATTCAAAAATACCATTTCTCCTGCTCCTACCTGCATCCTGAAATGGTGCAGTGCAGAATTCATCCCACACTTATTCTGCATAATGTGTCAATCACTCACATGTGTGACCAGCAGTTAAAATGTGTTAACAGCTTCCACTGAAGAGCACTGGGCTTGAGGTAATGCGGGATGACATTAGAACACAAGAAGAGAACTGAGGCGTACTTACCAGATGACCTTTTTCATGGGGACTGTCCCAGTTTTCTTATTCTTGTTCCTGTTTCTTTCTCTGGGAGATGTTAAACATTTCAGAGTGAGTAGCTAGAGCTGTCATTCTTCAGGATTTACTTCCCTTCCCAGACTCCCTAGAGCTCAGCTCAGGGTTCTCACCAAACCATGATTCAACTACTGTTAGTCCAATTATCTCAAGGTGGTCCATTCCACTAACTGTGGCTAGTTAGAATTTGTCAAACCAGAATCTGCTGGTGGTTTACTAACCCCTTGTTGATCTTTACTATGGTTTTGTGTGCAATGGTTAAGCACAGGCATTTTGGCTTAATTCTGGCTTGCGTTCTGGTAATGTCCTCCCAGGAAGATAAACCTAGCACTTGTCGAGCCAAACCAGGATCTACATGGTCTCACTTGGTGAGTGAACTGAGCTTAAGAAAAAGTCTTGGAGGGTGGTGGAGGAACCATAGCTATGATCCTTGCTATAATCATTAGGGTGTTCCTGTTTGTTTCCATTGGCTCTGGTGGGAAACCCACATCTGACTGTCACCTTCTTCCCCTATCCAACTGGGACAAAATTTCCAGGGAACAGCCCCAAGCTAGCCTGATCTTGTCAGATCTCAGAAGCTTAGCTGGGTCAACCCTATTTAGTATTTGAATGAGCATCCTCCATGGAGCACAGGAGTATGATTCAGAGGTGGGCCGTGGCAACCCACCTTCAGATGTCCCTTGTCTTGAAAATCCTACAGGGTTGCCTTAAATCATCTGTGACTTGACGGCACCAAAAAAATAAATAAATCTTCTCCTTCTCTTAACCCAGGGGATTTCCCCATACCAAATTTCAGGCAAGTCAGCATCCTTGATTAAGATGCAATTACTGTTCCCACTTATTGGCAGTCCAGAAGGTGATTGGCACAAATAATGTATAACAATGGGGGAACCCTGACCTCAAGTAGCTCCCCAAAGACGCTGTTTGTGCTGTTGATGAAAGAGGATAAGTAGCTTGCCCATATGGTGCCTGTATTTTTCTCCCAGCAGGGAAAATAGTAACTGGGAGGCCGTTTGAGATGGGGAAATCAATGTGGAAGGAAGCGTTAACCCGTTCACCCCACAGTTCTGATTGGAATTGGTTCTCTTGTGGGTGCAATTTTGGAATAAAAAATGTACAGGTCTTCTAGCGCCTCCTCCAGCATGACCCATAAAAGCCAATTATAGTAATAGCAGTTCTGCACTCCTCTGGGCTAGTCTCATGGGATGTAATAGATATGATATGTATTGCTTATGATCTTGTGTTGCTTTCTGGAGCAGGGGACAGAACAATGGGTAGCTAAAGGGAGTCATCTGTCATATGTGCAGGCACAAGACTCACAGAAGTGGGTAGAGTTTTACTGAGGTCCTGGTTTATTTATTAGTTAAACTTGTTATACCGCCAACCCCCGAAGAGCTCTGGCTGAAGATCCTGCCTTTTTTTTGTTAAGTTTCTCTCCTGCTGTTGTGAAGCTGTTGTGGGTCCACTGAAGAAGAAGGGTTGGTTTTTCTACCCCACTTTTCTCTATCTTTAAGGAGCTTCAAATCGGCTTAAAATTGCCTTCCCTTCCCCTCCCCACAACAGACACCTCTGTCTGTCTGTCTGTCTGTCTGTCTGTCTGTCTGTCTGTCTGTCTGTCTGTCTATCAAATTTTAAAACCGCCCACCCCCGAAGGGCTCTGGGCGGTGTACACCAGGCCAAAACAATATTTCACACAGTGGCCAAAGACAACATTACACATCATAAAATAACTTAAATTAAGCTAAAAACAGTTCACAAATTCATAAAACCTAGTAGCATCAGTACAGTACAATACAGTACAACAGGATTATAAGAGTGTAAGGTAGGAGGGGTTGAGAGAGTTCTGAGAGAACTGTGACTACCCAAGGCCACCCAGCAGGCATCATGTGGAGGAGTGGGGAATCACACGCCATTCTCCAGATTACAGTCTATTGCCCTTAACCACTGTACCACACTTGCGGCAAGAATGACTGAGAAAGTTGTGGAGGCAAAACTGCTGCACTGAGTCCTTGTGGGTGAGGATTGCAGCCAGTCTCCATAGAGTTTAAATGTCATTAAAGGTTTCAATTCAATTCCATAGAGAACACAGGATTCTTGTCTCAGGGCTCTTGCTCGGGCATCGATTCAGAGAAAGGAGTCAGACGGTACATGTCTCCTTCTTTCCCTCTCCAATCTGACCTTTCAGGCACACAGCCAGGCTGTGGGGAAATCTTCTAGGGCCTCTGCTTCCCAGACTTTGCCAACTTCCGGCTTTCTCTGCACATCCCTCCTGATCATCCTGTGTCTGCAGGGGCCATGTCTGTGTCCTCTGATAATGGAGCCAGCACCTCTCTGATGTCATTTCCTGGGACAGGTAGAGCTGTACTTCCTTGTTTGTGGCTATCAGCGCCTGCCACACCCCACAGTCTTGACTCTTAACCCCACGTTAATCTTTTCTTTTTCTTTTCCTCTCTTTCTTGATGTCCCCATTGTCCTTCCTTGCCTTTTCCTTCAGCTCAATCTCTCCCTATTTTTCTCTCCTTCACTGCCTTGGCAATTAGCAAAGCACATAGGCGCTTAGGACTAACGTTTTAATGAACCATACGTGTACATGTGTGGATGCTGGTTTCAGTAAAGCTTTGCTTCAGGGTTAATTTCTTCTCTTCCACTTCCATAGCCTCCCCAAATCATTGCTCTTTTCTTTATGAAATCTTGACACTCTGAAGACAAAAGGGTCAGAGGCCATTGCTCTGCAAAGATTTGGTTTTTAGCAGTTAGGGGACCCCAACTGCCAATAAAATGCAAATTTAAAGGAGAGCAGAATTAAGTGTGTGAATATTTCAGACTGTGGAGATATTGCTCTGGACATCTGGAGGAACTGGCCTTTGTGTAGAATAAGGCAAAATAAGAATAAGTGATTCTTATTTGAGTGGCAGGATTTGTAAGCGTTTGAGTGAACGGAGACAGTAGCAGAAAGAAGCCATGTCACCTATATTCCCTTGGTCCCTATTTACTAGGGTGATGTCTCTTTCCTCTGTGACATCTCCCTGGTCAGTCACTGTCCCTTTTGGTTTCTGTTTCTGCTTTTTGGAAATACCACTTTTCTCACGTTGTTATATCAAAGAAATGTGCAGTAGTGAGAACTGGCTGCAATTATATTGTTTTGGGTATGTTTTTTTAAAAAAAATCTATTGCATTGACCATTCTGAAGGAGAATATGTTTACTAAGAGGGTTTTTCAGATTTTCCTAAAATGTGCCATTCCCTTCCCTCAATTCGGTTCTTATTGTACTGTGGTTGTGGAGGGGGCATGCCCCTGGTAGACCATCTGGTTTGCATGCAGGTGATCCCAGGCCCAACAGCCAGCAGCTCCAGTTAAAGAAATAGCAGGTTTTGGAACTATGGTTGCTACCCTCCAGGTAGGAGCTGGAGATCTCCTGGAATTAGAACTGATCTCCAGACTACATTAAATTGCATATTTGTCTGTTTTTTATTTAAAACATTTATTCCAACTGGGGAAAAGATGGCTGCTTTGGAAGGTGGATGGCATGGCACGATACCCTACCGAGGTCCCTTCCCTAAACTTGGACCCCACCCTCAAAGCTCCAGGTATTTCTGGACCCAGTGTCGGCAACCCTAGTTGGGAGAGTTTGTGAAGAGTTGCTGGCAGACAGAATAGCTAGATGGTCCTATGGCTCGCTTTAGTATAAGTGTCAAGTCCCAGTTCAAACAATGACTCACTTTCAGACTTCAAGGAGTTTGTTGGATACTTGGGCATGAAAGGCAAAGAAAGTTCTCACGAGTTCCCGCCAGAACAAGTGATAATACAAAGCAGTCAGGTACACCCCCGCAGAAACCAAACTTCAACAGAACACAGACAGTTCTCAAGGCTGAGAATAAGATTAGCGCAAAGCAGCTGAGGCTCACTCCAGAACTTCCCCTCCCAAGAGAAAGGCATCCTGACAATAAAGCAGCTCCAGAAGTTCATGTGATGGTTTAATGAGATCTTTGTTTACCACACCTGAGGTATATTTGGTTTTATATTCTACTCTGTCTGCAATCTTCAGTTGGGGTAGATGATACTTCTTTTTCTTGTACATTCTCACAAACTTTCTGTGTGTGTGGGGGGGGGGGCGGGGTGCACAGTGTCATCAGACAAACTTACAGAAACCCCTCACAGGGTTTTCAAGGCAAGTAGGAACAGAGGTGGCGTCTTCCTGGCCTCTGCATGGCAACCCTAGATTTCTTTGTTGATCTTCCATCAAAGTACCATCCAGGGCTTCCACTGTTTCGTTTCTGAGATCTAACGGGATTGCTCTAGCCTGGGTCATCCAGATTACGGCATTTGGCCGTATATGTCATCGTTATTGCTGTATTAAATTGGGAAGAGAGACTGTGAGCTAGCCACTTCTCCAGTATAACCAAAGGAGTCTAGGAGTTGAACCTCAGGATTTGTTTCTTCTTTACCTTTCGAATTTTGAGAAGTGGGTGCAACCACAAAATTGCTGTCATGGAGGCATGGTGACCACAAAAGTTTGGGAAGCTATAAAAATGTGTGGCCATGGCCTGGCATCTGGTGGTGCTCCTTAGTGATGGTGTGACATCACTTCCTGAGAAAACCTGGAAGCTATGTCACACCTCTCTAGGAATTGCCAGAAACTCTATGGTAAATGCACAGAGTTCCCAGCACTTTCTAGAGCAGACTGATGTCACTTCTGGGTTTTCCCTGGAAGTGATATTATGCCATCTCCAAAGGCTATTTTTTACATTATTTTTCTCTTGCTTCAGGAGTGTCAGTGCAGGGGAACTGGGGGCATTGGATCCCCTACCCTTGGCAGGAAGCTGAGAATCCTACCCAAGCTCCTCATTGGAATGATTCTGGCATGCAGAGTCCCAACTTGTCTGATACTCCTTTTTTCCGCTCTGTGAAACACATTGATTGGGTCTCCTCCACTTGTACAGGTCTCCTTGCATGGTGTCTTGTTCCTTCATAGAATCATAGTTGGAAGAGACCCCAGCAGCCATCAAGTCCAACCCCCTGCAATGCAGGAAGACACAATCAAAGTACTTCCTTGTGTTTTGTGTACCAACAGTCTGCTGCTGTACTATAGGAGGGTCACCATCCTGCAGGTATGTGGCTGGGCTCATGGTCGTCCCCACCCACACCAGTCTACCCCTCAGTCACCTGCCTTACTCTGGCTAATGAGCTGGCTGTCAATGAAGACACGCTTGATAATGCTCAGGTGACTGGCACCTCTCCAAATGGACATTCATTTATCCTGCCAAGAGTTCTTTTTCGCTCCAGGCTTCTCCTCATTCACTTGTTTGCGTAGGTGGATGTGATTTGGCGGTCTTTGCTGATTTCTGGTGGATGGGTAGGTGGATGAAGGGAGGCGTCACAGGTCATGATGGACGAGCTTCGGCTGAGTTTGAAACCTGGCAGTTTTTCACGCTCCTTGCTTACAAGCTGCCTCGTTCTAATCAGCGCTGTCAATTTTTCATTTTAATGAGCATCATCAAGGCCCACCTAATTATTCCTGAAAGAATTGTGTGCCGCGTTCCACCACCCCTCCCATTCCAAAGGTGGGTTGGGAAAATGTAAACAGGAAAGAAAACAGGATTAAAATGACAAACGATTTCACTGGCGTCAGAGTCTTTGCTCTGTCTCTTGTTCTCTCTGGGCCTGGGATTTGAGAGAGTTGGTTTTCTCTTTCCTCCACTTTCCTTCACCTGGATCCCTTTCCACTGTGGGGACTCCCAGTTCCCCTGACAGAGCAGGAACAGGAAGAAGAAACCCTGACTGTTTTTGCATGGCAAAATTGTACCAATGTTAGCATGGGGAATATCCCAGTGCAGACTGGAAGTCCTTGAAGCTGCACTGGGTCTGCCCCTGCGTTGTACCACCATTTTCCCTTTTCCCCATGGCTTTCAAAAAAGGCCAAATTGGAGGTTCTTATGAAATACCCCAGTGTGACTCTGCTTGCCCCGTGTGCTTCTGCTGCCGTGCAAAACACCTCGGCAACAAAACAGGGGCCATTTTTTCCGCCTCACCACTCTGGCCTGCCCCACCAGTCAATAGGCACACCCTGCTTTTCCGACTGAAATTCTCATGTGTGAGAGAGAATCGGCGCTCTGCCATGTGCAGCGCCTGCACACCCTGCTTTTCTGACTGAAATCCTTGTGTGTGAGAGAGAATCGGCGCTCTGCCGTTTCCAGCGCCCATACACACAGTTTTTCTGACTCCAAATCCTTGTGTGTGAGAGAGAGAATCGGTGCCTTGCCGTTCGTGATGCCTCCACACCCCACTTTTCTGACTAAGATCCATGGTTTATCCTGGGGTTTTTTCCACTGCAATAAAAGCCATGTCTCTTATCAACAGGGAAGACATTTTGGGTTCAGAGTAATCTAAAACTAAACTAGTGAAAGTGAGTGGGGGAATGGGGGGGAGAATCAGCCAATCAGAATGCGAGAAATGGAGGTTATTTGCGCATGCGCGGAAGAGCTTGTGGAAGAGCTTGTGGTGCAAATGGGAAAGCCCTAAGCTTGTGCTGGGGCATCACGCACCAGTCCTGCCTTAACTCCGAGGAAGAACCGGGGAGCCGAGCAGAATCAGAAAAAGGGGAGAAAGCGCTATGGCCCATAAGATCCAGGATCTACCACAGGGCATTTTGACTCTGCAAAAAAGGCCCCTGTGGGAGAAAACACTGATTGCTTTGGGACTACTCCAAACCACTACAGATTTATTTAAATGTTTGTTAAACTTTTTTTGTGAACAATTGTAACAGTTCAAAGAGCTTTGCAGTCTTTACCTTTGCAGTCTTTACCAATCCCATGTTATCAATTTCCACCTCAATGCCCCCTTGATTTCTACAGTAGCTGACTTCGTGGTGAGCATATCCAAAGACTGATGACAAGGATATTAAATGATGTTCTTTTGCATGTTTCCATTTTTCTGTCGACAGTTTATTTATTTGTTTAGAACATTTTAATGTCAGCTTTCCACCCAATCAGAGTCCACAAGGTGCTGAACATTAAAACATTTAAACAATTCAAATACAGTTAAAAGTATAAAATTCAGTAAAGGTTTGCTCATTAGAACATCAGCTGTGCGGTGGGAGTGTTGAAGTGAGAGCCAGTCAGCATGCCTGGACATAGGGGGATGCTATATCTCTCTAAGTGTCCGTTATCTCTTGGTGGGATGTTCCTCTCTTTGTTTGTACCTGGGAGCTGCCCTCTGACCCCTCCTCCTGCTCCCTCAGTAGCCATTGTTCTTTGTCCAGGCTGACCAGACGTCCCGCTTTTGGTGGGACAGTCCCGCCTTCAAACAATTTGTCCCGCGTCCCGCGGGTT
Organism: Sphaerodactylus townsendi; assembly: GCF_021028975.2. Lineage (NCBI taxonomy): Eukaryota > Metazoa > Chordata > Lepidosauria > Squamata > Sphaerodactylidae > Sphaerodactylus > Sphaerodactylus townsendi. The sequence continues at coordinate 27,271,196 of NC_059429.1, forward strand.
ATTTAAATTGTCCCAATTTTTGGGAGGCTGCCGCACTGCCTTCTGGGGCGCAAGGTAGTGCGGCAGCCTCCCCGGCTACAAAGCACGGTGTCAGACAAGCCGCACTGCCTTCTTGGGTTGCCGCTTGTCCGGCCAAGTGGGAAATGGCAGCCCCAGAAGGTGCAGTGCGCCCCTGCAGCTGCCAGGCCAAGGTAATGGCCGCCTACCCCCCGTCCCGGTTCACAAAGGTGACCATCTGGTCACCTTATCTTTGTCCCACTTTCCACATGGACCTGCCTGTAGAAACAAATATTCCATACTTATACTCACATGAAGCCACAATATGTGGCCATGTGTCTTGGAAAGTATGCTCTTTACCTTAGAATTTCTATCTTTCTTTCAACTGCAACAAGAATGTGAACAGAATCTACTTGAACAAATGTTAAGTTTTACCTTTTGGGCATTCGCTCCTTGGGAGGACGGATTTCTACTGCACTCAACAGCACGTTTCCATGACAGGGCAAACTCTGCTACTTTCACCAATATATCCAACAGGGGTGTGTGGCCAGTGGTTGGATTCAAATAATTTAACAACTGGTTGTTTACAAGCACCATTTTAACAACTGGTTCTGCCGAAGTGGTGCAAACCTGCTGAATCCCACCACTGTGTGTGGCCCTTTTTTCCTGGGCTGTGATGACATCCCTTCTGGGGCAATTTGGTGCAACCTTAACATTTTGGCTGAAAGCTAGATCACCTTGGTGACATGATGATATAGAAGAAGAAGAAGAGTTTGGATCTATATCCCCCCTTTCTCTCCTGCAGGAGACTCAAGGGGCTTACAATCTCCTTGCCCTTCTCCCCTCACAACAAACACCCTGTGAGGTAGGTGGGGCTGAGAGAGCTCCGAGAAGCTGTGACTAGCCCAAGGTCACCCAGCTGGCGTGTGTGGGAGTGTACAGGCTAATCTGAATTCCCCAGATAAGCCTCCACAGCTCAGGCGGCAGAGCTGGGAATCAAACCCGGTTCCTCCAGATTAGATACACCAGCTCTTAACCTCCTACTCCACTGCTGCTTCTGGTCACCCCGGGCATGAAGTTACTGTCGCGCTGGTGATGTCAGTGTGTTGCCAACAAAGACCCACCAGACTGGGTGAGTCTTCTGCTGTCAACTTTGAACTGGCAGCCCTGATCTGAACATAGAAGCAATGGTCGCCTGTCATAGCTGAATTCAGGGCTTGAGCAATGATTTCTTCTGTTGTCCCTCTTCTCGCTAACCTCACCAGGCTTGTCCTGTACACCTCTAAGCAGGGTTTTCTTGATTACCCAGAATCAACTGCAATGCAGCATGTGAGCGGCAGCACCCTGACTCTTTTAGGGCCTCACGCAGGCCTTCTGGAGCCTCAGCTGGAGAGGAAGAGAGACTTCTTCAATCCAACTCCTCCTGGCTGTTCTCTCTCTGTATTTATTTAAAATATTTATATCCCAGCTGTTCTTCCAGTCAAGGAAGTTTAAAGCTGCTCTCGCCTAAAATAAGCAGAGTACACATGCTTATTTAAAGCAAACAAAATGATAAAGCAGCCACTAGACAGCCTGTGTATCTAAACTCTAGCTACAAGGAGGGGATTTTTATATTTCACTTCATTTATACCCTGACCTTCTCCCCAAAGGAGACCGGAAGTGACTTACATCATTCTTCTCACCTCTACTTGATCCTCACAATGACAGGCCTTTGAGGTAAGTTAGACTGAGAGAGAGACTGGCTCAAGGTCACCTAGCAACCTTTCATGGTGGAGCAGGGATTTAAACCTGGGTTGCCCAGGTCCTACCCTGACTCTCTAACCACTACACCATAGTGACCCCATCAAGGTAGCCAGACCTACAGTCTGAAGTGGTGCAGCCCAGACACAAGTTGATCATCTCAGGGAGAGCTAGGCCAAAGAAGGGGCATCCAGGGCAGATCTTGAGTATCAGACACAAAAAAGGAGCCTCTATGCTCTATTAAGCCATTTTCCACAGTCAAGATTAGAGGGAGGGATGAGAGGGAAAGAAACAGGGAAGAAATGGGCTTTGGATATGCAATCCTCATGAGGGTCTAACGACCTTCTGACACGATAAAGTTGTTACAAGTTGATATTGCTTTGCAAAGCATTCGTTTATCATAGAACTAGCAATAAAGCCCGTTGTGGGGGAAAGTACAATGGGCTCTAGAAAACAATGGTAGTGCTTAGTGGGCCCTGCTTGATGGGCTCTGCCCCAGGGGCAGAGCGAGGGGGGACTGCACCCGAGGCACGTGTGCGCCCTGCACCCCTGCCACGCCCCTCCTCACCCTCCCCAGAATGCCCTTGCCACGCCTCCACAAGGGCGCATGCCCAGTGCATCACACACACACACACACACACACAAACACACACGCCCCCTTGATGCTATACTACTGCTCTGCCCCCCTCTTCCTCTCTGGCTCTGCTTTTCCTCAGCACACACAGGCATTGGTCATACCTCTTTCTCCTGAGCGCTGCTGTCCCCACCCCACCCCGGGTGTGACTGGAAAGGCAGACAGGCAGGCAAATGGGGCTGGGTTGGGTTGGGCTGGGCTATTGTTTTCTTTTTAAATATATATATTTCCCACAGAGAGTTAAAACTATTAAAAATGACTGAAGAAAAAAAGGACAGATACAAACAATGATGATAATACTACATGGATCTGCAATAATAGTTATTTGACTTAATTAATCATTTTAATGGTTATTATACTGAAGAAAAGCTTAACCTTGACCGTTTCTAAACAATCTAATTAGTGTTAACTGTGTTGATAATTATTACAGTTTAAAAAGGATTTGATGGTAAACACAAATAAACTTAAGCACATGAACTATAACATCCTGGTAACAGTTCATATGCCAGACTGGGGCTATTCATTTTATAATATGTATTACTGAACTGGGCTACTGTTTTCCAAGGAGTCCTTACCGCTGTTGCCACCGCTACTGCTTGTAAGGCTGCTTCCAGCCACCGAGGTACTTCTGCTGGTGCTGCCGCCACTTGCCTCCCTTCCCTTGTGCCAGTACTGTTTCCTTGCGGCTACTGAATCTCAGCTAGAAAACTTTTGTTGGTGATGATTCACTTTTTAAAGAGCTGCACAGGCCTGCCCTCTCCACTCGTGCTCCTGCATAGCTCTTTAAAAAGTGAGTTGTCGCCACTATGCCTTGCCTGTTATATAATAGGACAGTGGTGGCGAACCTATGGCACGGGTGCCAGAGGTGGCACTCAGAGCCTTCTCTGTGGGTACGTGTGCACAGAGTTCGTCATGGGGGGGGGGGCATAGGTAACCCTGTTAAGTGCTGTTAAACCCCACTGATTTTCATGGGAAGAACTGAAGCACAATCCTTTACCTGGGAGTAAGCTCGGTTGCTGGCAACAGGGCTTACTTCTAAACCCTCCTTACTTCTAAACCCTTCTTACTTCTAAGCCCTCCTAGGGTTGTGATTCACCCATTGGAAGAGTTGCTCGGTTGCTTCAAAGCAAAGCCACTGACTACCACCAAGCTTACTCCCGAGTAATGCATGCCTTGGAGCCAACCTTTTTTTCTAAACTAAAACCTCGGTATTCGGGTTAAATTGCCGTGTTGGCACTTTGCGATAAATAAGTGGATTTTGGGTTGCAGTTTGGGCACTCGGTCTCGAAAAGGTTCACCATCACTGTAATAGAATGACAAGCCAACTCTCACCACAAGAGGGCATATTCAAAATTAAATAAAACTACCTGGTTGAGAATTTTTTGTGTTAAAAATAAACATGACAATTGAAATTTGATTTGTGCAGACAACAGTTCGATTACATACAGCCATTGTTGGCTAAAGTATTTGGAACATTTTAGTTAAAAGAAAGAAGGTGAGATGGTGTAAAAGTTTATAAAATTATGCACTGTGTGGAGAAGTGAATGGAGTAAAACTTTTATCCCTGTTGCATAGTACTAGAATTCAGTACTAATGAAATTTATAGTAGATTTCAGAGGAGGAAGAGGGACCCAAAGCAGTTCTTCACACAGTATATCATCATCATAATCATCTACATTTAAATATAATATAATAAAATAATATTATTTGCGCTACCATTAGCTCAGATGACTTGAAAATAGAATTGGATCATCCCTAGTGGATAGGTTTAGGAACAGCTACCGATTATAGCAACCAAATGGAACCTCCATCTTTAGAGGCAGTGTATCTTTAAATTCTAGTTTCTTGGACCCAACCATTATGGTATTTTGTTGCCAGGTCAAGACAGAGATGGATCAGGATGGAACAACCATTGTCAGGATCACTTGGAGGATCTGGGTGCTGGGACACCCTGAAGCAGAACCTGCCTTTATACTGTAGGACTGTAGTGGCGAACCTATGGCACTCCAGCTGTTCATAGACTACAACTCCCATCAGCCCCTGCCATAGGTTCGCCACCTGCTGTAGGACTTTGTATCATCCTGTGCCAGATCACTCATTGTTTTACAGTTCCAGCTTGCCCCCAATAATCTCTTGGCTCTCCTTGATCTTGCCTGGTTGCAAATACTTTCAGGTCAGACTTGGTGTTGGGAGTTTCCAGATGGGACAGATGTTGAACATTCTTCATGAGATGTGTTTTGATAGAACTTTGTAGCTGCTCTACCACATTAATCTCAATGTCTGGCCAAGGGCCTCTGTTTATGGATAATGGCACTGGCCGAGCTTGCCATTTTGCAGTCTTGACTCTGGCTCCGTTTTCCAGGGCTAAATGGATACAGCTCAGTATACTTTGGCTAGAGTCAAGTGTGTATCCAGTTTAGTTCTCGGGGCCAGAATCTGAAGGGCCATAATACCCTGTTTCCCCTAATATAAGACATCCCCGAAAAATAAGACATAGTAGAGGTTTTGCTGAAGTGCGAAATATAAGGCATCCCCTGAAAGTAAGACATAGCAAAGTTTTTGTTTGGAAGCATGCCCGATGAACAGAACACAGAAAAATAAGACATCCCCTGAAAATAAGACATAGCGCATCTTTGGGAGCAAAAATTAATATAAGACACTGCCTTATATTTGGAGAAACACGGTAGCTATGCGTGATGTCAAAGCAGCAAGAATTTACCAATGAGAAAGGGAGTAAACTCTTATCAAACCAAGAGTTTGGAGTTGCAGCGAATTGGAGTTGGAGATTCTTCAGAGATGAGATGTCCTCCAGACCAGAAAAGATCAGTTCTAGGAATTGAGGCATCCAAACAAAAATGTTACAGGCTGCATCTCCCGGTTTCCATGGCCTATCTCCACTTTCTGGAGGGTATTTTTTTTTTACTTTGCGGGCTTCCTACACTGTGGGAAAGCCCTTTGGAGGGGCAGGGCAGAGTCACGGCAGTGCCATCCCTGCCCTTCAGCCTTGTTTGGATTGGGCTGTTAGTCTTTTGGGTCCGAGAATAAAGGTCTCCAGTCACTATATGGTTCAAGGACGAGGGAAATAAAAGGGTGTGCCCCCATGATCAGAAGTTTGAGAAATGCTGGTGCTGGGTTTGTTTTGCGATCTTGCGTCTGAGCCTCGGCTCAGCTTTCTCTGCTTTGCTTCACATTTGGCCAGGTCCAAACCCCAGCCTGGCAGTTGCGTGGGTGGCAGGCCTGCACCTCCTGGAACTCCGCATCCGGCTGGTTTTTGCCAACCATCCGTTACTCCCCAGCTTCTCCTCCATCTTTTCCAATCAGACTTAATTAAAGTGTTTGCAAGCCACAGCCTGGTTTTAATTACAGTGAAATTGTCAAGATTAGAATGAAATTGGCCAATCATTGTTTACAGGGGCATTGTTAGGGGAACGCAGCAGGCTGCTGGAAATCGTTTCTGCGCCAAGACTGTAGCAAAGGCATCGCAGTGTGTGCGGAATTTGCGAGCCCCATTATGTGAGGGGTCTGCTTGGCACAGATAGTATGATTGACTTTGCAGGCTGCAGATGTTAAGCCCGTATAAAATTTCCCAGTGCCAGCAGATGCTTGCCAACCTGTTTATTCATGGGTTATCCAGCTCAACACAAAGGCTGTCCTGGTGGATATCCAGCAATGTGGACGTGTGTGTGTGTGTGTGTGTGTGTGTGTGTGTGTGTGTGTGTGTGTACGCATACATACAGAGCTCACGGAGGCATGAGTGATGTGTTTCTCCCCTTCATATACTCACAAAAATCCCATTCTATAAATTAAGCTGTGACTGGCACAAGATCCACCGATTCACATGTTGCATAGTCCCCAGGGTGGGTCTGGAGTTCCCTCCCATGGACATTCATGAGTTGTCAGTTAACCTCAGTTCTTCTGTGTGTAATGCCTGGTTTATATTGTGATTGTGGGGGGGTGTGTGTGGAAAAAAGGACTTTACCCTACCTCCACCATTTTCTGCACTGCTTGGCCTGCTAAGGAAACCCATGTGTGTTCCTGAGGGTTTTTCCAGTAGCCAGTGGCAAAGATGCAATGGGGCGGGGGATGGCACCGTGCCCTGGGCACATGCCATTGGCATCACGTGGGAGTGGAAAATCGCCCCCAGACCCCCCTTCCTGGGGGAGGGGCATAAGCATGGGCGGGGCACACTGGGTGAGGCAGGCGGGTCGTGCCCCGGGCGCAGTTCCCTCTCCTTCCGTCCCTGCCAGTAGCCCATCCCTTCTCAGGTTAGGCAAATGGAGTAGAAGAATATTGAAGACTTAGTTGAATGCATGCCCAAGCCAAAGCCAAATTGTGCACAGGCATTAAGGAGAATCACAACTCATGTGCCTGCGACACAGGACACAGGGTGGGAACGTTTGGACCAACTTGCATACTCTGTAATGTGTGAGGAGGGTCTTGAGCTCCGTTCTTCTCAATCATCTACCCTAACCAGTGCGCCACCCTGACTTTAGTTCAAAAGAAGCTATTTATGTACCTGTTGCCATGTGCAGAGGAGGATGGGTCTCTGTTCCTTGAATTGTCGAGCATAATAATGGTGGAGTTTGTTGTAAGAAAAGCTTGGGTTTGTCCAGGTCACCACAGCCAAAGTGTGGCTTCCATGTTCATTGCAGTACTCCCCAACTGTGCAGGGGTGGGGGGGGGGGGAAAGGCAAATTAACCGAACAGACCCCACTCCCGATGACATGATGAGGACTAAGTGTGGTCCAGGAGTTTTGGGATGCTGCAGATGATGGAGAGTCACTTAAAGAAGGTCAGAGGGAGATGCGGGAATTGGTCCGCTCAAACCCTCCTCATCGTGAGAGAATCATGCCAACACTCCATTAGGATCCTGAAGAAGTTCACCCGATAATGAATGACAAAAAAGTGATTGCTCAGATTTCTGTTCTTTGGAAAGGTCAAGTAATAAAAGAAATGCCCATTTTTCCTCTTCTCATTTGAATTGCCTACTTTTCTTGTACAGCCCACGTCTTGCCAGATTGCTTTTTTCATGACTTGGGCTTGAGATGGTTGTACTGCAGGTGGGCATAGACATTTTTAAAAAAATTTTTTTGTTACGATTGGAACTTGATTTTTTAAAAAACTTTATCATTAGCTTCATTAGATTTTATAAACTTTATCATGATCATGAGCAAGGTTCTGGAGAGGTAGCATACAAAACCTTCTAAATGAAGATATATTTATAAGAGGGAAAGGCCACACACACACACACACACACACACGCACGCACGCACGCACGCACGCACGCACGCACGCACGCACACACACACACACACACACAGCCTCTGCTGACCCAGACTTAAAACAGGCACAAATGTGAGGCTCTTGTGTCCATGCTTGAGATACAATCCCAAACAATTGGTCCAGTCCTTTATGAGTTCCAAGAATCTCAGTCTACATCTGACCAGCCATTCTTTTGGGTTCCTTCTTAATTATCACAAGAATAAAATGGGAGAGTTGGATGACACAAGCCATGTTGAGCTCCTTGAAAGAAAGAACTACAGAACAAACCAGTGATCATTTCAAGACTTTTTCCTCACCAGTGTCCACCAGCTAACTTCCCCCCAGGGGTCTGCAACCTGTGGTTCTACAGATGTTCATGGACTACAATTCCCATCATTCCCAATTGGCCATGCTGGCAGGGGCTGATGGGAATTGTAGTCCATGGACATCTGTAGAGCCACAGGTTGCAGACCCCTGCCCTAGATTCTGCCATTCAAATACTTTACGCAAACTACAGTTTTTGTGAACCTTTACTTAAGCCACCTTCAACTAAGAAATTTTTTGTTTGCTCAAAAGAAATAGAGCTGCAAAAGAACCCATTGCAAGAGAGAAGGTTCTGGTGGATTGGGCCCTTATTTTGCCTCCTCGGGATCAGCTGTTAATCAAAACACTAGACCAGACTCCTGTGTCTTTAAAAACAACATCAAAGGCAGATATTCTACCTTTCCGACCTGCCCAGTTCCAGCTGTCTCCTCAGGTCATTCTAGAATGTGTTTTACTTTACCTTTGCTGTGTCTGCTTCTCCTGCAGAGAATTTGCTCGCTGGAAGGTGAACAACTTGGCGCTGGAAAGGAAAGATTTCTTCAGCTTGCCTCTGCCCCTGGCTCCAGAATTCATCCGCAACATTCGCCTCATGGGGCGCCGGCCCAGCCTCCAACAGATAACCGAGACCCTGATCAAGAAGTACGGGACCCATTTCCTGCTCTCTGCCACTCTGGGAGGTGAGTGCTGTGCCTTCTGTCCCCACAAGCTTGCTTGGTTGAACCCACACACCATATCCCCAGCTGGCATCTCATAGCCCTGAGCTGCACCAGCTGAGCGCTCTGGTGAGGTGTTTTATTTTTATACATACATATATCATATTTTCCTGTCTAAGGCCAACATCTGGAAGCTTGCTGGAATGGGGACAACTTTGCTAGTGTGACAGCTGTGAGACTTCAGGCTGTCTTGTGAAGTTGGCCCTTGCTTGCGGGAAGTCCGTGCTGCAGGGAAATAGTGACAGCCAAGCTGCAAGCACGCGTCCGGAAATATAAGTAGGGTTGTAACGGGCATGGAGAAAAAATGTCCTCTCCCTTTCAATAGAACTTTAGTAGGATGATACTTCCCAGGTTGGGAGGGAAGGCAGCAGGGTGGAGTTGGAGCTGGACAAATCTCTGCAGCTGAGCAGGGTCAGTACTTGGATGGGAGACCACCAAGGAAGACTCTGCAGTGGAAGGCAAACAATTCCTGCCTCTCACTTGCCTGGAAAACCCCTTGCTGGGGTTGCTGTTAGTCAGCTGTGACTTGATGGCACTTACATTCGTATTTACTAGGTGAGGTTATTTACCTTTATGCCCTACAACAGGGGTCTACAACCTGTAGCTCTCCAGATGTTCATGGACTACAATCCCCATCAGCCCCTGGCCATGCTGGCAGGGGCTGATGGGAATTGTAATCCATGAACATCTGGAGAGTCACAGGTTGCAGACCCCTGCCCTACAAGCTTCAGGTGGAAGGAGGTTTAGTGTTCCTCTTCTCTGGTAGTGGAAAGAGGGTTCACTCTAGGACATTTTGCTCTTGGCTTGTTGGCAGTCCTAAACATAAGTTGTGGTGAAACTTACATGTTTTGTACTTTAAACTTGCAGTGTGCTCACCTATGGCCAGAAACGGATCCCATTTATCTGTCTGCCATGTTTTTATCTCACTCCTTCCTCCAAGAAGGATCCTGGTTCTCTTTTGCTCCATTTCAGCCTCACAATGACTTTGCAAGGTCTGAGAGGGAGTGACTGCCCCCAAGGTCTCCCAATGATCCTCTGTAGCAGAGTGGGGGCTCGAAACTGGGTCTCCAGTGTGGTGTAGTATTTAAGAGTGGTGGAGTCTAATCTGGAGATCTGGTTTTGATCCCCCACTCCTCTGCATGAGAGGTGGACTCAAATCTGGTGAACCAGGTTTCTTTTCCCTACTCTGACATATGAAGCCTGCTGGGTGATCTTGGGCTGCTAGCCACAGTTCTCTGCAAACTCTCTCAGGCCCACCAACCTCACAAGGTGTTCTGTTGTGGGGATAGGAAGGGACGAACTTTGTAAGTTACTTGGCGACTTCTTATGGTTGAGAAAAGTGGGGTATAAATCCAAACTCTTCTTCTCCTTCTTCCAACATCCGTGTTTGGCTCTTTAACCACTGCGCTACACTGTGCTGAAGAATTATTGAGGTGATAACGGAGCTGAAGGCCCAGCAGTAATGGCGCCACGTGCTGGTTTGGCGTTGCATACAGCAACATCCCCTTGGTTCCAAGCATGGAACTCTCTAGTCATGGTGCCATACCTCTATCACACCCCTTAGCTGCCTTCCTGAAAAACCACCCAGGTAGCCAGGCTGCCTCTGAATTGCTGGTGATGTCCAGTCCATTCCAATAGCCAGTGCCTCCCATCACTCTTAACTAATTTTTTCTGTCTGACTCCCTTCAAAATTCCTCCTCTGTCCTGTTATCTACATAAGGATTGTCTCTTGTTATTCTAAGGATACACAAAACAAAAGTGGAAAAAAATGTGACATTAAAAAATGACAATGTTCAGAACCCAGAGAAGAGATGTTTCAGTCTTACCAGGCTGCTTTTCTAAAAGTCGTCACTCTGTAGCAAAAGAACTTCAAAGGAAGAATCCACTGTGAAATTACTGGACTGGAATTCATTAGTTTGGCATTGTCTATCAAGGACTTAACAAAGATTTGAGATTCCTCAGTCATTCCTGGCATTAGCCAACTTATCAAAACAAGGGGAATTATGTTATAAAGAGCCGTTGCTACTGTAAATGGGGTCTGCATTTACATACAACCCACTCTGTGCACTAGGGGAAAGCAGAGGTGTATGGCCTTTCGGTCACTTTGTTATGTGACAAAGTGGCATGTGCCCCAGCCGCACACCCCTGAGCCCTGCCCCCACCTTCCGTGCAGACCAAGGGGATGCCTCCCCAGGCCCAGGGAATGGCAGGACCCAGCTTGCAGGGAAGCAGGGCAAGGCGGGGGGTGCCCGGAGAAGGTGTTGTCCCCAGGTGCCATTTCCACCCAATACACCTCTGGACAAAAGCCGCTTCTAGCACAAAATCTTGTTAACCTTTAAATTATCAGAAGACTCCTTTTTTATTTGGTGGGGAGGCGGTGTGCTGCAAAAGATTAACATACTTACCTCACCTAAAATCGAAACGTAGTTTGGAATACATGCAGAGGAAGTAAACAATATTTAGGCAAGGGTAGGTGAATGCATGCAAATTTGGTGCACAGGTAGGTTGTGGTACCAGCTGAGCCTGAGGCTCAGGGTCTCACTATCTTATGAGAACTGTGGCAAGAATGCTGGACCCCTTTTTCCAGAGTTCTCCAAAACCTGACACAGTGCTTATCATGCCAGCAATAATTGGTGTGGAGGACGTGTTGTTATTGATTAAAACCATAGATCAAGGAAAGGCTTCGAGTAGCAGTATGGATTTTTCGAAACCCGTGAGTCATGTCCCTTAACAGCCACGGAGCAAGCTTGCTGGGCACTCGAAGACAAATGGTGACATTTCATTGCACAAGTGACCGGATGGTTAAAAGATTGCCTTCCCGCTTGCTGTGCTCCTTCCTCTGCCTTCCCTTCCCAATTAATTCAAATGCCGCCTTTAATTTGTTTGTTTGTTTTTAGTTCATTAGAGTTAACGGAATGTTAAAAGATTATTCCTGCAGGGTGAGGGCAGTGGCTTGGCAGTCAAGTGTCTGCTTTGTATTCAGAAGGTCTCCAGTTTGAGCCTGAGCATTTCCAGTGAAAAGAATAATGTAGTCAGTGATGTGAAAGACTGAGACGCTGAAGAGCTTCTGCCAGTCGGTGTAGCAATACTGACCTTGATTGAAAATGGATCAAGAAGTACCGTATATGCTCGCCTATAAGTCGACCCGAATATAAGTCGAGGCAGCTAATTTTACCACAAAAACCTGGGAAAACTTATGGACTCGAGTATAAGACTAGGGTGGGAAATGCAGCAGCTACTGGTAAATTTCAAAAATAAAAATAGATACCAATAAAAAAATGTTTTTGAATATTTATTTCAAAGAAAAACAGTATGGCATCAACAATAACTTTAAAAGTTCTGAAGTGGAATATATAACTCTCACAGACAGTATCTCTTCAGACTTTCATAGGGAAGATGCTCAACAAGATCCCCCTTTTAAAAAGTCCCTACAGGTTCTCCTTCAACACGGATAGCTTATCATTACACAGTGAAGATGCTTGTGTGGTAATGGCAGCCACTGCCCCAAAGCAAGTATTTATTGCAGGTCTGCAAGCTCAGCCGTATAAGTCGAGGGGGGCTTTTTTCAGCACAAAAAATGTGCTGAAAAAGTAGACTTATACACGAGTATATAAGGTAGGTAATGTGAAGGACCTCCACCTGAGATTCTGGGGTGCTGCTGCCTGTCAGAGTAGGCAGTATTGACCTTGATAGATGACTGCTGTAACTCAGTATAAGGTATCTCTTATGCATGCTTTTATGTATGTTGGATTGTGGGGTATGTTCTGAAGTGTAGAGATACTCCATTGGGCAGGTCTTGAGCTGTGTTGTTCTCTCTAGTGACTCTAGTATGTAAGTTGCAAGTCATCTTGACAGCAACTGAGTGACACAGGTGTTAAGTCGCCTTTCCTGGGCTCTGATCTGTAGTACTGTCAGTTCATTCCCAAGACGCTTTGAAACGGCTGCTTGTCCATCCCATTAAGGATTGTGCATTGCTGAATGTATCGTGCTATTTTTACTGACAAATGAATCTGGTTGAGGTGTCTAGGTAAGAAATCAAGGAAAGGCCAGAGAATAGCCTTGGTTCACTGTCTACAGCTAGCCTCACCAGTAGGCAAATTGGAGATACTAGCAGGTACACTTATTTGGCAAACGAAAGGAATAGATGAGGCAAAGGATCTGTGCAGCCATAATGGCCCAGAGGAAAACCCCCAAGCAAAAGCCAGGTAAATACAATCTACTCCAGCAAAAATTACACAAAAGAATGTGAGCTCTTGAGTTGTGCAGCTAAAAATACCACAGTGGGAAATGGGGGAAGGCTTCTGGGTGCCAAGCAGGTCCTTTCTGCATCTTGTAGCCCTCCCTGCTCCAGGCTACAGCCCTCAGACTAAGAGCCAAAGGTCACAAGACCTATGGTCACAAGCCTCTTTGGCCCACAGCTCTGGGCAACTCTAGGCCATACTTCCCTTTGAGCAAAGAGGAGAACAGCAAAATGTCATTGGGCTGCTTCTAGCCAGCTATCTAGCAAGTAGAATCTTCCTTAATTCTTTTCCTGAGAGAGACTGGATACTAAACAAAGACCCCTCCCCCCCCCACACACACACACATATACACACATCTGGTATAGAATTCTCTGCAAACCTAAATGGGTGCTCGGTGGAACAGGTGTCAGGTTACCAACTCCACTGCCTAAGAAGGTGAGATCATGTCAGTTCCCATTTGCAAATTTTTAAAAAGACCATATGTTAGAGACACACCGATCCCTTTAAAGAAGTGTGATAGTTGTCATAGCAACAAAGGAGGAGGATATGGGCTATATCCTGGCTATATCCACCAACTCTTCTCTCAACAGACTTTTCACCATCCAAGGAAGCCTTTCTCGACGGGGCAAAATAAGGTCTACTTGAGGAAGTTTTTCTCCCTTGAAGAAGACTTAGCAGAAGAGAGTCATAGGATTTAACATAGTAAGAGGGAATCACAGGATCTAATTCTATGTATCGGTAGTGCACTACATACAGAGTCAGTGGATATGGTGGTAAAAAGTACTCTGGGACAAGTTCAGGAACCCTGGGGGTGGGGGTTAGATTTTGGCTGCATGCTTTCTTTGATGTCAAAGCTAATGGTCTGAGGAGGGAATTACTGGCTGTGTGAGCCTGGTGACAGTAGATGCCAATCAAGTGTCCCATTTGATATAAATCCTCCTTACAGTGTACCTGAAGGCAGGCATCAGGTTTTTCTTTTGTACTATCATTTTAACCCTCAATCCACCCATCCAGTCTGAGCAGCTGTCTGGAAACCCACTGTGGACATTGATTGGCATTACCTGAGGGACCCAAGTCAAACTGACTAATGGAGATATGGGTGAAGAAGGCCCACTGGACCTGAAAACAAACTGTTGACAAAGTATTGTCAGAGGCTTTCATGGCCAAAATCAACTGGTGGTTGTGGGTTTCCTGGGCTGTGTGGCCATGGTCTTGTAGTTTTTGCTACTGACATTTCACCAGAATCTATGGCTGGTATCTTCATAAGCATGTCATGGTAAGATGGGCTTGTCTGTGTGGCACTGTGTGGAGTGATTCTGTGGTGAGGTGTATGTTTTCTCCACCTCACAGGGGGGAAGGAGAGGTTAGGTGCATTAGCATGTGTCCAGGTGGAGTTTAGTTGCAGTTGTATTAGAATGTCTCTGGTGTTTTGTTTCGGTGTTTTTTAGTAATGGTAGCCAGGTTTTGTTGATTTTCAGACTCTTCTTTTTGTTGAAAAAAGTTTTCAGTGGCTTCACGATGTAGGTGAGACATAGTAGCTATTGTCATATTGTGTTGACAAATAGGGATTTGAAACCCCAGAAATGATGGTTTATGTGCAAGGAGTGGTGGGTGGTATTACTTATAGGGTGATGATAAAAAGTTCAGTCTTTTACTGAGCTCCCCCATATACCTGTGTTGGATCTTTTCATTATTCTGACAAACTGATGTACTACCAAACCCTCCAAAGGGTAACTGGGCTTTGTACGCATGGATTGCCCATATGAAAGGGGTCAGAGCAAATGCTGCATCTCAATTCTTTGCAGGAGAAGAGTCCCTGACAATTTTTGTGGACAAGCGGAAGCTCAGTCGGAAAGCAGAAGCTGGAATCCCGGGAGGAAGTGGAGGAACCAACGCCACAGTCTCCTTGGAAACGCTGCACCAACTGGCAGCCTCATACTTCATTGACCGTGAGAGCACACTACGGCGGCTCCACCACATCCAGATAGCGACAGCAGCCATCAAGGTAACCCCATAGGCAAGCGACAGACTGTTTTGTGATCTACCTGCTGCAGGAGGAACATATTTGCAAGTGAGAGGCTTTACCCCATTCATTCCTCCTCCCATTGGCTTGATAGTGTAGTTGCTACTTCTCAGTCTCTGCTGATTTTATGTATCATTCTCAATCCTAGCCCCACCGGGAGTCTGTGGCTTTTGCATTGAAAAAGCGGCCAGGTGCACAGGTGAGACTCTTTGGCCCAGGCTGAGCTCTTAAAAGGAAAGATTTTTATAAACTACAAGCCAGACTTCAGATGCTAGTCCTCAAGTACATGGAAAAGGTATTTCACAGCACTACAGGGTTTTGCTGAACTGACAAAGAAAATAAAACCCTAACTCTCAGACCTTTATGGCCCCACTGAAGTGGCTTAAAAAGCCATCCCTCTCGTTCCTTCCTGACAGGGGTGTAAATGTAGAAATTAATTCCCTGGTCCACCGTCTGCTCTCTGACACCCATTCCAACCCCTGGTTTCCTATAATCGAAGAAAAATGGCTTCTATTGGACTGTCAGTGGATTCACTTTGCCCTTTGTCCTATTCAGAAGCTTATAGGAAATTAAAAGGTCAACTATTGGATAGAGAGTTCTCTACCCTAATCACCACAGCCAAGAAAACATGCTCCCCCCTGTATTTTTCTCTCCCATTTGAACAGGGCCACTTGGCACACACTCTGCTCAAAGGCCAGGTTTAATGTTATGCCTTCTGCCTTGTTATATGGCAGATTTAACAAGCAAGAAAAGGCTAAAAGATTGTGCCCGTGTAGTGATGGCTCAGTTGAATCTCTGGCCCACCAATTACTACACTGTTTCAGATTCAAGGAAATCAGATCCAAGTATGTGAATCTTACTCCTTTACATTTACCCGATCTCCCCGATTTATTTAGATTACACTACTTGTTGGACAATCCTAATCCTTCTCTCTGTATGGTAGTGGCAGACTTTCTCCAGGAAATTACTAAATGCCAGTAGATTTCCCTCCACTTAACATTTATTTCCTGTACTGTATATGTTTTTTTAATCAGTTTTTTTTACTATTGTTGTACTGTTGTCTATGCCAATAAAGGCTTGCTTGCTTGCTTGCTTGCTTGCAGTTAGAGCAACTCTCAGACCTTTATGGTCCCACTGAAATGGTCTAAAAAGCCATCCCTCTCACTCCTTCCTGACAGGGGTGTAAATGTGGAAACTAATTTCCACCCAACCCCAGTTTGTGACCATAGTTTGCTTCCCTAGAAAAAGATTTTTTAAAATTTGACTGCGTGTCTCCTTGATGTGTCTCCAAGATGCCACAAGACATCTTGCTCTTCTCTGTCACAGCAGCCGCTGCCTCCTGTTGATCTCCGAGGGTGATCTTGTGCAGTGTGCGCTGCAGCAGCATATCCACATGGAAAACCCAGAGCCCACTTGCTGAAAAGACTGTGGCCCCTTCCGCACATGCAGAATAATGCACTTTCAATCCACTTTGCGGAATAGCAGCATCTTCTTGCCAACAATTGTGAAAGTGGATCGGAAGTGCATTGTTCTGCATGTTAAGAAGGGGCCTGTGTTTCTTTTGAGTTCCTGCAGCAGTTGGATCCTAGAACATCTATGGTCTGCAACATGAGTGACCAGCAGATCTAGCGCTGGGTTCCCGTTCCCTAGTGTAATATAATCGGAATGCTTTGGAACAGGGACTACATATCACAGTGAAGTGTAGGGCCAGTGTGATGTAGTGGTTAGAGTGTCAGCTAGGATCTGAGAAACCCAGGTTCGAATCTCCACTCTGCCATGGAATCTCACTGCTTGACCTTGGGCCAGTCACACATGCTCAGCCTAAACTACCTCACAGGGCTGTTGTGAGGAAAAATGGAGGACAGAAGAATGCTGTAAGCCACAGGGGAGAAAGACAGGGTATAAATTAATTCTGTGATTCTGTGCAATGGTAGTGGACAATTCTGCCAAGTTACAGCCAATTTATGGCAACCCCGTAGGGTTTTCAATGCAAGGGACAAGGCGAGGTGGTTTGCCATTGCCCGCCTCTGCATGAACTGAGAAAGTTCTGAAAGAACTGTGAGTGGCCTGTGTGGAGGAGTGGGAAACCAAACCTGGTTCTCCAGATTAGAGTCCATTGCTTTTAACCACTGCACCACACTGCCTCTTACCTCTACATAAAACCCCAAAACCTTCTTGGTGGATCTCTCACCCAGGTACTAACCAAGACGGACCTGGCTTAGCTTCTGAGATCTGACAAGATCAGGCTAGCCTGGGGCACCTGTGTAATACATTTAGAAAGGCATTGACTTTGTCTGTGCCAATTAACCACTTGTGCAGAATCAGAAATCAGCTTCATTGGATTAGGAGATCTAGAAGAACCTCAGAGGCATCACCTTTGTGATTGGGAGCGGGGGCAGCCATTTTTGGTGACACTCGGTGCCTGTTCTCAGAATTCCAAAAAATGGCCATGGGTTCCCAAGGTCGGGGCCCTTTGGTCTGCTCTGACTGGCTCTCTGGGGACTCAGACAAGGGTCATTCCTAGACAGGGATTCTTTTTTTCAGTGGAAGATACGAATTGGGTCTTAATGCCAAGCAGAAACACTGGCCCTGAGTCAAGGTCTTCCACAATGATGTATCTTAGCACCAAATCCTATTTGGGTGAGCACCAAATCCCAGGACTCTCTCCACCCCAACCTTAAGAGGCCAGAACATTCATCAGATTTGGAACCAGAAGAGCGATTTGTTTTCCTAAGTCTCCTTTCTTTCATTCAGCACACCCCAGTTTTATTTCCCCCCCCTCTCTCTCTCTCTCTCTCTCTCTCTCTCTCTCTCTCTCTCCCTCCCTCCCTCCCTCCCTCCATATGTCTGGATTTTAATTTGCAGGTTGTTTAAGCGAAGCTGCCCTCCCGGAGGACTGCTCCCCGGCTCTGCAATTATAAACTCATCTCTCGAGTCAGCTTCTTTCCCCACCTGCGCTGCCCCCTCCCCCGGGCCCCCCGCCAAGGGAACAGGAGGGGAGGTCTGGGAGTGAAGCCTGTGTGCTATTTATGGGAAATTGACTGTGCTAATGATGCCGTGCTTTTATCAAGGACTGGAGGCACGGCTGTTCTCTGTCAATAGGCCAATTACCACACAATTATTTCCCCTCCATGTTTGGGAGTAATGTGGCCTTTTGCATTGTCTCAGGCTCAGAGTGCTCGGCTGTCGTGCGCAGAACACTGCGTCCTCCGGGCCTGCCGTTTCAACACCATCTTTTATTTCGTGGCGTTTCATTTCACTTTGTCTGATTTCAGTGCATGTCTGTCCCCCTCCCCTATTTTGAGGATTGAAAGGATACTTTTGATGTTTGGAGGTGGACAATCTCAACAGCACCCTCTATCCCCACTACTTACAGCAAGGCACAGTTACAGTGCCAGCTGCTGCTCTGGTGTGGTTGCATGGCTTCTATTCACTTCTATTCACTATGATGCGCTTTGAAGAGGAGAACTTTGCTTCACAGTGGATTGGGCCACATGGCTCAGACTACTCTGCGTCCATGCTGTTCCCCCTTGAGAGCCAGCGTGGTGTAGTGGTTAAGAACAAGTGGATTCTAATCTGGAGAACCGGGTTTGATTCCCCACTCTTCCACCTGAGTGGCAGAGGCTTATCTGGTGAACCAGATGTGTTTCCGCACTCTTCCATTCCTGCTGGGTGACCTTGGGCTAGTCACAGTTCTTCGGAACTCTCTCAGCCTCACCTACCTCACAAGGTGTCTGTTGTGGGGAGAGGAAGGGAAAGGAGCTTGTAAGCCATCTTGAGTCTTCTTTCAGGAGAGAAAGGGGGAGTATAAATCCAAACGCCTCCGCCTCCGCCTCCACCCCCGCTGCTGCTGCTGCTGCTGCTGCTGCTGCTGCTGCTGCTTCTTCTTCTTCTTCTTCTTCTTCTTCTTCTTCTTCTTCTTCTTCTTCTTCTTCTTCTTCTTCTTCTTCTTCTTCTTCTTCTTCTTCTTCTTCTTCTTCTTCTTCTTCTTCTTCTTCTTCTTCTTCTTCTTCTTCTTCTTCTTTTTCTTCTTCTCCTCCTCCTCCTCCTCCTCATCATCACCATCACCATCACCATCACCATCACCATCACCATCACCATCACCATCACCATCACCATCACCATCACCATCACCATCACCATCACCATCACCATCACCATCATCACTAGGGTTAGGGACACAGTACCCACAATCTGGAAATCTGCATTTAATGTTTTGACCCTCCCTTCATTCTGAATGTTTTTTTTAAAAAGTATATATTTATGTTATTAAAATATAAAATATGTTGATGTCATCCAATGCTATACATATATTTTGTGCATTTCTGAGTTATAAACTTTTTTTGTGCCACCTGCTGACCTTTGCGTGTTGTCTGCAGCTTCTGCAAAACTCCCCCCCCCTTCCCATTTAATTTATTAGGCCGACCCATGATATATCAAAACCGTGATGGGGGAAAGTTGTGATGTTGAAGGGATAACTGTTTTCGGAAGAATGTGACTCCACTGAGGACCATGCTGTCCAATTTCTGACTGTACCTTGATCCATGTTAGGGCCACCTCTGTGTATAAAATGTTTGGAGTAAAACCATATGAAAATATAAATCAGCATATTCAGAAAACGCCTACACTTGCTTGAACGGTCACACACTCCAAGCCAGCCTGAACAGACAAGGATTTCACAACACAGTTGGATACATTTCTTAAGCACTTTTGTTTTGTTTTTTCCTGACTTCAGTGGAATCTAAGTTTTACATTCATGGGTACAGAAGGGTTCCCCCCCCCCTCTTAAGTTTTATTGGGAAAGGGGTGGTGGAGAGGGAAAGTCCCACTGGGCTCTCAAAAACTGCTCTGAATAGTAAGCAGAATCATGTTGTCCCTTGAAGCTCAAGGAAAGTTTATCCTGGGGGGCTGGAGAGACCTTTATTTTTGCATGAAGCTCAGCTCCCCTCTTCCTCCTATGCCCTCCCTATGCCTTCCACTTGGAATACATTATGCCACCTGTTCAGTTTTGCATGCAGGTGTGTCATTTGCATATTCCAATTGCAGCATTTGAGCTTTCAGGAGTGATTGTGGTAAAAAGGGGGGGAAATGAGGTGGAAGGAAGAGAGGAAAGGAAAGGAAGGGGGAGCGGAAATTGATAGAGAAAGGATGCTAGGGGAGTCGAGATGCTCTTTCAGATGTGGAAGGGCAGGCAGGTTTTCGGAAGGGTTTCAAAGACCTGCTCTTGGGTGCAGTGAAGATGAAACTGAAAACAAAGCACCAGTGTGCTGTAAGACATTTCTCTGTGATTCCTTTTTATACCTCCTATAAAGCTTTCTGGCACATTCTTTTCCCACCTCAGGCCTGGTTTATGCTTGCATGAGAATGAGAGGACCCAACTCTGAGATGGTAGAGTATATAGTGTCACTTCAGAGGGTAGGAAGGTATGCTCCCCGCATTTTTAAAAAATGGCCAAGAAAGAGTCTGTCAAAGCAGACAGGTTAGATTTTCCGCTTCTTCATATGAAACCTGCTGGTTGACCTTGCGCTAGTCACTGTTCTCTCAGAACTCTCTCACCCTCACCTGCCTCACAAGGTGCCTATTGCTGGTAGGGCGAGGCAGTTGTAAGCCACTTTGAGACTCCTTTCGGCAGAGAAAAACACAATATAAAAACCAACTTCTTCATAACTTGAAAAGCTGCTCCTGAAGCATGGTTGTGCCTCCTGAAGTGGTGTTTGGCATCCCTTCTGTCCATGATGGAGTCACATGGGTAATGACAGCAAGTCCTACTGGTACATGGAGCTGTAACACAAAACCATGGCAGCAGATCCCAAAGGAGATACTTGTCTCCAGCTTCCGATTTCTACTTCTGCCTGCCGACCTTTTTTTGCCATCCAACCACTCTGCTCCATTTGAAGCCTTCCTCCAGCCTATGAAGCTGTCCTTCCACTTAAATGCTTACATGAAGGAAGACCCTCTAGGTTGGAGGAAAGCTTCCAAACGGGCTGAGCCGAGTGGTAGGCTGCAAGCCAGTTGGTTCTTTTTCTGAGCAGACAGGTGCAAATGGGTGGGGGGAGAAAGGCCATTAATTCCAATTTTTCACTTTGGGCATTATGTTCAAAAGTTCTGCCTACCTTTACAGTAAAGAGGAATCTCTTTGTCTTGCTTAGGTCACCGAGACCAGGACAGGACCTCTCGGATGCAGTAACTATGACAATCTGGATTCTGTGAGTTCCGTCCTTGTCCAGAGCCCCGAGAACAAAGTCCAGCTCCTTGGTAAGTGAAGGCCAACTCTCTCGCTGGCCCAGTCTAGAGAGTGAATCCCTAGAAATCGTTTGATCCTGGTTATCAGAGCCCGTCTTCTAAGATTGCAGGTCTTTGGGGGACAAGGTAGAAGGTGCAATTGTGACATATGTTTGGAAAGAATGTTGATGTTATGCTGGAAGGTGTTTATCCCCTCTTCTCCCCCAAGATCTTCTGGTTTAAATGCTTCGCCTCCTTTCTTGGTAGCTGTGTAAAACCTCACCTCAGAATGAGAGCCCCATCACATCATTAGCATCTGACTGAAGGCTTAAAACCTTCTCCTTTATCTAGTCTTGCCCACTGAACAAGCCCAAAGCCAACCCACGTGAGCCTTCTGTTGTAGCTCAGGTGATTGTGTCATGTGAGCCACTTGTAGGGCAACTGACCACAACTACATCACGTAAAAATGTCTTGAACCTATGTTGCATTTCATGGCTGATGTACGCATCATCCAAGGACCCACCTGGATGGGTGTAAGCTGACTGGTAATGTATGTCAATGCGAGTGGCTGGCAGGATGTCTGTAGACGACTCCATGATTCCCTCTGGGTCCACTGCTCATGCTGCTGATACCCAACCCAAGCATTATATGGCCAATTACATTATATGGCCAATATGACATGCAAGGGAAGGGAGGGAGGGGGTCCAGCGTCTGGACATGGCCCACCCACCCTAGCGGAAGGAGGGGAGGGAGGGGTGGCATGCAAGGGAAGGGGAGGGAGGGGGAGCTTACCTCCTGTCTGCCCCTCTGTGGCATCAGGCATGTTCCTGAAGTGCTCTTGCTTTTCATGAGGAAAGCTGACAGCAAGAGCCGTAGGCACATGGCAACTTCCTTGGATGTTGGTATGAGGAAGTTTGCCATGCCGGGATTCAGTTGCCAGTGCACCGAGGGGGCCTCCTACATTATTGGCCTATGAAAACAAATTTCCCAGCTCTGTAGTCCTCCTGGGCAAACAGGGCCCCCTAAAATTTGATTCCCTCGCAGTTCCTTTGGTGACTGGCAACCTTCCCACAAAGCTATGGAAATACACATAGATGAGAGCTTCAGTCAGTGAGTTTGCACAGTGGCAGCTCACTGTGGATAATCACCAAAAAGAACTGGAGAACGTGGGAGCAATCCTAAGCAGGTCTCCTCGGAAGTAAGTCTTATTTTTATTCCATGGGGTTTCAGCCCAAGAAAGGATTGCAGCCTTGGCTCTTGATTTTTAAACACTGGCTGGATTTTAAGATTGTGTACTGTTAATTTTTAGGCTGTTTTTAAAAAAATCTTTTTCTTGTATTATTTAAGTTTGTGAGCTACCTCACGCCAGTTTCTGGAGAGGCAGCTTTGATTTTTTTCCCTATCTAAATAATACATAATAAATCAGACGTGTTGTACGCATTGCCTGCTTAGCCTCCAACCAAATTTTTGAAATAGCATCAGAAATAGACATATGCAGGCAAGAGCACAGACATTGACTCGCAAATGTGAACACGAGCTAGTTGGCTTTGTATATGTTGCCCAGGATGACTTTGAGATCGGCAATGCACAACATTCCCTCTAGAGAGAACCCATCTTTCCCCTGCTTCAGCCTTATTTATGTAGCATATGTCCAAAGGACTTCACAGTATTTAATTTCTGTATTTGACTATACAGTGGAACCTCGGTTTTCGTTGGTTATCCATCCGAAAAGAATCGATGAAAACTGAAACCGATGAAAACTGAGGCAAACTTTCCCATAGGAATCAATGTAAATCCAATTAATCCATTCCAGGCACTCCAAAAAACATACCAAAAACACATTTTTTTTGGTGAATAAACATAGTGTTTAATGCTAAAACAGTAACGAACAATAACACTAGGACCAGCTTCAGAGCCAGTGGACCAATGTCGCACCAGAAAGCTGTCCAGAGAGGTCTGTTTCTGACGCCTCTTTAAGATTTGTCTGAAATGGGGCAAGACATTGTCATTAAACAAGTTGCAGACACGCCCTGCAACAGCTTTGTCCGGGTGATTTTTCTCCACAAACCCCTGCGCTGTACTGCAAATCAATGAAAACCGAGACAAATTTTTCACTGAAAAAATCGAGGAAAACCGAAACTGATGAAAACCGAAGGCAATGAAAACCGAGGTTCCACTGTAGAAGGTAAATGAAGAGAAGCACGAGCTCCTCTCTGAGATACATTCAGCTGTAGATTTAATTTCAGTATCATGTAATATTTCATTCTCTCAAGACTCCAGTCTTCAAATTCTGAGAAATCAGAACTTTAATTTCTTGTTGATGAACTTACTAGAACTGTCCATATATAGCAAGGTAAGCACATCACTAATATAATACACGTAATCTACTCAACAGTTGCTCTGTACATAAACATACCTGTTCGCCTGCGTTCAGGGAACGGAGGGGGGTGGAGTGGGCGGCGTGAGAGGGCTTGGGGGACTAGTGTGGCCCTGCACCAGCATGTTTGCCCTCCCTGGGGTACTTGCCCCGAGGAGGCAGATGTCCTACGGGTGGTCATGTTCCATCCCCATGGCAATGAAACTCAGAAGTCTGGGTCTCCGCAGGGCTGTGCTGGTGTCCCAATTGGGCACCATTGTGTGGTGCAGGGTGTTCCTGGGGGTGGAGCCAATACTAGTCAGCTTCATCCTGGGGTTTATGGCAGAGAACACCCTCGGATTTATGCCACCCTTTGGGTGGTGTAAGTCCTTTAAATCCTATGGAGGGCTTTCTGGAGGCAGGGTGGGGTTTGGTTGTTTTTTGCTCCCTGCACCTCTGGAAAACCCTCTTGGAGGCGACAGGCCAGTGCCCTAGTGGTTCCACATCCCAGCATCTTGGGCTGTGGATGGAATTGTAATTCTATCACATATGACATTGAAATATAACAAGTCACGCTTCGGACCCCTGTAACTTGGTACTGGCTCCCCATATGGGAAGTGGCGTTGCTGTTTCTTTGAATCCGGAACCTTCTGCGTGCATACCACGTGCTCCGCCACTGGGTTATGTGCGTGCTTTGTGTGGATTTTCCTATCTTCTTGCGAAAAGGGCACAATTGAAAAGGGCACATTCTCTAGTCAACTCACATTAACCATCACAAGTATGCTATCTGTGAGTGGGTGGTCATGTTAGTCCTACCTAATAAAGTGAGTTTTGACTTGTGAAAGTTTATACACTGGAAAATTGTGTTGGTCCGTAAGGTGCTGCAGGACTTGAATTATGCATGCTATCTATCTTATTTGCCTGTCTGTCTTTATAACACTGGAGTTAGTTTAGTTTGCAATATCCCTAGTAAAGCCAAGACTCAAAAGCCAAAGCCGGCTATACTCATGATAAAACTGGACATTAAAAGCTGAAGAGTGCAAGAATGGTCTTCATAATAGTTAAGACAGTTAAGTTGTAACCAGCTTATATCAATCCCTTGCAGGGTTTTCAAGGCAAGAGATGTGGGAGGTGATTTGCCATTACCTTTCCTCTGCATAGCAATCCCAGTCTTCCGGTCATCCAAGTACAACTCATGGCCAACCCTGTTTACCTTCCAACCCTGCATGAGCTCAGGCTAGTCCAGAGGCTGTTCAGGTTGCTACAAGAATGTTTTTACTTGATGATTACAGCTAAACAATGAAGGTAGCAGCTGGAGAAAGCCTCTGTGGTACTGATGCTGGTTAGGATTCCCAGGTCACCACCCACGTAGGTTTTTAAGGGTAAGCACCAGCGCTTGGAATTGTATTTGCAAATGAATCAGCCATCAGTGCGGTTCTTATGCAATTGAGTCTATCAGAGCAGCTGCATTTTAAGCTAACTGAAGTTGCTGAACAGTCGTCAAAGGCAACCCCACGAACAGCAGTAATTGAGTCTCGCTGTGATCAGAGCGTGGATAATTGTGACCGGTGACTGCATCCCCTTTTCCATGCAGGCCTGCAGGCTCTGTTGCCGGAGTACTTGAGGGAACGCTTTGTGGCTGCTGCCCTCAGCTACATTACCTGCAATTCGGAGGGGGAGCTGATTTGCCGGGAGAATGACTGCTGGTGCCAGTGTGGACTTAGTTTCCCACAATGCAACTGTCCTGAGGCTGACATCCACACCATGGAAGAGAGTCTCCTCCAGATCCGGGAAGCTTGGGGCAATCACAACCAGCAGTTTGAGGAATCGGGTGAGTTTTGCAAATGGGCACTGTGACCCTCCAATCTCTCTGCCTCCCCCCATTACCTTTTCTTTATACAAGTCCAAGCATGGCAGTCACAGTTCACTGTTCATCTTGTCTCCGTTTGGTAGGCAGAGAGCCCTGACCCCTTTCCAAACACTCGGTCCCCTCTCTTCTTTCCAGAGCAGTGTTTCCCAACCTTTTCAAGGTCAGGGTTCCCTTGACCTCACTCTTCATATTTCACGGTACCCCTGCCGCCACCCTCCACCTTCCCCTCCCATTGCCCCTGCTTGCCACACCGCCCACCTTCCCCTCCCAGGGTGAAGGGAAGCACTGGGGGGGGGGGGTGGCTGCTGACCTTGTGGCAGGCCCTGCCCCATGGGCCAGCTCCATGTCCTTGCTGGCGCCGGTGGGAGACACCCCAAAAATGAGGGGGGGCCGTAGTGTTGCCGTGGTACCCCTGGGACATGCTCACGGCACCCCAGGGTACCAGGGAACCCTGGTTGAGAATGGCTGTTGCAGAGATATCTCCAGACAGAGCTTCTTAGCTCCCTTTATTATTCATCATTCACCCAGCTACCACACAGAGCTATCGGAGTCAGGGAGCCCCATTCTTCTTTACTGATTTGCTGCCATACAGACAAATTCCTTATTTGTATGTGTGTGTGGGGGGGGGGGGGGGATTTTTTTCCTGAAACCCTAAACTTCATTAAGGTTTAAATGGGGGGGTGGGAGGAGTTAATTTTACTGGTTGCAGTGGGTTTTCCAGGCTGTGTGGCCGTGGTCTGGTGGTGGTGGCTGCTGCATCTCCCCTGCATTTCCCCTGCATCTGTGGCTGGCATCTTCAGAGGTGTATCACAGAGGGAAGTCTGTTCCACACTGTGTCCAGAGAGAAAGGAATGTTTGGGGTATATATTGTCCACGTCCCAGGGTGGGGAACCAATCAGTAAGTGTTTGGGTAGAACTTGATATGCAAAGATGTGGTTAATTTTAATTTATAACTTCAACAACATGAGATGACTCAAACATGGCTACACATTCTTCCTCATAGGAACCCAGGCTGTTTCCATTCACAGACCCGCAATCTTCTTTTTTTCAGACTGACCCCCTCTCCCCTTCTCTGTAACTTTCTGTCTTCAGCTGCCAGCCCCCTCCAGCATTCCGTCAGCTCCCATCTTAAAAGACTTACTTTTACAGCAGCAGCCTCCTTGAGAGGTGTGTTGGTGCTTGTTCTGAGCTTGCTGTTCAGTCTGAGGGCCATCCCTTTAGCAAGATATCATTCTGCTTGGTCTGCCTTGGGATTAGGAAACCGTCCGTCCACACCCAAGGTAGAGCTGCCGCAGAATTTTTCCAACCACACAGTGAAGCTGAGAGCTTGAATGAAAGACCAGAACAGTGAATCATTCAGAGACACAGTGAATCATCTCTTATCAACTTTTTCTTTGAAGCATCCTGACACTTCACACTTTAGTATTCAAGAGGGGGTGTACCTTCCCCAGTGATCTTACCGTTTAAAGCAGGGGCGGCTCCAGAGCGATGAGAAAGAGATGGAGTTGAGGGTTACTGGGGGAGTAATGTGCGTTCAGATCAGTGACGCACATTTGGTGTTCCGGTGGGGGATGTTTACTCATCTCCAATACAAGTTCGTACGAAAACAAGGCTGGCCAATCCAATTTTATCCAGTATTGGGATACTTAACAGAGTTCATAACATGTATACAAGCAATATGGTCCCTGAAACAAGACACAAAGTATTGGATTTATCTTTGATTACATTTATCTTGCTCAGACGGTTTTTCCGATAATTTATTTCCCAGTACAGTGTGAATTTCTGAAGAATGACAAGTTGTGTGTGTTAATGTATTGAATTCTTCCCTTCCCTAAAATCTAATATGGTGTGTCAGCTTCAATAAATCTATGGAGGGCTAGCGCTTATTTGTCCACAGTTGAACTGGAAATGGAGATTGAAGCTGCAGCCATATCTCAGTGCCCACACTGCAGACCCTGCCATTCCCCCGCCACAAGGCCTCAGCGTAATTAGCTACTAGAGGAAAGAGAACTGCCCAAAGGCCAGCAGCTCTAGCTTTCCACTCTACCCAAGATTCCTTGCAGCCTTTCCTGCCTGTTTTTTTCCCAGGACCGGCTTCAAAAGTCCCAGCAGTCACATGGCCACTTTTGACATGACAGATGTGACATGTGGCTTGGTGACAGGCTGTGCTATTTAATTCCAGGGTTCGAAATGTGGTTGGGCTTCAAATGCTGGATTTTGACAAGACATTTGAATGTGAGGTGCAGGTTATGTTAAGAGGACAAAACATGCACAAACCTTCTCTTGTTTTTGTCATCCAGACTTGGCAGAGAGATGCAAATTGGAACTTTTTACAGAAGTAGTGTTTCAAAATGTAATTATTCGTGCCATTGAGATTTAGCAGGTTGAATCTGAAAAATGTGGTGACTTCTGAAGAGAGCACAAATTACAACTCCGGTCTAGTCAGTAGATTCTGGTCATGCGCCGTTGGGAGGATCCACAAGGCTGGAACAGCTGGTGTAGTGGTCAAGAGCAGGTAGATTCTAATCTGGATAAGCAGGTTTGATTCCCCACTACTCCACCTGAGTGGCAGAGGCTTATCTGGTGAGCCAGATGTGTTTCCGCACTCCTACATTCCTGCTGGGTGACCTTGGGCTAGACACAGTTCCCTCTGAACTCTCTCAGCCCCACCTACTCCACAAGGTGTCTGCTATGGGGAGAGGAAGGGAAAGGAGCTTATAAGCCACCTAGAGTCTCCTTACAGGAGGGGAAGGTGGGATATAAATCCAAAAATCTTCTTCTTCTCTAAATCACATACCTGAGCTGCTATTGGGAAAAAAAAGACGAATGTAGATGGTGCACTCGTCTCTCCCACCCCAGTTTCATTGAGGTTCGGCCCATGAGACATGGAGAAAAAAGCCCTTCCTCCAGCATCACTCCCGTGATTGAATGGTCCCGTTTGACTACCTGAATTACGAAAATAGCAAACAATCCTGATCATAGACCTTTCTCATCTGCTCTGGCCCGTAGAAGGGAAGGCCATATCAGCATCCATCGGAATGCTGTTTACTTTTCATGGAGGCCGATGTTCAGAAATTCTCCTGAACTCTGTTCACATCTGCTTGGCTTCTCCCATTGAACTAGTCTGTGTTTTTGGCACAGCTTTCTGTTTTTGACTGG
This sequence comes from Sphaerodactylus townsendi, assembly GCF_021028975.2. NCBI lineage: Eukaryota > Metazoa > Chordata > Lepidosauria > Squamata > Sphaerodactylidae > Sphaerodactylus > Sphaerodactylus townsendi. The sequence goes on from NC_059429.1 coordinate 27,299,737, forward strand.
TTCTCTTTCATCTTGAAACCTCCGTTAGCTTGCTGTCCTCTAGACCTCCCGATGCTGAAGCTCTCTGGAGAGTGTGTCCTGTGCAGTGTGTGTGTATGTGTATGTGTGGGTGTGGGGGGGGACCAAGGTTCCAAGATAAAACCATGGCAGGACCTCCCTCTGCTTGACAGCCTTGTTGCAGCATGTGCAATGAAGCAGCAGCCCAACCAGCAGAGGGGAAAGTAATGCATCGACTCAAGTGGGGACTCACCAGTTAATACACTCAGCAGGATCTTATGGCAGAGGTTTTCCCAGACTGTACCTGGTAAGAGTTGCACGGGCTAATGTTCTCTCCTGGAAAACAGTCCCTGGAAGTTGAATAGTAGCATGTAGGAAGAATGATAGGGTGATCCGTCTCCCTCTCCTGCTACTTTTCTGTATGCAGAGAGCTTTCTTGTAATGGCAGAGTATTCAAACATGCCTTTCCCCTTCACCGCCCCGCACATTGAATTAGAACCATCCAGGACAAGGTCTAGTGCCTCCTCCTTAAAAGAGCTGTGGTTAAAAGAGCAGCAGTGGCATAGTGGTTAAGAGCACGTGTACTCTAATCTGGAGAACTGGGTTTGATTCCCCGCTCTGCCACTTGAGCTGTGGAGGTTTATCTTGGGAACTAGATCAGCCTGTGCACTCCAACACACGCCATCTGGGTGACCTTGGGCTAGTCACAACTCTTTGGAGCTCTCTCACCCCCACCCACCTCACAGGGGGTTTGTTGTGCGGGGGGAGGGAAAGGAGATTGTAAGCCCCTTTGAGTCTCCTTACAGGAGAGAAAGAGGGATATAAATCCAAACTCCTCCTCCTCCTCCTCTTCTTAACACTAAGGCCTCTTGTTCTTAACACTAAGGCCCTTTCCACATGGCCATTCTAAACTTGTTGTTATCTGTTGCTGGCTTGATTCCAAGTGAAATGACGTTGGAACAGAGATTTCATACTGTGTATTTAAACCCATGTATGAGCTTTGTCTGAAGTGCTCTGGCCATTTCAAACTATGGCACTTTTTCCCCGCCTTTTTCACAGCATGGTCTATTTTGGCTATTTTTGGAGAGGGGGGGGGACATTCCAATTTTGCTCTGTTGTGCTAGATCAATATAGCAATTCAGTACTATATTGCCAGCATTCAACAAGTACCTAATGTAGTATAGCACTGAATTGCTATTTTGGTCTAGTGCTATACTGAAAAGTTAGAACATTAAAAAAAAAAAAGACAGAAAAAATGTGCCTTTTCAGGGGTGGGGAGAAGAAACACCATTGGAAGTGCCGCAGGTATTTCAAACAATGAATGCACTGCAGTAATATAGGAGCACAAAGAAGACCTGAAAACAGAAGGGAAAAAAAGGCTCACCCCTCTTTGTAAACAGGACACAGGCGACACTGTGTGAAAAGGTAGAACAAATCTGTATGCATCTGGGAGCCAAAATGGTTGTGTCTGAAATGATGCAAAAAAAAATCCCCTAGCTCAGGGGTAGGGAACCTGCGGCTCTCCAGATGTTCAGGAACTACAATTCCCATCAGCCTCTGTCAGCATGGCCAATTGGCCATGTCCTGAACATCTGGAGAGCTGCATGTCTCCTACCCTGCCCTAGTTTATAGGTGTCAAACTTCATGCTCTCCGATATAAAGAGAGGATCGATAGTCATCCCCTGCCAGCATCCTGCTGGCAGGGGATGATGGGAACTGTAGTCCATAACATCTGGAGGGTCACGAGTTTGACATCTGTGCCCTAGCTGCTAAAATGGATTATAAAGGTTGTTTGAAAGGGACCTGTGTTGTGTTCTAATCCCACCTTCTGATGGCATGCTCCTATTCTCTGACAGAGGAACTGCAGGCTCTGGTGAAGAAGTTCCCAGGGGATCGCTTTTGGAACATCACGG